>NC_085869.1:31907345-32037345 GCF_034702125.1 Engraulis encrasicolus | reverse complement strand
GTACTTCAGGCTAATGTGCTTTTTAAAAAGCACTAACCGTACCTGGCATGAATGGAAATGAATGTAATAATCCTTCTGTGCCACTTCTGTGTGTTTGTGTCTCCTAAACAGGATGGAATCATCTCTGTGGAGGACATAGACCTGGTGATGACGGAGGGACTGGGCATGCGCTACGCCTTCATCGGCCCCATAGAAACCATGCACCTCAACGCACCGCAAGGCATGTCAAGAACTCTACTACTTCCACCTTTCCTCTCATTTCCTCCTACCCTCCTCCTATCTTCTCATCCTCCTCCATTTCAACTATAACATGCACCTCAATGCACCACAGGCCATGTCAAGTGTCACTGTACTACTTAAACATTGCCACATACTCCTCCTCTTCCCCCTTCTCCTCCTCCTCCTCCTCCTCACTGACTATACCATTCACCTCAGTGCACCTCAAGGCATGTCAAGAATCACCAACCTCCTCCTCCTCCTTTTCTCTTCTCATCCTCCTTCTCCTCTTCAACTAAACCATTTCACCTCATGGTATATCAAGAGTAACTCTACTACATTAACATTGCCACCTTTCCTCCTCTCCCCCGTCTCCTCCTCCTCATCTTCTCTCCTTCTCTCCTCCTCATTAACCATGCACCTCAACACACCAGAAGGCATGTCAAGTGTCCTCCTACATGCACTTTTCCTCTTCGAGCGCACCAACAACAACTATTCACAAACAACCTTGTTGCTGCTCCTCCCCTCTCTTGTCCTTCTCTTTTGACTGCCTTAACAACATTACTACTCCCTCTGTCTTCTCTCCTCCTCCTTCCTATTGAACCTTACAAACGACATGGCTGCCTTTCGTTCATCTCCTCGTCCCCTCTCTTTCTCATTGCAAATCATACCAACACCATCTCCTTTTCCTCCTCTCCTCCTGTTCTTCTCCAACGGCAGCCCCAGCATTGCCACTTCTCCTCCTCACTTATCGCGTCCACTTCAACCACACAATCAACATTCTCAGCAACACTCTCCTCCCTCTTCTCCTCCATACTCCATACATACAAATGGCATTGCTTGCTACCTCTCATCCCCGCCCCAAGAGCACTGCCATGCCAAGTCCTATAAGTAACATGATCTCGTAACAGATCCTGCTCCACTCCCTCCATCTCTTTACTCTGTGTTCATGTAAAAAAAAAAATTACACCATTCCATCACATACCATCCAGCTCCTTCATTTTTAAACCGCTCCACATACCACACTGATGCAGCTCATATACAGACCTGCCGACAGGGGAGGCGGGATGAGCGGGTTGGTTGTCCTGGTCCCAGGGGAAAGGGGCCCCCAGAACTGAGACCCCATTACATTATGTACGTGCTACGTATTGAGAGTGGTGGCCCTCTGAGATGATTTTGTCCCGGGCCCAATCACAGTGGCCCTGCTCACATATGCTGAGTGCATATGGATCTGTGTGTATGACGGAGCTAGCGGGAATGTGTGAGGAGGGACAAGGCAAGACGCAGGTTATTAGCCCAGGGTGGGCGACTGGTACGCATGTGCATATACGTGTGTTTAGCGTGGGCAGATGGGTGGGAAGAGGCGACCTCACAGACGTGGTGAATATCGCAGGCCCCTGTGAAATCTGGGGAATGACCCCGGGGCCCTGTGGCCTCTGTGTGGCCACGTGAGAAAGAAGAGATGTTGTTATGCAGCCATTGAAAGGATGGATATGGATGGGTGGTTGCGCTGCCTGTCCACTGGCAACAGCAACTGTTCCAACAGATTTGCTGTTATTTTAGTGTGTAAGTACATGAAATAAGATTGATTAGTTTGGTTGCATTGTTGCTTTTAAAACATTAGAATTTTTTTCTTGCAATAAGATTAATTTGTCCTGGAGTGTTTTTACAGACCTGTGACCCTTGAAAGGCACACAGGGATATATACATGGCTGATCCATATACAGGCACTGCTGTTCTAACAACAATAGCAACGGCTATATTGGGTTGAGCCTTTGCCTACAAGAGTTGCCTTGAGTTTTTTTTTTTTAAGATATGGTCATGTCATGTTCCAAATATATGCATTGTCATGTTCCAAGTCATGGTCTATACATGGAGGGCATCGATTTGTCCTGGAATGTTGCACTAACTGATGTTTCACTGAACAGCCCATTCACCGTTAGAGTGCCAAAGCCCTCAAGTCGTGCTTGGGCACTCTCCACTTCAACAAGAACAAGCGTCCTCCTTTTAAACCCAGCCATTGGCACTGCTGTGTCATTCCATGTGTTAGAAGAAAAACAAACTGGCAAAAAATGCACAAATGGTTGCAACAATCCCTGCCCAGGACATAGTGTATCTTGTTTGACTAGGAAATTGCCTACACAGTTATGCTAAGGATTAGATCTCCGTTATGTTAATTGCTATTGTATTTTTTTGTGTGTTACGATCAGATACTAGACAACAAGACTTTGTCAGGTAGTTGAATGCTGTTCCTCCAAGTCATCCCTCCTTTTGAGTCAGGATTCAGAGTGCAGTATAACAACTGTTACTGGCAACATCATCTGTTTGGAAGCAGAAGGGGCACATGCCATTAGAAGTCTCTAAATAAACTTAGGGTTATTTTTTTTCAAATACTCTTTTACAGAGGATACAGAGGGCAAACACTGTCCTAGTAACATCTTCACTGCATTTGATAGGACATTTGATAGGACAGTGAAGGAAGTGAGAGAGAGGGAGATTGGTTGGGAAATGACTGCAGCCGGATTCGAACCTGGGTGCAGAGCCCATGTGTGGTCTGGTACCATGTGCCACAGCTCCCTCCTATTCACCTTATTATCCACGGTTACAAGGGTGGCACCACTACTAATTGGGTAGCAGTTGCTCATGATAAATCATTCAGGAGGGCCATGGACAGCCTAACAGGAACTAGCAGACCAGAAATCCTGTGGTAGAACAAAAAAAAACGGTGAAATGGTCAGGTTTATTGGGTGAGGTAATAAGGTGGATACTAGGTTTTAACTAGGTGTGTGTGTGTGTGTGTGTGCGCGTGTGTGTGTGTGCATATGTAGGCATGGAGGACTACCTGGAGCGGTACCGGGTGGGCATGAGGAGAGTGCTGTCATCATTCGGACCCACACCTGAGTTTGCAGGAGAGGCAGCAGCCCAGGTCACCAAGGTATGCATGTGTGTGTGTGTGTGTATCTGCACAAAAGCCAGATTTATAGCATGTCGTGTCAATCTTAGTGTTTCCAGAGGAAGACAAACTGGATTTGGAAAGTTAGCGGGCGAACACACTGGCGGCGACAAGATCAAACGGCAGAAAATCGCTGGACTTTGTAGGAAGAGCAATAGAAGCGACAGAGTATGCCCTTTAAAAGTGGAATGCAAGCATTCTAACGTTGCAAATGATGCCGAACCGCATCATGGCTCATTTGCATAATAGTCGCTGAAGTCCAACAACAAACTGTCACTCAAGTCACCTGTAGTCGCCAAAATCGCCTTTGTCTCCTCTGTCGCCAGCGACTCAATACAAAGTCAATTACTTGAGTCGCCAAAGTCACTAAAGACACGTCTGGTCTATTCGTGCCATTAAAGTCCTACCATGTATTCGTTCTGCATGCCAACATTGGTCATTTTAATAAGTAGTTTATCTGCTAAGGGATCAGCAACATCATAGCATTAACTGACACGGGTATTTTGCAGGACATCTGCATTCTTAAGTCCTACATACACAGGTTCCAACAAAGAACAGAGCACTGATCTAACAATATTCAGTTCCTGTGCTTTTCAATACAACTCCTCATGCCGGTGGCAAACTCTGCAGACGTCACGTGTTGTAACGGTAATTCTGTCGGAGACACTCGATAAAATCCAATACAAGACCTGTTATTATGAGAATTGAGTGTAAATGACAAGTGTACTGCATAAGAATAAATGAAGGATATCAAAAGAAGAAACCCGAATGGCATGTCACACGCTCTGTCAACTGAAAGTGGAGAAAACTGCACTCAGTCTCATTATTATTTTTTAATAAATCTCCATGTCCACCGCAGGCACATGTTGGCCCTTAACCCATTGATGCCTGAACATTGGCCCTGTCGCCTGGAGCTGCATTACACAACATTCAGGCTCATGAGATTTGAGACAACTTTATTAAAAAATCTCTGATTGATTGAGATGAATGAACACATTCTAATGAAAGATAAGAGTCTTAGTGTTTAAATGCAGCCTAGTGCATATTTTTATGTACTTAAGAAGCTGAGATATTTAGGTTTTTATAGGCTGAGGGCAGCTTTTCTTTAAAAGGGCTCAAATATTCAGCACCCTTTTTTGCAGGTGCCTTAGGCGTCAATGGGTTAAGCAATCATACAACTATGCACTGAAGATACCTTTAGGGCCGAAACACATCTGCTGCGAACATGGTTTAATAAATGATAATGAGACTGAGCTTGTGAGTACAGTTTTCTCCACTGTCAAGTTGACTGCTCCTTTTACCAGGGTTCCCGCGGGGTCTAAAAAAGTCTATAATTCAGAAACTGTAATTTTAGGCCTTAAAGGGACACTGTGAGATTTTTAGTTATTCATTTCCAGAATTCATGCTGCCCATTCACTAAAGTTACCTTTGTCATGAATACTGACCACCACCATCAAATTCTAAGTATTCATTATGACTGGAGAAATTGCACTTTTCATACATGAAAAGGAGGGGGTCTTCTCCATGGTCAGCCATTTTGAATTTCCCAAAATAGCCATTTTTAGCTGCAAAAATGACTGTACTTGGATCTTACTAGAAAATATTTGTTTATTACTTAGTAAACTTTCATGTAAAGATTAAATTTTGCAATAGGCACCCCAGTTTCAATGAGCAGCATAGTTGCAGTTTTTTCGACCATTTCCTGCACAGTGTACATTCTTCCAAATGATTCTCTTTAGTTGTGAACAAAATAGTGTAAAAACACACTTTTCAAGGATTTGGCTAAAATCGCCCATCCACTGCCATTCAAAATGTCAAGCATATTGTGCCACCCTTTAACATCAACCAAAATCGGTAAGATTTTACAAGGGTGTTATGTTAATACAAAGGAACAATTTCGCTAAAGCAGAGTAGGATTTTCAAACGTTGGGGCGTTTGATGCACCCTAGTCACCATTTCACATTAATAACAATGGACAGACAGAAAAGGTCGTCGCAAGAATAGGTAGGAGGACAGTAAAGCTGACGCAACTCATGAAACAAGTCTGGCATGTCTGGTGGAAATTCACATCAGTAATTTCAAACACACAGGTCCACTTTTTTGTCATTCATTTTTCCTGTCTTATTCTTTTTTACTGCTTAGGTTTTTTTTGTGGATAGTTTGAAGTAATAAAAGCTACTGCTGGAAGGACCCCCCTTATGTACTTGACCTTACCCCAAAGCAAGGAAATAATGAAAAGTTGTTTCTTTGTCTGATCCCCTACTCCGACCCCCCCACGCCACACACACACACACACACACACACACACACACACACACACACACACACACACACACACACACACACACACACACTTTACTCTGTCCCTGTCTGTCTGCAGGAGATCTCAGCCCTGATTCCTGCTGACCAGGAGCACCTCTCCGCCAGGAGGGAGAGGCGAGACCGGCTGCTCATGGCTCTGGCCAAGCTGAAGAAGTGAGCTCACCACGGCCGCTGGACCTCTGCTTGACCCTCCATGGCATGACAGGCCGCACATAGGGAGGGCAGCGGAGGAGGCAAGGGGGTGTGAGGGAGTGGAGGAGAAATGGGGGATGTAAGGGATTCAGGATGGGATGGGGTTTTAAGGCTGGCTCCATGGCAGGGGTCGCACACAATGAGGGCAGTGGAGGAGGAGGGGTGAGAGGGAGTGGTGTGGTAGGATGGAGGGGGTTGGGGGGTGCAAGGCTGGCCTGGGAAGAGCACTTTTGGTCTCTGGACAGACGAGGAGGTTGGTGGATGATAGCAGCTGGGTTTGCAAAGGGGTTCCTGTGCGGACAGGAGGTGAAAGTGAAAGCCCAATTGGGAAACTCCAACTCCCATTGCCATTGGGACACAGCACTCCACAGCACACAAGTGAACACTGCACACAACTAAATTGAATTTATTCCACACCTGTGAAAGGGGGTAGCCCTCAAAGGCGCGCCCCAAGGCAGCAGTGCGGCAGGATGGTACCATGCTCAGGGTACCTCAGTCATGGAGGAGGATGGGGGAAAGCACTGGTTAATTACTCCCCCCACCAACCTGGCGGGTCGGGAGTCGAACTGGCAACCTTTGGGCTACAAGTCTGACGCCCTAACCGCTTACTCATGACTGCCCATAGGTAGTGGAGAAGGAGAAGGATGTGGGGTCCGAACAAAATTCCACCTGAGCCCTCCACCACCTCCTTTTGACCTGTAGTCAGGCCAGTATGCAAGGCCAGCCTCCTACCTCCGGCCTCCTCTCAGCCACATCGACACTTACTTTACTGTGACTTCACTGTGGCTAGCCCTCAAGGGCTCTTTCCCCTGGATATCTTGACCACAATGAAATGAAATCTGACTTTCAATTGCTGTGTACGCGGACGGCCAAGCACTGGAATAGATTCAATGGAATTAATGCAGTGATTAGCCTATACTCTTGTTAAGTTTTAAGTTGTTAAGTATTAATTTACAGTCTTTCTAATAAAAAAAATGTGTTTGAATGAACTGAAATAAACAATCATGGCATTATTGTGTTGTCTGACTGTCTTTCGTGTGTTTTTAACCCATTATTGGTTTGGCCCATTCTATTTTGAAGAAAGTGCACTTGTTGGGCAGCATGTCTACACTTTTTTGTAGGCCTGTGTACAAAGTGTAGCTGACAGAATGTTCATGTCATGTCTGATATAATTCACACATGAATATGGGCCTTTCAGTGAAAGGATGACAACAAATCAGCCACGCCCAGTAACTATTTTACTTAAATAGCGATGAGGGCCACCTGTTAATCAAGTCTTGTCTTGAATTTGCGTCTTCAAATTGCCGTCTTTCGGAAACTTCCACCAACCGGTTAGTTGCTCTGGGAGTGGGGACTCCACCCCTTGTGATCATCCTCGAGACAAAACTCAGGTGCTCACGGTGAGGCGAGTTCAGAAGCTGTCTTGTCACGCAAGTTCCCGCTCCTACAGCGGGGACACACTAGACTTTTCTCTTGTGGGAACAACTTAACTTTTCACCGATGGAAGCGTTTTGAAACTTGTTTTTGCCTTTAAGGTAAGTTCATAGCCGTTTTTGAATCCATAGGCCAGCTTGTTTCACCTGTGATTGGTGCCATGTCCAGGTTTCCATCATCAACTCTGAGTCAGCTTCGTTAATTTGAAAATTTAACAATTGATCCGCATTTAATTTTGTCGCACAATTGCCTATGGGGGTTGTATTTTCAAAAGTGTAATTTAATTCGGCCCCTAAATAGGACTCCTAATTGTTAAATTGGACAACGATTGCAGTTGATAAAGCTTAATGATGTCAAATCATTTGAAGGCTTCACCTCATGTAGGCTAGGCCTATTTAAGTCTTCCCCATGGGCCTACTGCTCATTTTTTTTCTTTTTGTTTTGCTTTTCTCATGTTGGCTGCGCAACAATGTATTTTTGTGGTTAAAATAAAGGCACATCAGGCAGTGTAACTCTAGGCCTAGCCTACTTCGATTTTGGATATGGCTTGACGCTATGCAGTGTTTTTAATTGAGCCGGCAAGTAATTTAATTGGCCAGAATCCTTTGGTTAATTAGTTGTGATTTCGGGAACTGCCATCAATCCTGCGGAGGATTAGGCAACTGACTCAGGCAAAAAGATTTTTTATCAGGCCTACTAACTTTTGTTGAAAGGGGGAAATGCCCTGAAAGTTGTGTGTAGTAGTCTATTACGCTACAGTATTGTTTTGAAATACTTGTCTATGTGGTTAAATCTCATTGATTTGGTCGTCACTTTCATCCGCCTAAGATCCTGTTTACACGCACATGGGTATTTTGTGAACGTAACGGGTTAGGCCTCTTGTTTACACGTAAATAGTTTTTTTGGAAGTTTCTGATGACCGTTTAAAAATGTCCCTATTAGGGAGTTAAAACGCAGTCACAATGGTGTTTTCGTTTTTCCATATGGCGTGTTTACACAGTAAATGTTGCAGTGTTAATTCAACACTTAAAGAGTTCATTTAAGTCCAAATGATGTCAAATCAACTCTCTAAGTGTTAAATGAACACTGCAGAATTTACTGTGTAGCCTAAAGGGATAAAAATGTCTGCATGCCTAGCCAATGCCTAAACCTTAAAACGGTCCTCTTTTTAAAAAAGTCTCATTTGTATGTGATCATGATTTTAATATTTTTGCCATCATGTGCAGGAAATTATACCTTGCCTTTTCACAATATTCCTCATTCAAATATGTTCTGTTGTTGTAACGTCTTGCACTGTTGTGTGCCTGTCTATGTATTTGGATGGGATGGTGAGAGAAACACGATTTTAATGGCTTTGTATGTCCTGGGCATTGCCAAAGCCTGCTTTGATTTTGACTCTTGCTCTGTTTTTCTCCCACACAGACCCGCCACCCTCCTCACCCACACCAACCACAAAACCAATATAACCGAGCGCCAGCACCACCAACACCACCACCACCACCACCATGAGCTGGGGTGCCCTCTACGCCCAGCTGGGTGGCGTCAACAAGCACTCCACCTCCCTGGGCAAGATTTGGCTCTCCGTGCTCTTCATCTTCCGCATCACCATCCTGGTGCTCGCCGCAGAGAGCGTGTGGGGTGACGAGCAGGCGGACTTCACCTGCAACACGCAGCAGCCGGGCTGCAAGAACGTCTGCTACGACCACTTCTTCCCGGTCTCGCATATCCGCCTCTGGTGCCTGCAGTTGATCTTCGTGTCCACGCCGGCGCTGCTGGTGGCCATGCATGTGGCGTACCGCAAGCGCGGCGTCAAGCGTGACCTGATTGCCACACGCGGCGGTGACAAGCCCGCAGACGATGATCTGGAGAGCCTGAAGAAGCGCCGGCTGCCCATCACGGGCCCGCTGTGGTGGACCTACACCTGCAGCCTGTTCTTCCGCCTCATCTTTGAGGCCGGCTTCATGTATGCGCTCTATTTCGTCTATGATGGCTTCCACATGCCACGGCTGGTCAAGTGCGAGGTGTGGCCGTGCCCAAACAAGGTCGACTGCTTCATCTCCCGGCCCACGGAGAAGACCATCTTCACCATCTTCATGGTGGGCTCGTCGTCCATCTGCATGGTGCTCAACGTGGCCGAGCTGGGGTACCTGATCGTCAAGGCCCTGATGCGCTGCTCGGCACGCATGGCCCGCAAGAAGCACTCCTACACGCACGAGAATGCCAACAAGGACAAGGCCTACTTGCAGAACAAAAAGAATGAGATGCTTCTTTCGTCCTCCACAGAGTCCAACAGTGGCAAGGCGGTGTGAAGAAGTACTAGTTTGTTTTTGTTTTTAGGGGGGAGGAGGAGGACACTGTTCTTGTTTTCCCCCCCTCTAAAAGTAGAGGTGTATGAAGATTTTACATGAAGTATTCAGTATTTTAAGTGAGATCATTTTAGGTTTTTTTCCCTTTTCAATTTTATTTTAATACATTTCCATTGGGCCTTCAGATTTGCAAGTGCCAGATGTGGGAAGAGTTGGCCTATGTGAAGGATTAATCAACGTTGCTACTGTTTTTAGCTTCTCCATCTTTTGTGTAGATGGATTATGCGTGCGCGTGTGTGGAGAAGAGCAATGAATGTTATGTGGTTTACATGAAGGAGAATTACTGTAAGGTCACTTGGGTGATGTGGAATGCCTTCCTCTCCCATTGCAATTACATGACCTTACATTTAAGCATGTGAAGTGGACTTGTAGCGACACCTAATGGCAACTCTCAGCCATAGCCATTTCACAGTAGTTGAGCCATTTTCTTTTATTTGCTGGAGAGAAAAGCCAAACTTCTGAAATGTTTTTGTAGAAATGCTTTATGTCTTACCACCATGTTATGTCTGTTCTAAAATGCATAGTTCTTGCCTTAGTCACTAAGGCTTAGTTTGTCTGATCACTGATGTCGGGCAAAGGTTGTTGTATACTGCAAGCCACTTTAAAGATAAACATCACTTTCTTTGGAATGGTATGTGTTGGGTCATTTTTTTCAGTTGTCCAACATGTTCTTTTAAAAGGCACTGCCAGTTTTGTCAATGATTCTCAGCTCCAAGTAAGTGTTCTGTGTCAAACTAAACTGAAATTTGGAATTGATGCATATTGCGTGCATTTGAGTCGTCGTCTAAAATAACAACGGAGGCGTCTAGTACAGCATATGTGAGAATGACCAAAAACAGGATGTTTATTGGAGAGAAATTGACCAACTGCAATACATTAACTTGAAGTTAGTCCTTGTCAGGAATAAATAGGCGGTCAATGTTTTGGGCTTTGCAGAAGTCTACTCATCTCATTTTCCTGAACTTGAGCTATACCCAGTCACCCAGTTATCCTGGTCAGGTCACAGCCAGTGCTACCACCGCACAGTCATGCTTGTGGAAGTTGTGTTGCCCCACCCGAAACGGGAGGCACACTGCGGATCACTTTTCAGGGTGTTTATTTTTGCATCTGAACTTGTCCTACTGTAGGCCTACGTAAGCACTGCTACCATGTGTATGAGTTTCATTGACTGCTTGTTCAAATGCTGCTGAATAACAGCCAAGAGGAAATGCATGGCTGGATATCAAATCTAGCATGGTACAGTATGGGTAACTAAGTCCTAACTAATGACATCCAAAGTTTATGATGTGATGCCAGTGATCCAATACTGTGGAATGGCTGACTTCATACCTTAACACCCACAAATGCAGCTTTTACATGTGCAATTTAAGAACTTCATTGATTTAAAAGTCCATTACACAAATTGCATGTCTTGCTCTGCGTTAGACAGGCAACTACAATTAAAGGAAATGTTTGCACATATGTGTCCTTGTCTTGATAATTTTAGAGGATGGCTACTGGTTTGTTTTGAGCTGGTCTTGCTTTTGTTCTCACCCAGTCCAGCCAGGTGAGGGCGGTGCGTTTCTAGTCTGAAGTAGGCCACGCTCAAAAGTTAAACAGAGCCTTTTAATTATTTCAGCGTGTTTGTCAACAGCTACTTAGTTGGTTTTGCTTTCCTTTTTGCCGCCGGACAAACAGAATTCCATCTCTCAACATACAGAATAGCCTGTCACTTTCGACCGCGGGTTATCCATCTAACCATTACGCACGCGTAAAAGTTGTACTTAAAAGTAAAAAAAAAAAAACGTACGTGTAGTAAGTATATCAACTGTACTGTTAATATCATGAACTAATATTTACGATTGGCAGATAATTCAACTTTAGTTGACAGGGGCGTGGCGTGCACGCGTTGGGAATGATAACTTTGAATTCGCTCGTGCATGGTCACTCAACATGACAGGCGCGATGGCTGGCACCGGGGGCAGCTGCTTGTCGCGAAATCCAATCTCCGCTGTGAACTCGCCATGAAAAGATAACTTTTGAACTGTTTGAAAGGACTATTTTGGATTTCACAGGTGAAGAGGTTTGTGTGCGATTATCCTGCCTTGCTGACTTCGGAAAAGTTGGGTAAGCTGGCAGACTTGCCAGTATTTGGGAACAAGGAGAGAGGGGAGGGATCCAGCTACCTTGGGAATTCTGAACACTGTCCAGCGCACTCAAAATATGACACCAGTGTCCGGATATCCCTGTCAATAGATAACTTGCCGCTACACTTTAAGGTATGATTTGGATGGACGGAGTATTTGCTATCCCGCTACATCCCAGAAAGAGAGCATGAGAAACATGGACGCCGCTAGTCTACAAGTTTTTCAAATAGATTCAAGTTATGCAGAAACGTGCAGTGGACCCCTTGACCATAATGGTCATTTAACAATAGGCCTCTAACAAAGGCTGGTTACCTCAATTGTAAATGCGCTCAAAGGAAACCTGGCACTTTCCGTATATTGTTTTACTAACACCTGCACTGTCATCGCATGTACATTTCCAAACTTAAATATACAGCAGCAACTACGGTGGCTCAGAGCGGGAACGGACTTTTGATCATGTCTTGTCTCCAAGACAGAAAATAAGACGTAAAACTGTAGTTTAACAAAACAGTGCAGCCTATACCCAAAACAATGATTGTATGGAGCTCTCACAAAGTGCAGTTTGCATTTTGGAGTTACAGTCATTTGAAATATATACTCTTTTCAGCCAAAGTAGTTAAGCAATACCAATTAAAAAGACGCAAGGCGTTGCTTTGGATCAGAATTGCGGATTGACTGTGATTGATTACACTAGCAGAAGCAGAGTTCCGATGAAGAAGAGATCATTTTATGTAAGCATGGTTTTCATATCAGTGTCTTGACTTTTTCGTTGCAGTTTTATGTTTTGCCTAAGGAACATTTCTGTAAATCTGAAAATTTTGCAACTTTTAAAAATACATTCTAACAAAACTTTTAAACAGTTCACGTTTTACAGTATGCTATAATAACACATTTTAACATTTATCCAAATAAATGGCAAGGTAAAATTTCAAAACAACTATAGACATAGCGAGAGTGAAAAATATTAGGTGTGAGCTCTGAGTATATTGGGGTCTGAAATTATTCAGCAACATCTTCATTCTGCAATGTTGTGATTTGCTGCATTTCTTTTTCAGGTTTCTAATCTATATTGAACCCTAGTCGATGGATTTATTACCAGCAAGTCAAGATCATTTTAGTAAGTTGTAATTATTTTTCTGTTTTTCAATTTCTTTCTGGTTTGCTGTAAGTGGCACTTGAAGCAAAAAAAGTTCAAATTCTGGTTTTAAGAAAGTAAAACCCTGGAAAGTCTTGGGTAATATGTTTGGCTGCTCTGATTATGAAATTTTACAGTATGGAAAACTGTATTTTCTCCCAAAGTCTATAAACTAGACGTTTTAGGTATACTCTGGAAATCCTTTAAACCAGAGATATCGCAACAACACATCTAGAAATAAAACCTAGATGAGTTTTTCAAAAGGGAGGGGAAAATCACAATTCCAACAGGAGTAAACCAACAGAATGTGAGGTGATGATGGTTGTCACTGTTTGTCCTCTTCCAAGACTTAAGAATTGTTCAGGATCGAGAGTGGAAAGTGTGTTTGAATCCAGCATTTAGCCTAATTTTGATTGAGAGTGTTTGAACTGTATCCAGTATGGCATGCTGTCCACTCCATGGTCACGGCTGTTTTTGAACATTATAATGTTGATCTCAGCACATGCCAGCTGAGCAGTGAAGCGAGCAGGTGATGTGTGTGTGTGTGTGTGTGTGTGTGTGTGTGTGTGTGTGTGTGTGTGTGTGTGTGTGTGTGTGTGTGTGTGTGTGTGTGTGTGTGTGTGTGTGGAGAGAGAGAGAGAGAGAGAGAGAGAGAGAGAGAGAATGTATGTGTGTACGCTTGTGTGTGTGAGTGTGTGTGCCTGTGTGTACAAGAGTGTGTATGTGTATATGTGACTGTAGAGAGAGAATGAGCAGGAGAGAGAATGAGGGAGAGGGTTTGCTAACACAGTGCATGTCAGATTCACAGCAATCTGATGGATAGTTGAATAGGAGTTTAGCTAAAATCATTCCGCGTAGGTTAAAGTTGTATTTGTAAACTTGGTCCATTTCGGGTGACTCACAATTTGATGTAATTTGGGATCGACCAATCAACCATTTTTTTCCCTTGTCTAAGACTGTGTGCCTTTCATCCGAAAGACACCTGTTGTTGGGTCAAAACGAACGCGGGGACTTTTTTTTTTCTTTTTTTAACACACGTTGAAACCGTAAATGTCACCGGACTGGCTGTTGAAAGTATGTTTGAGTTATACAGATATAACTAAGTTAGCGTTCAGCGTTCTCTGTGCCTGACCACAATACGGTCCGTTCCCTCTTGCTCTGCAGGCCTGAGCTGTGTCCGATTCGGAGGGGGGAAATTGCCGCGGGCTGAGCTCAAAATGTGTCGTTTGCTGTGTCTAAGTGTATTCCTGTTTTGCGTTCACAGCTGTTGTCGTGTTTTGTTATAATTCCTGTCGTCCTCACATCCTTTTCCCCCTCTTCCTCCTCTCCATTGTGTCTTTTTCCCCTTTCTTCTCTCCCCCACCAACTACCCTCACCCTAAAACCCTTACCCCCCCGCCACCTCCCACCACCACCACCACCCCCCACCTCAACCCCTTTCCTTGTGTCCACTCCACTCCTCCCCCCTAGACTGTACTCTCTCCCTAGGCTAGAAATTGTGAAGCATGGGTGACTGGAGTTTCCTGGGGCGGCTTTTGGAGAACGCGCAAGAACACTCGACGGTGATCGGCAAGGTCTGGCTGACGGTGCTCTTCATCTTCCGCATCCTGGTGCTGGGGGCGGCCGCGGAGGAGGTGTGGGGCGACGAGCAGTCAGACTTCACCTGCAACACGCAGCAGCCCGGTTGCGAGAACGTCTGCTACGACGAGGCCTTCCCCATCTCGCACATCCGCTTCTGGGTGCTGCAGATCATCTTCGTCTCCACGCCGACGCTCATCTACCTGGGCCATGTGCTGCACATCGTGCGCATGGAGGAGAAGCGCAAGGAGAAGGAGGAGGAGCACCGCAAGGCCAGCCGGTTGCAGGAGGAGAAGGAGCTGCTGTACAGGAACGGAGCCGGTTCAGGAGGAGGCGCGGGGGACATGAGTGGAGGAGGAGGAGGAGGAGGAGGAGGTGGGGGCGGCAGAGGCGGCAAGAAGGAGAAGCCGCCAATCAGAGACGAGCACGGGAAAATCCGCATCCGTGGCGCGCTGCTGCGCACCTACGTGTTCAACATCATTTTTAAGACCCTGTTTGAGGTGGGGTTTATCTTGGGTCAGTATTTCCTGTACGGCTTCCGGTTGTTTCCGCTGTACAAGTGCGCAAGGTGGCCCTGCCCGAACGTCGTGGACTGCTTCATCTCGCGTCCGACGGAAAAGACAATCTTCATCATATTCATGCTTGTGGTAGCCTGCGTGTCCCTTTTGCTGAACTTGCTGGAGATCTACCACCTCGGGTGGAAGAAGCTCAAGCAGGGCATGACCAACGAGTTCGGGCCCGACCACGAGTCGCTACGGCGGGGCGTGGGCCCTGGCCCTGAGCCGCTGAGCTCCGTGCCCAGAACTGCCCCTCCTCCGCTCAGGTACCCGCCGACCTACACGGACGTGACGCAGGGCGGCACGGCGGCCTACCTGCCTCCCGTGGTCGCTCCGCCGCCGCCGGTGGGGGACTTCAAGATGGAGGCCCTGCACGAGGAGCTTGGACGCGAGCCAGCGTCCTTCTACATCAGCAACAATAACAACCACAGGCTGGCGGATCAGCAGAACTGGGCCAACCTGGCAACCGAGCAGCAGACTCGGGAGATGAAGGCCACGGCTGCCGCAGCCGCCTCCCCTTCCCCCTCCTCCACTTCTTCCTCTCACTCCCATCAGTCTGCCAACAGGGAGAGGCAGGCCAAAGAGGCTGGTGGTGGGGGTGGGGGGAGCGTCAATGAGGAGCAGGCGAAGAGTGAGTCCGAGGTGGGGGTGGAGGAGGGTCACCTCACCACGACTGTGGAGATGCACGAGCCTCCGCTCATGATCACAGACCCCCGAAGGCTCAGCCGGGCCAGTAAGACCAGCAGCGTCAGGGCCCGACCCAGCGACCTGGCTGTCTAGACGCAGCAGCAGGCGGCCTCTTCAGATAGCCAGGCGACCTGACAGCCCTGGTAGCCTGGTCCGGTAGCCTGGTGGCCCAGGAGCCTGATACAGTCCTGGGCCGAAATTTATCTTGGTCTGGTCCAAGTCCGGTAGCCAGGTCGACTAGCTACCCTGCTGAAACACCAAACCAAACCAAATCCCACCACCCCCATCCCCAACCCATCCATTTCCCATGCGGATATCCTCCTCCCCCAACCCACACCCCAGATTTTTTATATATAAACAAAATGCCAACAAAAAATATGAATATATATATTTAGGAGAGCGGGGGAGAAAAGAAAGAGGAGATGAGAAGCAGGTGGCTGGAGTAAAAGAGACGTTGACTGACAGCAATTCCATATATCCTCTGGTGAGTTGTAGAGTAACTTGAATGAGTTTGGTGTCTCGTGATGATTCTGTGAACACTGGCGAGTTTGTACTTGAGTGTATATTGACAAAGACTGTTTGACAGGCTGATCATATTAGAAAAATGGGATACATTTGTTGATGTCTACATCTGGGTTTTTCTTTCTTTCTTTTCTTTAAAAAAAAATTGAAAACTGAAAAGTTTTACTTGGGAGTCATATGATGCATTGTGACAATGTGAATTTGATGTTTCTGTTGTGTTGTCCGTGTCTTAATCAGGTTATTTAATTAATTTATTGAACACTGGATTATTGTGCCCTGGTAAAACTGGGACGAACTGTTGGATGTTTTGACGTCGGTTCATGAACTGCTGAGTCGGTGGCCTGTGATATGCACATTTTTTGTGGAGAGGAAAATTATGATGTGATTACACACATTACAACGGCTTTCTTTCCAACTGGACATTTTGGTATTTTTTGTCGCTCTTGTCTTTTGTCTTTTTGTGTTCTGTTGATAGATACAGTCCCATGCTGGACAAATATGTATCAGTCCATGATGTCATGGTACAACTCTGACAACTGTAAACCTGGAGTACATGTTTGATGTTTGCAGTGTGACGGAACAAAAAATACAAATTGAATGAGAGAAACTTACTTCAACACTGACATGCTTGTTTTCTTTAGTAGAATAACAGTATTTGCCTGAAATGGTGGACATGTCCTCCTGTTGTATTTTCAAAACTAGCCGGAAGATCTAGCTAAACTTTTCTCATGTTGGCATTTCTTGTCCCTTTCTTATGTTGGCATTTCTTGTCCAAAGGATATTGTGTTCCTAACCGGTATCATTCTAAGTAGTGAAGTGTCGCAGTTAATTTCTCGAAATACAGACTGACTGAAAAGACAGGCTGCTTCTCGCTGGCTATAAGCCTGGAGGGTCGGTACCTGCTTTGCAAGTTAACTCCCTCAAAACTAACAAACACTAAAAGTCGGCCTAACAAAGCACTGAGCACATACTGACAGCTGAACAAATGCTTTAACTGCACTTTTCATTGTCTGCAGAAAAAAAGATGTTTATTATGCTATGGCGCTTGAGATGGTTTGTGACTGCTGTCATCTTTTTCATTTATTATTTTGCAATCTCTAGTCATAAAATACTAAGACTGAGGTGGACAATGAGAGTGAGTGGTGACTTGTTCAAGCATATAGCAGGATGATTTTAGTGAACCTCTCACACAGTGGCTATCTCAGGCACACAGTTTCAACTCTGTCAAGGTCAAAGGCTCAAGTTAGGCATTTGAGACCGCCCCCACACTCATGTACTTTCTCATGTCCACTGTGAAAGGTCTCCCCAAACAATTGAACATTCACATTCAGGGTACTTAAGCTTTTACACTGCCAATATTTCATCGTTCAATTTCTGTGTGGGAAACTATACAGTAATTGTAAAAATGTACAGTATTTTTAAAAGGGCTATGAAATGTTATTTATGGGTAAATTTTCTACTACTTTCAATGTGACAACTCTCTGGCGAGCAAAACTAGAACTAGCTTGAAACTGAGTTATGACAATATTACTACCTTAACTATTGGCAACAGAACACCATGACTTCACCAACCAATATAAAGTATCCTAAACAACTGTTACGCCAATAGTCCTCTCCTTGCTTCAGACAGCACAACATACAGGCATGGAAAACATGCAGTGAGTGTGTGAAATATTTTCCCCCACAATTTAATCGTATTGAATACAGAAATGTGTGTTCTGTCAGGTTTCTTTGGATTTTCAAGTTTACATTTAGGTAAATAGATGACTTTGCACCTTTCTGCTAAAACAATTCTGTTCTACAAGACCCATAGTAGGACATGGTCAAGAAGATGTTAGATTCTGCCGGTGTTTCTGACTGGCATTAATGACAGCATTTATAATCCTTAAAGGAAATTGTCTTACCAAAAAAACATAGAGGCTCTTCATATTAAAGACAGTATTATTAACAAACAACTCAGTGTATCAATAACAAAGCATGTGATTTTAAGGGCTTGCAAAATATAATAATTCTCTGATTTGTTTATTTTAGGACACTTAACCTGGTCTGGTCTGAGAGGAACTGCAAGGTGGATATTTATAAGAGCAGAAACTGGGTTTAGAGAATGTGAGTAATTCTTGTGTGCTCACTTCAACAGTGTTTTGAGCAGGGGTGGACAAACTGAATTGAGATTTTCTTCTGCTTGTGGTCTCACAACACAGGTGACTTCACTAACCTGGCTGAAGTGGTGTGGCAATTAGGATCAGCTGGTTCATTAAATTGGCTAAAACAAATATGTGGCACTGAACATGGGATGTCAGCCCCTGCTTTTGTACGCATGTTGAATCCTACGGTACATTCATTTGCGAATACGCATCATCAGGACCATGACACACTTCTAGGGTGGCGGAGGCAGATATCACAGGTTCAGAAAGTGAAAGTCATGCCACATTTAGGGTCCAACTCCATATCTAACCTTGTGTCCTCTCCTTTTGCTTGTGGCCTCGTCATGCGAGGCAAGGCGTCATTGATGATAGAAGTTTTCTTCACTATCTTGCAAAAGCACAATTCAAACACAAACACAAAACAAAGGTATGTTTCTTATTTGCAATCGTGACGTTGAATGGGGAACAGTCCCCCAAAATTTGTTGTGCGTAGGATGACAGCAAGAAAACTTGTATTATTGTTTTATTACTATTGTTTTATGCACAGAGATGATGCATCAGCGAAGCATGAGGAGAGGACAGGCTGTTAGATACTGAGTTGGACCCTTACTGTGTTTCATTTTGTTTAAGCCATGTCACTATATCAGCTGTTTCTAGGTAGATGAGATAGCTAGTGAAGTCCTCTCTGTCAAAAGGCAGCCGGATATGGCAGAAACTTTACTTTCTCAACATGGTTTATCAGCCTTTGCACACCAGCATCATAACAACACCTAACCTAAATAGGTAACTGACTTTCTTCACCAAATATCCTCACAGTACCCCCGAAAACCCCCAACACCATGCCCCTCTAATGTCCTCATCATTTTCCTTCTGACTACATTTTCTCCCATCTAACCAGCAAAGGTGTCAAAAACCCACTTCAGAGGTTAAAAAAACCCTGCCCATTACCTTCCAGCACTGGTGACTTCATTGACTAACGTATCAACCCTTTACAACCAGCTGTTTCAGAGCAGATCTGTGGCAGAGTCTTTACTTTTCTGAACCGTTGATTGACAGCTCTGCTAACAAGTCAACCCAGAATAACTTTGACTAATTTCTTCCACTGTTGACATTATCTCATGCAGAGAGAGTGGCCAGTGTTACTGTGGCCAATCAGGGAAGAGAGGACCCAACACCACGCGCCCAGCAGCCTGTTTCCATGCTGTCTTAAGAGAAGTGCCTTTTGTTGAGTGGCTTTTGTAAGGACAAACAAAAATAAAAATGATGTAAATGTTTATTTACCTCAAGTGTTTACAAAACCGTTGACTGAATAAACTTTTTTGTACCATATACCTCTTGTTTTGTCTTGTGACATGTCTTGTCTCGGTCGTCACTTGCCTCATGCGTCTTTTTGGTGTGTGAACTTCTGCGAGAAGATCAAAGACAGGACACCACTTGAGAGTGAATTACATTGAGAGGAGGTTGGCATGTTCAATGCGGCGTATTGAAGAGTCAAACATGGGTTTTTATCTGGGCAGATAGACGCACAGTATTACTACGGCCCATTAAAAGCACCATGTGACTTGAGTGAACTTACTGCGCCGATGACAGGAGTCTGTATCGGACCCAGACACACACAGAGCCACACAACCATATAGACACGTACGTACGTGACTTGGAATACAATAGTGACAGCCAGAACACTGACAGCCTTGAACGCATTTGTTGATATAAATTCTTTTTATACTGTAAAGTATGATGATGACAGTACTATCAATGTATTACTGTTATGAATAATAAATCATGCAAAGAAAAGTATGCATTCATGTACATGTATGTCTTGTACATGTGTGCATGTGTGTCTATGTAGGCTATGTATGGATAGATGTATATTACGGTATACTTTATACCAGTGGTTCTCAACTGGAACAGTCTTGGGACCCACCATTTTCCACTCTCATTGGGCCGCGACCCAATTTTTTTAGCGTTCAAGTCAATTCAATGCAATTCTCAAAATGTAACCAAGACTCGAATGACTGGTTGCACGCTATCTATCTCGCATAAACATTCAGATTGTATCTATGACGACTGTTAACTAGCCTATCAAAATAAAAGATGTAAATTGTTGCAGGAAAAGTTGGATTTTTTTTTTTTAGAATTACGTTTTTTTTACACCAAGGCTCCGTGACCCACCCATGACCCCTCCGCGACCCACCAGTTGAGAAACACTGCTTTATATTGTATACATATATGCATGATGATTTTAGACTGAGTGTCCTTGCATGTTAGTGATGGCTGAAAATGTGCGGCCCGACTTAAGTTCTTGGTTTCGGAATGTGGCCCAAATTCTAATGGAGTAGCCCTGGTCTAGATCCTTGGAGAAACATGTAGACAGATGTAGCCTTCCCAAAGCAGGTATACTGCGGTCCTATATCTGTAGATCTTACAGAAGACCTCCAACTCAGTCACCCATAACCTTCAAGTTATCACCTCCAGACTCCAAATTCTACACAAAGATGTGAGAATGTGAGGAGGAGGCAAAAATAACACATCTCTTGTCCACTCATCACACACACATTTCCCACCATTGCAATGTATATACGAACCCACCTACCCACTCCCATAAACACCAACACAGGCACACACACACACACACACACACACACACACACACACACACACACACACACACACACACACACCCTAAAGTGGTAGCACGGTAGCAACTTGGCACTCAGAGACAAACATCTATCACAGTTTTTATTTAGAAGTCGTCTAACGGTCTTTGACAATTAACGACTGGTCGCTTGCTGGACACGATTGGAGTACAAGAGTCAACACCCATGCACTCTCGCCTACACACACAGCACATAATCAGCTAAGGTGTGTATGGGATATAATTCACAGCCCTCCACCAATTAGCCACAAGGCCGTTAACGTATGTCTCGTAAAAACTCCTAATCCACGACGACTAAAGCGAATAATGAATGAGCTCTGTGTTTGCTGGTGTTTTTCTCCTTAAGCAGGCATTTGGATTTCTAACATACCTGCTGCTTGTGTGTAAACAGCATTAAGTCAGCACGAATCGTGCAGCCAAACGAAGTTCAGACTCCAGTCATGCGTTTGTCAAGTTCAGCCAGTTCAGTCTGTCTCTACTGGCAGTACTAAACTCTACCAGTAGAAATAGAAGTAGACGTTATTGTAGAAATAGTGATGGTGGTGATTGTTTAGTATGCTAGTAGTAGTAGTAGTAGTAGTAGTAGTAGTAGTAGTAGTAGTAGGCCTAGCAGTAGCCTACTAGAATATGTATACATTTCCCGAAGGAAATTAGTGTCCTTTATCATATGCAAATCATACATCCATACAAGCATAGAGCCATATATACACAGCCTCACCTACACAATGGAGTACAAAGGAAGACATCAATTGTGGGCAAAATCAACAAAATGATTTGTTATGACACAGTAAAGATGCACAGTAGTGTGGTGCTATGGAATGATAGTGTGAGACAGTGTCATCATTGCTAGTGTGTTTGCAGTGCAAGCTGAGTATCCTGATGACAAATGGCAGGCTACTCGTTGAATAAATAAATAAAAGGGGGCAAATCTGTGGGCAGAACCATAAGGCTGCAAGCTTTAGTATCAAAGTTCCCAGGAACTTGCATCAAAGTATAACAAATATTGATACATTGAGAGGGAACACCTAAAAGTTCTCTGTCAGATGAGCCTACTGTATAGGTGAACCTGCAAAAAGAACCTTGAGGTTTTGTAAACGTGTTCCCCAGAGAACTTTAAGGTTCCCCCACAGTGGTAAACAAGGGTCTTAGAGGAACCTTTAATTTGTCATGGTAGTCCATCCTATTGGACTGCAGCCATATAAGCGTACTGTAATTAATTCCAGAGATCAGGCAACGCTAATTAACTTAATGCCTTCCTCTGCATTAAAATATTAAAATGTATATACAGTCCATAGTCCAAATACTAATACCTTATCCAACCTGCTGAACTGTAGGCTATATGGCCTGGCATGGGAAGAGAACTATAGCCTGTGTGTGTGTGTGTGTGTGTGTGTGTGTGTGTGTGTGTGTGTGTGTGTGTGTGTGTGTGTGTGTGTGTGTGTGTGTGTGTGTGTGTGTGTGTGAGTCCATGAAAAGCAGAGGAATGTGCCGTAGGCTTATTCCAATGCTGCCTGCGCTGCGCTGCCATGGAGAAATGATACAGACTACAACAACCTCGTCCCCCTGCTCTGTCTGCTCTGTAATAGTGCGGCAGGCTGGCCAACTCACCATTAACACAAATCCATTTGGCACACAGACAGAAAAAGAGGGGGGGGGGCACTTGTGTTGGGATGGAGGCTGGCATATGGAACCGCTGGCAGTAGATGTAAAGCTCATGAGTAGTCTTGGTCTAATGACCACTTCTTTTGGACCGGCCTGTTAGGAGAATGGAGGATACACTTAGGTTGCATCTGAGTCTGCAGATGATAGAGATGTTGGAGAGAGGTGGTATGACTCTGATGTGGCTTTTTGACAAGCCAGGCTCACAAAATAGTAGGCCTGCTAGTTAGAAGAAATATGCACATTCAACTTAGACTGCACTCGATGAAAGGTAGGCCTATAGAGAGAGGTGGTATGACAGGCTATAGACTTTTTGACTGTAGCCAAATTCACAAAATAACATTTAGAGAATCAGCATGCTAAGCGTGTATAAACTAGCAGGATTGAAAATAACCCCGGAAGTGATCTTGTTATGATGAGTAAGAAAGAAGAAGAAGAATGGGCACAGACAGGTGGATACAGTGGCCTATATTAAATTTTGGGTCAGTGGATGGGACAGATTAAGGCAGCCTAATGTCTTGAAAAATTATTAGGCTGCTGATAACAAGCACTCTCCCATTATATGCTAACACTGTCAAACGCTGAAAACGTGTTCGCAAGTTGTAGCAACGAACACCAAATAACATAACGATATACCTCAGTTTATCCAACAGAGAACAAGCATTGAATGTTAGCTAGCTAGCTATAACACTTAGCTCATAATGATGTTATATGGTCATATTGCTTGCTCAAGACATTAACACAGAAATAATCAGTGAAAAGCTGTCAAAATAGGACTTTAGGAGCTCATTCTTGCCGAGAAAAACTCACCTCGCCTCTGACTGCTTGGTTAGACTAGAAAGACTTTGGAAGAAGTTCTGATAGAAGAAGGCCTTGCCTCGTGCAATAGCTCTATGCCTGCAATTTTGTGAGTGTTAGGCCTACTGATATGGTGACAGACAAGACTAGAGCTCTACTGAACCGCCACCTAGCCAATATGTTACATAGGTGCTGCTGCAGCACACATTCACAATAAACAGTAAGGGCTTGTTACAATGGACATTTTGAAATAAAGTAACTGGACATGGATGGTTACATACCGCCATTCAGACATACCGCCATTCCGACAATGACGTTAAATTGTCTGAATGGCGGAATCAATTTTTTCCATCTCCGTGCGTTCCTTGGAGCAAACGCAGATTTCAGCACCACGCACGTGGACAGCTTTGGACACACCGTTGAAGGTGTAACTTACACGTTCAACACCGTGTATTTCAGCACCACGCACGTGGACAGGTCCGGGCACATCGTTTAGGTGCGTGTAGGTTCGCGCGTGGACAGCTCCCCACAAGAGCAACGTGGTGTCGGAATGGCGGTATGATTAAGTGTGGAGGTGTGTCGAAATGGCAGTAGGCTATGTCGGAATGGCGGTTGCCCCCTGACATAGCTAGGCCTACTGTGTTCCTCTAGCCTACTGATAGACTTGATATTTAACGATTGAATGAATTCATGAATTCATGAATTAGCCTACTTAGTTAGTTAGTTAAGTAATTATGTTATTGAAAGTTGAATACATTTTTATTATTGTAGGCCAATGTATCGTGCATTGTTTCATGCGCTTTGCGCATCAGGGATGGCTGACTGACTGTGACACCAACAGAAAAATAAGAAAAACCCATCTCCACCTTAGCCCTCAACTCAAGAGTGACAAGCACACAAAGGACAGACCCCACTGCACTTGCACTGCAGCCCAGACTTTGGGAAAGTATGGGGGTTGGGTTGTGTTGCGTTGGGGAGTGAGTTCTGGGAGTATGGGGACAGGGGCCGATATGCGAGGGGAGAGGGAGAGGAGATGATAGGTCTTGGAGTGGAAGGTCCAGTAGCTGCAGAGTGTTGGCCGATGGCCTGTCGCTCGGTCAAGCGCCTCGCCGTGAGCCTTGATGACCAAGTGGCCAAGGAGAGAGGGGGAGAGAGAGGGTCGTGGGGGAGGCTGAGAGGAGAAGAGGGGAGAGGGGGCTTGGGGTTGTGTCTGCTCCAACTCAAGGCCCAAAACAGACAAGGAGGGTGGGGTGTATTTATAGCTTTTAATCACCTAACAAATTCACACGGGCCCCGCTGGCAGTCCAAATACTTCTGCTTCCCCCGTTGTTTATTTCAGGACTGTCCTGAATGTTTGCATGGGGCCTTCACGTCGTAAGCCTACGCTGCCCACCACACATACACAAGTGTAAACTTTCCATGCGGAGAGGGAGAGAGTGAAAGAGGCTCTTGAGGCATGCTTCTCGAGTCATGCTCATGTGCCAACTGTATATTCCTTGGGGAAAATGAAGAACTTTGTACATGAACTATTGTATGTTGTCTGACATTGGCAATCAAAATACTTTCTGAAATGAAAACTAAATACCAACTAAATACCAACTAAATATAATATAATATAATATAATATAATATAATATAATATAATATAATATAATATAATATAATAATAGCCGATTTCATTTATAGTTTTGTGGTATTCTCTATTACAGTCACTGATTAAATGAATGTAGGCCTACTGTATAGTCTGTCCTGAACCTCTGAGGAAAGTTTACATACCTGAGTCCAAGTGGCGTTCTCGTACTACCGGTGCGTCAGTGCTTACATTTGAGTTAGGGACCTGTCACTCTTGAGGTATGACTACAAAGTGGTGAGGCCAGGGGTATTTCAGAAGAGGGCTGGGTATAGGGGTGGGTGTGTGTGTGAGTGTGTAGTGTGTGTGTGGGGGGGGGGGGTTACAGGGTGCTCTACTACAGCAACACCCACAGGTTTAGACTCACACTCAAAGTAAGGAAGGAGGTATTGTTGTGTGCAAAGATATGCAGTCTTATATGTGTCAGGTGTGACATATCGTACACCTAGAATAACAAGCTAGCTTCTGATGAACAACTAATAAATATGGATCAAACACGAGAAATATGGAAACATCGAAATGCTACCATTTCATGACTTTACAAGCACTTCTTAGCCGAAACAAACTCACCTCTGACTGCTTGGTTCAAGTGTTGTGTGCAAAGATATACAGTGTTTTCTGTCTGTGGAGTGACACTACAGTCAAGAAAGCCAGCAAAGGCTCTCGCTTCCAGTAGAAATGACCCGTCAACTCAGAATAGAAATATCCAAGCATTTGTCAGTTCATTTGTACATGCAGTGTGAGTCTTTTGTGGCTTTCTTTACCGTCAAACTTGGCCAAGTCCAGTTGGCAGTATCACTACAGGACAGTCTACACTATTTCCTTCCCACCTCCGAGACACCTCTCCATGAGACTTCTCTGATGTTACTTTAAATGTGTCATAAGCTATTTACAGGAAAGGGCGTGAGTGGGGGGCGGGGTGTGTTATGCATACTATGTGTTTGATATACAGTAGGAACAGTAGGAACATGTATGCTACTGTAACACGTCTCGTAGTAAACATAGAATGGGGCTACAGCAGGGGTGTTTAACTCATTTCGGCTCAGGGGCCACATACAATCAAATTGACCTCAAGTGGGCCGGACCAGTAATATCTCACATTTGTACAACTGTACTAATGTACTACTGTCATTATTCTAACTCTGACACTCAACACTATTTTTCACTAAACTATGATGAGTCATGAGGCGTGATGTTCAGTTGGTAGGCGTTAGATGTTCAGTTCAAGGGCGACAGGGTTGCCTACTAGGCCTTTCGCCAACAGACCTCCCACTGTAGTGTTGGGGGGTACATAGCTGTGTGTGTGTGTGTGTGTGTGTGTGTGTGTGTGTGTGTGTGTGTGTGTGTGTGTGTGTGTGTGTGTGTGTGTGTGTGTGTGTGTGTGTGTGCATGTGCATGCGTGTGTGTGTGTGTTGGTGTGTGGGCAGTGACACCCACTAGCTCTCTTGTGTCTCCTGAACCCAGGATAGGTTGTCCTAAATTTAACTTAATCCTCCGCGGACGAGCATTTAAAAACAGCTCCCCCAAGGTTAAGTTGGGTTTCACAGAGAAGCCAGTGTCAAGGCTATCACAACAAAAAGCTGTGACCTCTTCCTACCCGCAGTGGGGCACACTCGCTTTGTAATACCAGTGTTGGGGACTCGCTCCAAAGGGACGTTTACGAGAGCTTTAAAACTTTGGAGATATTTTGAGATGGTTTGTTTCAATGCAAATTTTTCTTTCTTTCTCAGCATTTTTTTTTGCAAGTTTAGAGCCACCCAGGTGTCATCCTTTCTGTTCCTCCCTTCATATTTCTCTCTCTCTCTTTCTCTCTCTCCCTCTCCCCCCATCTCTCTCTCTTCCTCTCTCTCCCTCTCTCTCTCTGTCTCTCTCTCTCTCTCTCTTCAGCACAGCTGTCTACCACCCCTTCCCTTCCCCTCCCTTCCCCCCAGACTCCCTCAGCTCCAGTCCTCTGGTTCATCTGTCTGCTCTGCCTGTTGTTTTATAATTAAATGGCCGGCCACATTACTCTTGATATCATGTGATTCCCAGCCAAGGATTCACCGCACAGTAGGGGTGCTAATCGCCACCCATAGTCTGCTGGCCCGCCCGCAGCACCAGAGCCCAGAGTCTGTGCCGCAGGGCCATGCTGAGCCAAGCGCTTTCTTTATGGCCACTGAAAGGCCCGGGGATTGAGGCCGAACAAAAAAACACCCCACGAGGGTGAAAAATGTTTTTACACCAGCTCACGCTCGCAAGGGCTCTGTGTGTGACAGTGTGGGTCTGTGTGTGTGTGTGTGTGTGTGTGTGTGTGTGTGTGTGTGTGTGTGTGTGTGTGTGTGTGTGTGTGTGTGTGTGTGTGTGTGTGTGTGTGTGGGTGTGTGTGTGTGCATCAGTGTGTGAGTGTGTGCACGTGTGCGCACGCCTATTTGTGTGTGTGGGCCTGTGTGGGAGAATGTGGCTCAGTGTGTGTGTGTGTGTGTGTGTGTGTGTGTGTGTGTGTGTGTGTGTGTGTGTGTGTGTGTGTGTGTGTGTGTGTGTGTGTGTGTGTGTGTGTGTGTGTGTGTGTGTGTGTGTGTGTGTGTGAGCAATGCAGTGCAGAGCAGTGCAGGGCCAGGGTTTTTTAGCTGCTGGTTCAATGGGACAAGTTATTGGAGTCTAGCCAACTCTATCCGATGGAAAAGAAAGAAAAAAGCTGCCTCTTCAAAAAAAATGGAGGGTTTGTCATACCTGCACAAAATGCTCATAAATGCGTCATATTGTTTGCAAGTGAATGGAGATACATGCATACAACTTTTCTATAGAGGCCATTTGACCGCTTACTGAAAATAACAGCTACTTGCTTCATTCAGATAGTGTGAGTCTCATGGTAAGTCATAAGTGTTATGCACCTTCATCTTCTCTCACACACACACACACACACACACACACACACACACACACACACACACACACACACACACACACACACACACACACACACACACACACACACACACACACACACACACACACACAGGTTGGTGTGAGGTCAGTATTCAAGGGAAAGGGGTGGGGAGAGCTGGGACGACGGTTTACTGTAAGTCACACATATACACACAGAGACACAGACACAGACACACACAGACACACATAGACACATGCACACATGCACGCACATACACGCACACATGCACAAACACACACACACACACACACACACACACACACACACACACACACACACACACACACACACACACACACACACACACACACACACACACACACACACACACACATGAAGTTGGGTGCTCACTGCTCGCCCCACCCCAGATGTCCCCAAAGGTCATCGTGTGGAGTTCCTGCCTGTCACCACATCTGTGTGATGGCTATTACCATGGGTCATGATGTGACCTGGGGCTGTGATGCTAAAACATATAGCAGTGTTTTCACACAGCGCTCCCTACAGTTCCTCCCCTCCCCAACCTGCACCCAGTGCCGGTTCTACCCATGCTGGGGCCCTAGGCGCAATGTAGACATTGGGCCCTTATGAGTTATTTTTTGCTGCCATTTACCATGCTAGTGCTTTGTATTTATTTGTATTCATTTATGTTTTTTTGGGGGGGGGGGGGTGATTGCCCACTCTGCTTGCACCATACTGTCTCCAGCGGTGGGCATGTGAAGTTTAACCCCCCTCACCTCCTCACCCTCCACGCCTACACATTACATCCACAGTCAAAATTTCCTGCCGCTCACTGCTGCCCCCTATCAAATGGAAATTGAATTTCACAGGCTTACAGGGCATGGCAGTGCTATGCACCTGTAATAAGTAGGTATTACAAACATACTTATATGAGTTCATGGTTGACCTACTGTATATTCTGAACAACAGGACATATCAACAAGGATCATCTGTAGGCCTACAGTTTGTTTATTCTGATACCCAGGTGGCAGAACTGACCTCCACTGCCATCAAAGCAAACCTCTGGACTCGTTCGCACTTCACAGAGTAGATCAAACAGAGGCTGTGTGTTTGTTTCATGGTGGCGATATGGCCTGCAAGATGTCAAGGCCTCTTGAAAATCGTCAGGGTGTTTCTATTTCAGACTACGCCTGCATGCATTATAATTTACTCTCTATTGACAGGCTCCCACTACATTCCACATGCTGTATGGACTTTGCAGCAGCAATACAGTCCTCCCCAACATCCCCATCCTCCAGGTGCACTGCACATCTTTTGGTTGGAGGTCTGTGTGAAGAACAAGCGTTAGATGTAGTGATGCTATAAGACAGTGATTCCCAACCAGGGGTATGCAAGCACACCGCGTGGATACATGGAAAAATGTCATAACAACAACTTTATGGAGCATAATCTTATTGGAATGGAGGAAGTGACATAGACCAGGAGAGAGGGGTGGGGGGTACTCGTGCTAACACAAAAAGGGGTGACACTGTCTTTTTTTTTTGTTGCCTTTTTGCCTTTATTTGTGACAGGACAGTGATAGACAGGAAGTGAACGGGGAGAGACGGGGAAGGGTCAGTAAAGGGCCCAGGCTGGAATCGAACCCGGATCGCCGATGTAGCAGTGCTTGAGCCACGACAAGGCTTTCTTTACAGTACAGTAATTAACAGACAGTTAACAGATATGAGTTAGATGGTATCTAACTTGTAAAATGGGGTAATTACAAAGTAAATACTATGTTACATTTTGTGGGTATCAACAGGGTAACAGAGATATTAGATAACAGGGTAACAGAGAGATATTAGATACACTCTAACTCTCTGTTACCCTGTTGTAATTTTTGCTCAATAGATACCATGTAACTTCTCTCTGTTACCTGTTGTTACCCAGAAACTACACAGCAATTACTGTACTGTAAAAGAAAGCGTTACCGGCTGTTATCCTTACCCAAGAAGCTTTGCAGGAGGCACTGCTGTAATATAGAGGGCAATGGATGGCATGTTTTAAAAGTATACATTAAAGCACTAAGTACTATTTTCAACAGTGTATCAATTGTAACAGCTGTGTATTAAAGTTTGGACAGGGCAAAAGGGACATATGAGTTTGTTTTATCAACCTCCATCAACGTTTAAAAAGTTTGAAGGGCATCACCACGAGAGAATTCTTCTTCCAACCTGTAGGGGGATAGAGGACAGGAGCCCTGGGCCCAGGGCCAGAGCCCTTCCAGGGCCCTTTGTGGTGGGGGCCATATTGTGACATGTATGGAGGGCCCTATTTGTGTGTTACCCTGGGGCCCTGTGTGCAATGGTTCCGTCACTGATCACAAAGTTCAAAAAAAAAAAAAAAAGAAAGAAATGTTTAGTTAGTGATGAGAGAAGTAACTGATTGGATTGGACATACATTTACACACCACACACAGAGAGAGAGAGAGAGAGAGAGAGAGAGAGAGAGAAAGAGAGAGAGAGAGAGAGAGAGAGAGAGAGAGAGAGAGAGAGAGAGAGAGAGAGAGAGAGAGAGAGAGAGAGAGAGAGAGAGAGAGAGAATGCTTCTTACAACTTCTTATAACTCAGTTAGTTGAACAGCTCAGTTGGACGGACACACACACACACACACACACACACACACACACACACACACACACACACACACACACACACACACACACACACACACACACACACACACACACACTGAGCCACATTCTCCCACACAGGCCCACACACACAAATAGGCGTGCACACGTGTTGGACACACACGTCAGTTGGACACACACACACACACACACACACTCACACACTGATCCACACACACACACACACACACACACACACACACACACACACACACACACACACACACACACACACACACACACACACACACACACACACACACACACACACACACACACACACACATCTGTGTGCAACCACAGAGGAAATGGCCTGGAGATGATGCCTATAAATAGCTGGCCTACGCCGGACGCAGTGGTCACTGGTCACTGGTCACTGCTCTCCACACTCACACAGAATGTGCAATATACAGTATTACACTGTGGGAAAATGTGAACATTTCCTAGGCTAAGGGTTAGGAGGATGTAGTGACACTGGTCCCCCCCACACACATGCACACATGTTGTGGGAAAACTTGAAGAGTTCATAAAGGCTGTCACATGTAAGACAAGGCAGGAATTAATCAAAACAGTCTCCCATGGTCCAAAAGGGAAGGAAAGAGCAGAGGCACTCTCAGATTTAGGAGAATATATATATATTAAAAATATAGCAAAACAGGCCCTGCCGTGGCCATCCGGTAGGGCACTTGTCTGCCATGCGGCCGCCCCTCCCCCATCTCTCTCCCCATTCGCTTCTTGTCCACCTCTCAAACTTTGTCAGAGGCCTATTTTCCCAAATCTCCTCCCTTCCTGTTGTGGATTTTGACTTCACCCGGTACAGATGAGCACCTGAGTAACATTGCATGCAGTCTTCTGAGCGCTTTCAGCGCCTTGGGGAAGTAAATGGTTTAAAAAGTTTGTGTGGATTTTCATTCATCTAGGTCATAGAGGCAAACTGAGCTACTGTAGAGATTGTTATATATTGTACGGCAAAAGAAAGGTACTTCAAAATCTCACTCATCTTCACATTCATATGGTACATTATATAATGTATTACTGTGGGAAAACTCCTGGATTTCATACTGTCACATAGCAGATCAGATGAGCTGAGTAGGGATGATGAGTGATTAATTAAACTGTCATTCATGTCTCATTCATGATTCTTCAATCTCATTCATCTAGTAAAATAGATATGGAAGAAAAATAGGCTAAAATGTCATACACTCCAAGGTACAGCACTCCTTTTTTAATGCTTGAAAACATTGCACTGTTCATCCAAGCATGTTCACTGTGGTTTTTCCAGCCACGTGTTGGACGACAATTTCCTGGTGTGTGTGTGTGTCAGTCTGGTGAGCCACACGTAGCCTTGAACTTGATGTGCCATCCACTATTCTCATCACGGTGTCATCTACTGTCTATGCCAGGAATGGGCAATTGGGCAATTTTGGCTCAAGGGCCACATCAGGTTTAGGTATAGGGTCAGCTGTCGCCGGCAAGCAGCCAGTGTCCACAATAATTAATAATGTATGCTGACATAACTCGTTTCATTCCTGCACACATTGTAATGTATGATGAATACAGTAGCTCATGTATTTGGTTCATTTCAGTCATACCCACAAGACTCATTTTAAAAATGTTGGGTGACAGTATCCTCCTGTCTTGCAAAGGCTCTGCGAGCCAGATGAGGTGGCTTGGCGGGCCGCATGTGGCCACCGGGCCTGAGTTTATCCATCTCTGGGCTGTGCTGTCCCCCTCCCATGTGTGGTTGAGGTTCCAGGCAGCGACTGGTCATAACAAAGTGATACTCTCTGTAAACTAGCCATTTCCACTGCCAGCCCACAGATCGCTGCAAGTCCTCACCAGCAAGTCGTGACTGTCAGTCACTTTGAAACTCATGGTTACATCATCTTCACTTACTGTAATAACCACACCCAAACCCAAACCAAAGATGGGAGGCAGCAGTAGCCTATTGTATGCCAAGCATGACAGGGTAATTTCTGGAATGTTGAAGGTGGCGTCAGAAGTGGGGGCGGATGGAACAAATACCCCCCAGTCTGCATGGCCTATGGTCAACCTAGGGGGTCAAAGACATGAAGACGTCAAGCATACTTTCATATTATATACACAATATGAAATCAAGCTGCCACTTTAAATAAATCAATAAAAACAACTTAACCACACCAAAGCACAATACAGAAAATGTTGCTAGGCGGGTGGGGGATGATAGGTGTGGGGGGATGGGGTGTTGCTAGGCAGGCCGGATATTACAGTAATCTATTGGATATTTCAACATTATAACTATTATCGTTATTGTTTCATACATCCTGGAATCTACCAGGGGCTTCAACAGTTTGGGAACCCCTGGACTCTACAGTTTCCTTGGGCACCACCACCAAAATTTCCCAACCCAATGAGAGAATCATCATTGGTCCAGCCACACGCTCATTCTAAACAACCAAGTAATCCTGACCACATCTGTCCATCTATTGGGAAGTGATCACAGTGGAGTGTGGAGCAGGGTACTCTTCATTGGAGGGTATTAATAGCCTGATGATGGTTGACAGCACAGATAGTTGCTCATCCAATCTACAGCACTTATGGAAACCTTCGACAGGCCTCCACTATATATAGCAAGCTGTGGTCAGGGGAGCTAATATGAGGGAAGCAAAATGGTCATTTGTCCAGGGCCCAGGGAGAAGAAGGGTCCGAAATTGGATCCTTGTGACATTATCTATTGGGTGGAGGGGGGCCTTTTCAGATGACTTTGTCATGGGCACAGTCTAAGCTGCCAGGGGGGCCCTGGATGTGCAGTATGTACGTAGAGCACAGCATGCAGTATGGACGAGAGAGAGAGAGAGAGAGAGAGAGAGAGAGAGAGAGAGAGAGAGAGAGAGAGAGAGAGAGAGAGAGAGAGAGAGAGAGAGAGAGAGAGAGAAACAAACACTCAAGCTGGGACAGGATATAGCCTTGCATTCCCACAGACACAACATGGAACATGAAAGGCCAGTTGTGAGCTTGGAAGCAGGATCTCAGCCCTGTATGGACTAAAAAGGAACATAAGCACAAACATTCATCAATGGCAGTGTGTGTGTGTGTGTGTGTGTGTGTGTGTGCATGCAAGTATGGCAAATGGCAAATGAGCAGATAATGCAGTCATTGGAGGGAATCCTCATTCCCTTACAGCATACAATTCATTCTGTACAAAACCCTACTTTTGAATATCAGTCCCTTAAAAAGCTGTAACACTTTTGTAATATTTATTAATAGACCTATTATAATACCACACATATTAAGTGCTTGAACCACCCCAGGGTTGACTCATGATTTGCATTTGTCTGCCACTTCTATATCCAGTGGTGACCTTTGGAGGCCAAACTTCCAGGATTGCTGCAGCAGTGATGTGTCTGTTGCATAGACACTAGATTCGGGTCAAAACATGCACACAAAGTCAAACACACAGACAAAAAAGGCAGACACACAGAAGGCAATGAACCGTCTTCATTATTATGGTGTTATTATGGGGTCCTGGCCCCTCTCATTCGGTGCCCAAGGTCTGTTGTGTTAACATAGTATTCCTTGGTATTTTACAAACGTTTGAAAATGTTTTGCATTATATTACTAAATATTAGTTTCGTAGGTTTTTTAGCATCCGCTATTCTATAGTGTGACCCGATTTTCCTTTCCAAATTCTAGTTTTTGGTTTGTAGATGGTATGGTTTTGGTATTATCAAGGGAGAGAGGCATCATCTTCGACGTTGAGAGAACCAGACATACAGTTAGAACATACAGTAGCCCGCTGTCCAGGTATGGTGAGTGTATGAATTTATTATAAGAAAATAAAATTACAACATAAACTCAAGGTGAAATCCGTATTCTGTAACCATTTTCCTTTTCCTTCACATAAATAAAATCTCCAGCACTGGACAGAACGAAAGTCATCGTTTAAATGTAGCTCAGATCCAACCTACAATGTGACCAAAAAATGAAAGAAAACACAGCAAATTATAGTGTCACCATCTGAGAAAGTGGCGCACAATACCAAGTTCTCTGAAAAGGAAAAAAAGCAAGAAGCAAAAGAAAAACAACAAAACAGGCAATTAAAGGGATGGCAAGTCCTCAACGCACTTGTGGCCAAATGCTTCAGTTTATTTCAAACTCATTTCTCACAAATGAAAGAAGGAAGAATAATAATAAAAAAAAACAGGTACAACGGAAGCTGTCGAAAACAGTAGGTTTAGAAATTCAAACAGCCCCTTCCCCTCCAGAAAAATAAACAGAAATGGCACCCTTTCATTCTCTCAGCATAGGGGGCAGCAGCAGATAGGTAGTAGTAGAGAGTAGAGAGTTAAGGTCAGGTACAGGAGGACAGCTGTGAGAGAATGACAGAAGAAAGGAGATAAAAAGCGATTAAATGAGAGGGGAGAGGAGAGAGAAGATTAGGAGATGTAGTGTGAAGAGAGAGAGAGAGAGAGAGAGAGAGAGAGAGAGAGAGAGAGACAGAGAGAGAGAGAGAAGGCGCACAGGCAAAAACAGGAAGGGAGACAAACGAGTCACACCGGACATCTTCGCGTCCTGCAACAGGCTCTTTAATGGTAGTACACGGGACGATTGCAGGAGAAACGAGGGGCATGAAGTCACGCGTACACACATAACCCCCACACACACTCACTCACCTAAACTAATGCACGCACAGATGCACACACAGGGTACAAAAGCTTTCCTTTGGGGATCCTTCCCTCAACTCGTGAACGGAAAACAATCACAAATGCAAATGAGTCCAATCAAGCAAAATAAATAAGTCATGTAAAAAAAGAGGAAAAAATAGAACTAAAAAAAGTTGGGGTCTAAAGGTTCGAGCGAAATCAGGAAGTCGTGTGTGTTTCATGTTTTTTTTTTCAAGTTTTATTTAATTCTTTTTCGCATTCAGGAACACACTTGCCCTCCTCTTATCCCTGTCCCACAGCACATACACATACCACACGCACGCACGCACGCACTCACGCGCACACACACACACACACACACACACACACACACACACACACACACACACACACACACACACACACACACACACACTAACGGATATTTACAGGTCAGAGGTGCCCAATCTGGGCATAATAAGTAATGCTACAACATATACACGCTCCTCTCTCCGGGAAATACAAAAAACAAACAGACAAACAAACAAAAAAGAGGGGGAGAAAAAAAACAAAAACAAAATAAGATTCATGAAAAGCAGCAGTCTGGATTTTTGCTTTTCGTGTTATTTTATGTATATATTTATATATATAGTTTTGAAGCACCCCACGCTCACACCCAACTTAACAAAATGTGCCCAAAAGTCAGTCAGGTCTCGCCATTTTTGTCTTTTCTTTCTTTTTCCTCAATGTGCTTACACACAGTTCTCAGATCAGTCTTTCAAGCACACTGTGCCTCTTTGACACAGGCAGACACACACGTCCTCATTTTCCCCCTAACAGTCCTGGGAACAGTTTGTGGTGCGTGTGGATGCAAGATGACGTGGTTGAGTGGGTGATGGCTAAGGAGAGGAGGCAGCATCCTGGGCAGGAGAGAGCACAGGGCTCAGGGGTACAGTGCCAGGAGACACCTCTGTAGTGCCAAGTCTGGAGACGGGAGTGGGGGTGGTGGTGGTGGAGGTGGTGTGCAGTGATGGGCAACCTGGATTCAGAAGCTACAATCCAGTGCTGCACATTCCAAATGGCCCAGCTTTACCTGTTAAAATGCTCAAATTGAATAGCAGGTAACACCAGATCTTGTTTTGCCCATCACTGGCAGTAGGAAGGAAAATGGGAAGAGGCTGAAAGGCAAGAGAGGATGGAGGGTGGGGGTTTGGAGGGAGTTTGTGGTGGGCTGATGCTGGCCTTAGTTAACCTCTCCCGCTGCCTGGGTCTTTCTGGGCCTCTTCCTCCATAGCATCTCCCCCATTCTCCTCCTCCTCCTCCTCCTCCTCCTCCTCATCAGGGTGATTCTCCACGTAGATTTCTCGGACCAGTAGCACGCGCGTCAGGAGCGTTTCCAGGGTAACACGGTCCAGAGGGGCGGAGCCAAACCACAGGGAGGCATCGCTCCCGGCAACTCCCGAGGCTTCCGGCTGCATGTAGAACATGTCTGCTCGCTTACGCACAGATACAGGGCTGCAAGACAGGAGAGGAGACGAGAGGATGGGGAGAAGGGGAGGAAAGGAGGAGAGGAGAGGAAGATGACAGGGAGGAAAGAGGCAGACGAAATGAGGAGAGGAGGACAATGAGGGCATGCAATTAGTTGAAGAAGAGAGAAGTAGTTTTTAATAGTGATTTCAACATTTAAGCTGGTTATCAAATAATGCATCATACACATATACTCACATATACACTGACCAGTGGTACTGATTTATGTTTTATAATGAATAAAGAATGGATAAAAAATGATAAAATAGTGGCAAAATAGATATGAGGTGTCTGCTGGACGGTACCATGGGTGGCTACTCACCACTTGGACAGGTAGGCCTCGTACAGCTGACACTCATGCTTCTTGACTGGACAGCGGTCGGAGCCTCCTGACCCGTCATCGGGGTCTAAGTCGTTCTGCTGCCGTTTCCTTTTTCTTCCTGGTTGCACTGCCAATCAAGAACAGAGCAGGCATATTGAATGAATGTTGGCAGATTTTTTTCTCCAAGAAATAAGGGAAATCAGATTTTAGCCATAGATTGAGTGTGAAATATTTTCCTACTGCCACCTCGCTAACTTGCCGAAGTAGAGCGGAGTGATGTAACGTGTCCTCATAATTCATTTAGTCATCACCTTATAATTCAGGATGTGAACAGCATTAGTTATAATCATCGGACACCAGAGGCATAGTATACATGATACAATTGCAAAGACTGCTGCAAGGGTCGTTTGCGTTGAATTGCATTTCAACAATAATATGTGGGAGTGAAACCACTTTAAAATATATAGGGGTTGTGCCATGCAGGATCACTGACGTGAGGTACCACACAACTGATTTTAGCCAGTTTACCATTATGTAACTTCACCACAACAGATATTGCCCTGATTGAGGTGTGTGTGTGTGTCAGGATCCATACCCTGGTTGTCGTCCTGCTGTATGGAGGGGATGCGTATGCGTATGGAGGGCTTGTTTGTGACGGGGTCCGTGGAGCTGGGCCCGTAGACGTTGGCGAATGAGAGGCGCAGGTGCTGCTCCACGGTGCGCAGGCCGAAGTACTTGGTGTTCAGGTAAACCAGCGAGCGCAGCAGCCGCACGGGACTCGACTCTCCCAGGTGCCCACTGTCCCACAGACACCGCTCCTGCACACGGCCCCACAACGAGCCTACACACACACACAGAAGCACACACGCAGAAGTACAAAGCACATGCACACACACACGCACGCACGCAACATATCCACACAATTAAGTAAAAAAATGATCACATAATATCTACTTTGTTTAATCTAGCCCTGATGGGCATTGTACTTGCGAGACTGCTTGTAAGAGAATTAGGCGATTGTAACCATGTCCATGTCCTCATATTCAATGTGTCAACACCAGGTTTCAGGATGTGAACAGCAAAGGGTATAATCACAGGACATCTCTGCTGGAGTGGAATGTTGGATGATGCAGAATGGCAGAATTCATTTCCTCTATCCAAACTTTAGAGCGGATGAGGTCTCAGGTTAATTCCAGAATTTTTTTCCCCCTTTCTATTGACGTCATATCAGTTCACATGTATTACATTACAAAAAAGACCCAACTGCCCCCTGAGAACTACAGTGATTTAACTACATTAATTCAATGATTAGAACCACTGCAACCATTTACTAAACTTATTTTCATTTTTCCAGTTACAATTTACCAGTTTAACAGTCTAATGTTGTTCATTGGCACGTCTGCAGCCTGCCCCCACTGGACAAAGGAAGCATTGCATATCACACTATTCATTTACCCTGGAACGTTGTCTCGAGGCAGGTAGCAAGCTCCTGCATATTAGGGATGCACCGATACCACTTTTTTGAAAACCGATACAAGTACGAGTACATTAACGCGTGTACTTGCCGATACGGAGCACCGGTACCGATACCTTTTACCACCAAAGTACAATGAAAATAAATGCATGGCCTTGTTTTTTTTCACCTGTGATTTAAATGTTAGTAAATGTATGAGGTGGCACTTTTTTCCCATGCTGCTTTCAAGTCCACAGAACGTGACAAGATTTTGCATTGTTTTGTGTAATAGCAGTATCGTTCCTGGTATCGGCAAGTACTTGACGAGTACGAGTACGAGTATAATGAGCACCGATACCAGTATCGGTATCGGTGCATCCCTACTGCATATTATAATTATGTAGCACAAGAAGCAACACAACGGAGCAACTGCCAATGCGGAGAGGTTGACGATGAATAACAGCAGCCCAATATGAATAGCACGATGTGACTGGCCATGTGGGTGATAAAATGGCTAATGTGAAAAGTGGAGGAGACGCGCTAGTCTCGCCTAATGATTCACAGAGATTTAACTGGGTGTTTCATCCCACATAAAACATTCATGAATGAAACATTGATGAATAAAGGAAATGAAGGACAGCACTCTTCAGATTTTTCTTAGTTTATTTGGCCATGAACGTTTCAGGCAATCGCCATTACACTCTTAAGAAGGGCTCTGCCTGAAACGTTAGTGTAAGAATAAACAAAGAAAAATCTGAGGATGGCTAATGTAAAACATGCCATACAGCACTTCTTCTCTGCTTCACCCAAGATAAGCTGTGTGATTGATTGTAGACCACAAAGAGGCAGAGCTAATTTAGAAGTGCCCTTCACCCACCTATTCTGAAATATTTGGCAACATTATTTAAAGGTTGACATTATCCTCCAGCGGTGCTTTAAAAGGTGAAGGCATGAAGACGATCATTTTGTCTATTCTAGTTTCTGTCAGCATGAGAACATTGAGATGTGTTTATAGTTGCCTTTACAGTCAAATACTGCATATATTAAAAATATGAAGGAGTAGGTTAAAGGGACACTGTGAGATTTTTAGTTGTTTATGTCCAGAATTCATGCTGCCGATTCGCTAATGTTATCTTTTTCATGAATACTTACCACCAGCATCAAATTCTAAGTATTCATTATGACTGGAAAAATAGCACTTTTCATACACGAAAAGGGGGATCTTCTCAATGGTCCGCCATTTTGAATTTCCAAAAATAGCCATTTTTAGCTGCAAAAAAGACTACTTGGACCATACTAGAAAATATGTGTTTATTACTCAGTAAACTTTTATGTAAAAATCAAATTTGGCAAATGGCAGCCCAGTTTCAATGAGCAGCATAGTTGCCGTACCTTTTTTGACCATTTCCTGCACAGTGTACCTTTAAAGCCTGCATATTGAAACGTCAGAAAAAAGATTATCATAACAAATAGCAGTAAAATCTGTAAGTGTGAACTTACCGTCGGGCAGGACGCTGGGCTGCCAATCTTTAAGGATTTTATTCAGCTCCGCCCCAAACTGGCTATAACAGGCATCACTGAAGAGGTCGTCAGTCCTTCCCTTTTCCTGCAAATGCTACACACAGACGCACACATTTTACTACTTTATTTGAATTGACATTCATCATGGATGGCACAATCCAAGTTTGGCTTAAAGGACTCTTATACAGTACAAATAGCAAGCACGCAATCACATGTGTATGCCACACACAAGCATGCACGCAAACACACGCACACGTCATCAGCTGCAAATAATCACAATGCCCTGAAATGTATTGACTTAATGTCTTCCAAGGTGGCCCTACACGTTTTCACAAAATGTTTATCAAAACAAGTACATTTCTACATATGGAAATCTAGTACGGTATAGCTATATTAACTCACACATGCATGCTTCCTCGTAGTCATAGCCACACAGTTGTGTCAATAGTAACATGTATTTCAGTAAGCGATATGAACGTGTGTGAAACACTTCCCTGAGCCTTATGCAACTCCTTGAACAGAGGGTGACCTCCAGTCAATTACAGAGCTGAATGACATTAAGACTAGTGTGTCCTCATATTTCATATAGTCAACACCTCACATTCAGGATGTGAACAGCAACAGATATAATCATCGGACACCAGTACTGGAGACGAGACGAAAGGGGACGTAATGACTTCTGGGAAACCCCACCAGACTGTTTGGTTTGTGAGGGGGAGTGAACCTTTGAACAACCCAGAGCAGACATTTTCTAGGACTGCAATGAATTCTGGGAATGTGCATCAGGGTTCGTGCTCCATGTTTCTTAAGTTCACCCTCACCATCCACCACACTAGACAAGACACTTTCTCACCCTTCAGTGAAGATTCTGCGAAACAGCGGACGCGGGGTTAAAATTGAGGGAGGGGTTAGGGGTGAGGGGTGGGAGTTTAAACCCCCATGAGAAAATACTTCACGTCACTGCCCCCCTCATCTTTCTCAAGAGGCCTTTGTTTACTCTGTGCAGAGCATTAGTGTATTAGCTTCCACGTGCCATGTTGAGTGATATATTAATCAAAATGTAGATTAAATAAATGTATAGTATGGGAATTAGGTCATTAATAAATATACATAAGACTCTCACAAAGCACCATTGTTTACACATGCACAAACAAGAATTCCAAACTAGTTTAACCATAGTACGAGAACTATACAAACCTGCAGTGCTTAATGTACACAACCACTTCAAGTCTGACTAGATTTTCCACACAGCACCCTTACACGTTCACACTACATTTGAAGCAAAAGCATGTACACCGAGAGACACACACGCACACACCTGCTGTCAAAATACAAACTTGCACACAGGCGTGCGTTCACACCCAGCATCTCACCTTCTGGATGCCAAGGCAGAGGTACAGGATGCTGTCGGGCGTGTAGCGCTCTCCGTTGGGCCTCCTCACCTCCCGAACAAAGCGAGACAGCGCCTGTCCCAGACGGCCTGCCTTCATAGACAACAGGTTGGTCTTCACACGCAGCCCTGCGGCACACGGGGAGAGGAGAAGTAGTTCAGATACTTTACTGATCCCCAAGGAAATCAAGTTGTCCAGCAGCAGATATGCACAACATACTTTGCACAATACTTTTAACATATTGAACAGATCACTAATTATACATAGCTGTCTAAATTCAGTGCATTATGTACAGATACGCGACATCATATTACACTACACTACTCTTAGCTGACATTTTATCCAATGTGATGAACAAACACACACAAACACACACACAATTCAATGTGCCAAAACCATAATTCATCTTCCTTAAACAGTCCTCACTATTTTTTACACACTCCTCATGTACAGATTGTCCAACAGACCCCGCACCCCACCACCTCTCTCACCTCTCTTCTGCTTCCTTAGGCCCCATATTCTCTGATTGTCCAAATTCCACCGACACAAAACACCCCCCATGGCCCTGTCTCCCCAGCCTGTGGCCCTTTTCCTCTCACACCTGCCTCATCAATAGCACACTACATTTCCACACTCTTCCTCATTCTCCGACTGTCATAAAGAGAGACCCACCCCCCACTTCCCTTCACATTCCTCACCTTGATCTGCAATAGTACTTCCTATTTTCATACGCCCCCATATTCTCTGATTGTCCAAAGCCCAACCACCCATCTCCCCTTTCCTTCCCTCACCACTCAGCAACTCTACATCTCCTTTCCATACTTCCTTCTTCATTGTGTGATTATCCAAAAGAACCCCTCTCCTCACCACCCTCATGCCTCACCTCTTTTGGGTGCATCCTGTGTGTGAGCGCCCGCATACTGTATTCTCAGATTCTCTGATCCTCACAACTACATTTTACACTTCTGTGTATTCTGTGATCACCAACCCTCCACCCTCCCCTCAGATCTACATTTTATTTCCTTAACCCCCCTTCTCCCAGTCCCCCTCCCCTCCTCATCACCTCTCTCAGTAATTGTACATTCTATTTCCACACATATTTCCTCCATCTCCCCCAGTACCTCTCTTGGAATTGGCCGTGTCCGGTGTGTCTGTGAGGGCGTCTGCTTCCTGCTTGGTGCTGGAGGCCCACCTCCTCCAGGCGTTCAGGCCGTAGCGCGGCTGCAGGGGGTCCGAGTCCGAGTCCCCCACACCGGGGGAGCCGGGAGCAGAGGAGCCTTCCCCCCCTACCGCCTGCCGCTTCGCACCCTACACAGGATTCAACAAAAAATAATATTATTATGGATATTACACATTGCTAAGCCTTGGATACAGATAGCACCACCTTATTCAAACAGTCAATGCTGCCTAATTCAACATATCTCGAGAAAAACTTGGCTAGCTGTTATGATGATGCTCAACCACGCAAACAAAGTCAATCAGAGGTTTAATGAAGAGGTTTGCAAGAAAACATAACCACATGAAGCTGTATGCAAACATGTGTGCCCCCATACCTCACCCACCCAAACAGCCCTGATCATACATCCCCATCCCATACAATCCATTTCCATACTTCCTCTTTCATTCTGTGATCATCCTGTGTTCGGTATATTTGTGTGTGTGTATGCTGTGATGTCTGAAGATGTTTATGGGCCACTGATGGATAGAGCACCTTCTGTTTGGGTCTGGGTCGCGACGTCTCATCTCTCTCCTCAGCCAACACGGGGGGCAGCGTGAAGCTCAACTCCGCATCCAAGCCCTCCACCACCGGCACAGGCTCCGACGCTGGACAAATTAAACACACGCACACACAGACTTTAATAAACATACTACTGAACATTCCAGCGTGAAGCAGCCAACTCCACCTGATTTATAGTGTTATGCTCTCAGCACCCAGTGCATACATTCTGTAATGTTGCCGTAACGTGGTGTGTTTGCAACAGACAAACATACACTGCCCCCTGTGGTTGGTCCATGGTGGTGAATGGGGATAAGGAAGACACAAGAGAGCGATGAGAGGGGGTCCAAGCCAAAGGAACCTCAGCAGAGCAACTTTTAGCAGGCTCTCCCATTCAACATCCCCACTGCAAATGAGAAAATTACCTTTGAATTGTGCTTTTGCGAGGCCACAGGCAACAGGAAAGCATGGTAGGTTTTCAGTGCTCCAGAATTCATGCTGCCCATTCACAAATGTTACCTTTTCCACCAATACCTACAATCACCATTTGGCAATAGGCAGCACAGTCTCCATGAGCAGCATAGTTGCAATACCTACTCAGGCCACAATCCTACACAGTGCACCTTAAACAAGCCCTTAATTCGAGAGCACAGGCAGAAGTAATGCAAGTTCATGGCAGGACTTTTTACTTCCTCCATCCAGTTGGTCCACCTCAGGCCAAGCCTCCCCTGGCGGCCCGCAGTGATCCAGCTTAAACCACCATAGCTGGGGGCCCCACACACAGGGACAACATAATTCTGCCCGTGTCCAGTCAACACGTGCAGTTACATAAGACCAGGGAGCCGGCCGGCGTCCTGGGTAAAGCACGCTTCTATAGTGCCATCTTCAGGAGGCATTGTACAATTGATATTTTGATCCTTCTCATTTTGTTCTTTTGTGTCGTCTTTTTATGGTGCTGGTCTCGTCTTGATGTGTATTTGTACAATCCGTCTTGTGTGGATGAAGACAAGTGTCTGGTGAATAAACAGAATTGAATAGAATAGAGCAATCACAGTGAAAAGAAGAAAGGTGGATTGATGAATGTACTCCTAATGTTTATTCACAAAATAAAGTGCAAACAATTGGAACTAAAAGGAGTCCATTCATAAATCCATCTTTCTTCTTTCACCTTCAGTCTCTCATAGACATCAGAAAAAGGGGGCTCCAAATGGACATTATACATTGACCTTGCCTCTGAGCCACCCTTTCCCAAGCTCCGCTTTGTTCTTTACTGCAGCTCGCTATTGCACTGTGTCTCTTGAGTCACCCAAGCCAAGTCACCCTCTCAACTCAACTTCTCTGCCCTGCACGCCTCCATAGCTCCCCCTACAGGACAATGCCTTCTCTTGCACCCTATGGCTGTCTGACCCAGGAGGGCAGGATTTGGCTGGTTAGCTTCGCCGATTAGCAAGGCACTTCCTCGTTGGCCTTTTTCACAAATTCCCATTTCCGACCGCACTTATGATTGGTGGGTGAGTGAGTTTAGTGTTGGGCACACAGACCTTTACAGGTATGTGGTTGGGCACCTCCATGCATCCAATGCCCGTCTTCCATATAACTTTCTAGTCAAACGTAAGTCAGTCAGTAACGTGGCACGTAATTGGCTGAGTAAACTGGCGGCGGAAATAATTATTTTGGAAGCTGAAAAAATCGTTCAATTTTGGCTGAATTCACTAGCCTAGCATTTCCCATTGAAATGACTGGAGGTGGGACTTAGTCACTCCAGTTCTTATACTAACTCCATGGTCTGACCCATATTCAGTGCTCTCTCTCCCTCTCATTCAGTATGTTCTGCATCCGTCTGTCTGTCCAGCTCATATTCGTTACTCTTAGTCACTCTTTCTCCATCCGCCCAGCCTCCTCCATGGCGTGTATAAATACCCCACCACCAAATCCCTCTGACCGTTAGTCGGACAGGTGTCAGATGGTTACCCAGATGTCGACGGATCATTGTAGCCCTTCCAAATAGCCACGCGGGTATTTTAACCACCAATGACTGTACTGACTGTAATGACTGACTGTTGTACCCTATTCCAGGAGCACCACAGTACCCACCGCCCTCGCCTCCTTCCTGCATGTAGCTGAGCCGAGCTACCACAACGCCTGCCATTATGCAACGCCATCTTTGCCAAATGGTGGCGTTACCATAGCAACTGGTGGTTGGAGTAACCGACCCACTGACGCCATGGCAACAAAGACAGGTTTTTCCATTGTCATCGCACCTGCTGTGAGTGTGTGTACAATGGACTGATCGTAAAAGCTAGATCACCAAAGCTTGCTTGTAAAGCTTACAACTAGACTCTAGTAGAACCCAATTTATGCATAGCAAAATATGGCACAATTTCAGAAATAAATAAATTTCTTTGCCAAGTAGGAGCATGTTGCTGTGGCAACTGGTGGTGGGGGTAGCTGACGGCTCCATGGTAACAAAGCCGGTGCAACGCAAAGACAATGGCAAAGCCAAGGTTGTGGTCATACCATGGCAGTCTGGTTTAGTGTTTTATTTTTTTGTGAGTGTGTGTGAGTTCATACTGTGTGTGTGAGTTCACTGTCACATACTAATATAACCAAAGCTATTTTGGCTCTGGGCTTGGGCAGAATACTTAAAAAATTGCACAATGTTGCTCGTCACCCATTTATCATTGTTTCCCACCACAATCTTGTTAATGAATTGGTGAGCAGCAACAGTGTGCAGATTTTCTTCTTCTTCACATTGGATGTTGGATCCGGCACCTGTTTTATTGTCGTCTGTGTGTGTGCATGCGCATGTATAGAGGTACCAACCTAGCGGGAAGTCGTTCTCCAGGTCCAAGTCTGCCTCATACTTGTCTTCCTCTTCCTCCTCCTCTTCATCCTTCTTCTTGTCCTCCTCTTCCTCGTCAGAGCTGCTGCTGGAGCTGCTGCTGTCCCCACCGCTACTGCTCTCGCTCTTCACACGCTCCCTCTTCACCTGAGGGCCTGCTCCTAACGAGTCCTCCTCACTCTTCACCTCTGATACACACACATGGACACAGAGACACACATGGATGGACACACACACACACATACACCACACACACATACACCACACACACACATTTTTTTTTACAATTTAGCACCACAATGCTTAGCAAACTCTCCTCAACTTTTCCACCTGCCTCGCTTACAGGGCCTCCTGTCCTAATCATGTCCATGTCCTCATATTCAATGTGTCATCACCAGGTTTCAGGATGTGAACAGCAAAGGGTATAATCACAGGACATCTCTGCTGGAGTGGAATGTTGGAGGCAGCTTCTTTTTAAAATTCTATCCAGAGAGGTCGATGGTTTGCTGTGGATCGTCATAATATCTCTCCACCCACTTTTTATAGAGTATTATTATTATAGATTAGTTACATCACAGTAGCCCATAATCTGTGGGCTTACCTATGAGGTGGGGGGCTTTGTTGTGCAGCATGGCCAAGAAACCATGCTTGTTGTCCTAACTAGGCCATGCCTAGAGTCCTCACCCTCAACTAATAAGGCCATGATGCTCAGCGTCTGTGTGTGTGTTCACCTATGGAGGTCAGGCTTGGTGTCCAGCATGCCCAAGATTTCAAGGGGTAGTATCTTCACCTACGAAGCCATGCCTAATACATTACATTTTGCAGACACTTTTGTACAATGCGACTTAATACCCCGACCATTAAGATCAAGCTCAGCGAATGTCTGTGTGTGTGTGTGTGTGTGTGTGTGTGTGTGTGTGTGTGTGTGTGTGTGTGTGTGTGTGTGTGTGTGTGTGTGTGTGTGTGTGTGTGTGTGGGTCTGCTCACCTATGAGGTCTGGCTTGGTGTCCAGTGTGGCCAGGATGTCGGGGGGCAGTTTGGCCTTGAGCTCCTTGATGGCCGCCACTATCTGATCAACATTCTGCAGCGTGGTGGGCAGGAAGACTGGCACAGGCACCTCAGGGGAGAGAGAGAGAGAGAGAGAGAGAGAGAGAGAGAGAGAGAGAGAGAGAGAGAGAGAGAGAGAGAGAGAGAGAGAGAGAGAGAGAGAGAGAGAGAGAGAGAGAATTAGCCTTTCACTATGACATCAAAAACGTTTCCGATTTTGCAAAGGGAAAAAAGCGAGCACAGAGAGCACTGATGATGGCAACAGCCTGAAACGTCTGCTCTACCCTGCTCTAATAAAAAAAACTCCTTGTGCTTGACCTTTGTGTCTTGTTTAGTGTGCGAACCTGCTCAAACCTTATATCTTACTTCTTTTGGGTCCACGCACCTAGTTACTTTTCTTAACATCTAGAGCACAACAATATCCTTACCTCCAAAAAACGTTTCCACAGAAAACATTGTGGTGTAAGTTTATGTCTATGCCATCGGGTGATACTTTTCCTGCTTCAAATGTACGAGTGCATGTGCAAGTGTGAGTGACTTGAACTCAGAGAGTAGAAAGGGGGTAGAGAGAGAGAGCGAGAGAGAGAGAAAGAGACAAAGCTAAAACGGGTAGAGGTGAAAGGTGAAGAAGGAGAAATGGAGGAATATAACTGATAAAGAGACTGTGTCCTTACTGGGACAGGTAGGGTGACGGGAGCAGGGGTGGCCTGGGCGTACAGGTTCATGGGCACAGGCACGTAGACAGGCACGGGGATAGGCACGGGAACATACTCCTTCTTCACCAGCAGATCAGTACCCGCCTCATCTAACCAGACATACACACACACACACACACACAAGCAAATAAAATGTTAATTTCATACTTATACAGTTTGATGAAAAGGAAGAAAGGAGTCGCACACTGGAGCTGGATGCAAAATCAAAAACTGTATTAAACGAAGCCGAAAAAAGTAAATAAAACCGACAGACAGGGGACAAACGTTCGGGTCTAGCCCTTCATCAGTAAAAAACTGGGAACACTGATGAAGGGCTAGACCCGAAACGTTTGTCCCCTGTCTGTCGGTTTTATTTACTTTTTTCGGCTTCGTTTAATACAGTTTTTGATTTTGCATCCAGCTCCAGTGTGCGACTCCTTTCTTCCTTTTCATCAAACTGCTCTTGGAATTACGCACCGAGCGATACGCACAGGATAAGACATTGGCGCGGACGCCACCCCACCATACTTATACAGTTCACATAATGCACACCATTTAATGTACTTGTGCAGTTTGAAAAGTTAAGGGATGGTATTTTGGGAATAGATTTGATGGCCACAGACATGGTTAGAAAGCCCAGTTACAGGAATAAAATGCCATGTCCTCATATTCAATGTGTCAACACCAGGTTTCAGGATGTGAACAGCAAAGGGTATAATCACAGGACAGCTCTGCTGGAGTGGAATGTTGGATGATGCAGAATTCTTTTCCTCTTTCTAAATTGCATGCAGAGGTCACAGACACACACACACACACACACACACACACACACACATACACTCACACACACACACACACACATACACTCACACATGCACACATGTTCACACACACTCGCACTTACACACGGTTGTACACACACCTGTTTGCAGCTGCTTGCTCTGCATGTGTGGCTTGCAGTAGGTGGCCTTGGTCATAGTGAGGGGTTTGCAGAGCACGGCCTTGTTCTTCACATCCTTCAGGATCCCCCCACCAGCATACGACACCGGCGCCTGGTTGAACAGCTGGTGATAGGAAAGCGGTGATGGGAAAGAACAAAAAAGCTTTTAAAATACATTTTACTAGGGCTGTAACGATACACCTAACTGACGATTCTGTTCATATCACGGTTTTTGACTCACGATTCGATACACTAGTCGATTCTCTTAATGTATTTTTACCACTTTCACCAATATTATGAATAAAATAAATACAAAATTATATGTAGAATAAGTGAAAACAGGCTACTAAAATAAAAATAAGTCTAAAAATAATAATGATGATGATTTGAAACTTGGAAGGACCATCACCTCACATCATGCAGTAGTTTTCTGGACTGAAGGGTAACATAAAACTTTGAAAGGGTGTATAACAATACTGCATTCTTGCACCGTGATGCAGCCTTCTTGCACTGCGATAGAATTTCGCTATTTCTTGGTTCGATATGAGATCACTACATCCCTAACTTTTACTATAAATACTCAACAAGAAGGCCAAAGTTATGTACAGACATTGCACACGATAAAGGGTCTATATGAAGTCCTGCCCAGTACATGTAAAGAAAAAGTTTTGAGCCAAACCAAAAGTATTCACCGAGACTGAAAGTCCAAGCCCCACAGTTCAACACTGATGCATGGAGGAGAAGATTTTAATACACCCAAAGACTGGGAATCAGAAGCTTTATCATGTCGCAACAAACATAAAGGACTACATATCAACGTAGGTCTTAATATGAAAATGCAGCCCTTTATTGAGTTTCGTTTAATTTTTATTTATTTATTTTTTTAAACCACTTACCGTCACCTTAGTTCCCTGTGTCTGCACACCAATTCCTGCAAGACAAAAAAGTCTGTTTCAGCAAACTCCAAACGCCTTTGCTGTTAACGGAAGTGATTTTCATATTGGCTCATCATGAGCTTAATAGTGGTGGTAATTATCTGCTGTTTGAATAATTTGACTGGAACAAATAAATTAAGATTGAGTGTAGGATACCTAAGGTGGTGTTCTCAGGTCTGCTCTGCACATATACACAAAACACAAAAACACACGAATACAAAATGAAGCACAGGGGCAATTAGGACTGGGTACCGAAATTCAATTCTTTGATGGAACCGAATTAAAAGCTAAGGTTCTACTTGGCATTGAAACGTGCCTTGTCTGTCGGTTCCACGTTTCGGTTCCTGAAGTCTGACTGTCAGAGCCATCAAATGTGTGTTTAAGCACGCGGCCATTTCAGCCAATCACAAGTGTCACAAACTGACCACGCTCCTCCTCTTCCCGTTTCGCACCTCATTGATAAGACAGCTGATATTCAACCAGCTGATTGTACTATTGAGAAACAAAAACATGCCGTCGAAAGCGTGGCTATATTTCAGGAAAGTAGATAAGGAGGAGCGCGCTGCAATATCTGCGATAAACTCATATCATGCAAGAATGACAATACATCCAACCTGTTCAAACACCTGCTCTTGCATTCGATTAACTTGCGTGCAGAGTTGCAGCATCTTTACAACGGCAACACCGTCAACCTCAACCATGACCTCGACTCTTCAGGAAGATGTCTCTGACTCCTTGGAAACATGTTTTTCCATGAAAAGAGCTAACTTAGAAAGAACTGGTCTTGTGTTGGGGACGTACAAATGTAGCCTATTTAGACCGTCGGTTTAATTCGAGGGAACAAAGAACACAGCGACAAAAAAAGATTTCCTCTCTATCCGGCTGGAGAATAACGCCATTGTTTACTTGAAGTAGCAGCCGCTTAAGTTTAATTACTGTGGATTGAAAGAACATGAAAACGTTCCGTAAAAAACTGTAAAAAGCTAAGAATCTCAGCTTTCGAACAAGCCCTAACACATGTCTGTAGGTCTAGGTTAAGGAGATCGCTGGCTGTTAGGAAAAAAATGACGAGATAAAAAAAATAGTTGGAAAGCGCTATTTTTTCACTTGCAACAGCGGCCGCTTACAGTTCAATAACTTTTGAATGAAAGAACATAAAAACGTTCCGTAAAAAACTGTAAAAAGTTAAGAATCTCAGCTTTCGAACAAGCCCTAACACATGTCTGTAGGTGTAGGTTAAGGAGATCGCTGGCTGTTAGGAAAAAAATGACGAGATAAAAAAAATGGATGGAAAGCGCTATTTTTTCACTTGCAACAGCGGCCGCTTACAGTTCAATAACTTTTGAATGAAAGAACATAAAAACGTTCCGTAAAAAACTGTAAAAAGCTAAGAATCTCAGCTTTCGAACAAGCCCTAACACATGTCTGTAGGTGTAGGTTAAGGAGATCGCTGGCTGTTAGGAAAAAAATGACGAGATAAAAAAAATAGTTGAAAGCGCTATTTTTTCACTTGCAACAGCGGCCGCTTACAGTTCAATAACTTTTGAATGAAAGAACATAAAAACGTGCCGTAAAAAACTGTAAAAAGCTAAGATTCGCAGCTTTCGAACAAGCCCTAACACATGTCTGTAGGAGAAGGAGAGAGCTGGTTATATATATATTTAGACTAGGGGTGGGCATAGATTAATTTTTTTAATCTAGATTAATCTCACTGTAATTATGAAATTAATCTAGATTAATCTAGATTAATCTATATCAAAATGGCTCATTCAGAATAGGCACGATAGCGAAATAATGCCGAAAAAAACCTTGGGGGTTTCTTAAGACAGATGGCACATTAGACCAGAGCTCATCTTTTTTTCCAAAATGCATCTCATCTTCAAAAAATGGTCATGTTGATACTTGGAGATGAAAAAAATCACAGCAATATGTGTAAAGTGTGTCCAATATGTTAGGAAGCATTTACAGTTATAAGATACTGAAATTTCAAAATGAGCAGCGCTATAAGTTGTAGAGGCAAATACAGATAAATCTATCAAACATTTAGGCTATTTAAACAATATTACCTCAACAATTCAGCATTTCTAATGGGCAGAGAGAGAGAGAGAGAGAGAGAGAGAGAGAGAGAGAGAGAGAGAGAGAGAGAGAGAGAGAGAGAGAGAGAGAGAATCTGCCACTGACTGTTAAAAGGAGCAGCGGCTCCTTTAAGAGAGGGAGGAGCTCTGCGCGTAGTAGGCACAGCAGCCCTCAGCAGAGCCAGGCTACTGGATATGCCTCCTATCTAGGACCTACAGCACTGGCACACGGCGATTTGACAGTTGTTCTCAGAGTTAGAATGCCAGATGAGTTACAACTCGACATGAATTCAGTTTGCAAAAAAAAAAGTCAGGCGCGACAACCGCGAGGTTTATTACCGTCGGACATGAGAATATCTCACTGAATCGCAAATGTGCGCGATTGCAACACAAACATTCAGCGAGAGTAGATATTGACAGTTTCAGTTTGACAATCTTCAAAATGCATAGGACTATCACACGGAATGTTTTGCAATTATATCACAGGCAAGATTTCTGGAAGTTGTTTACCTATGTATTCTATGCAATGCGCGAGGAAATGTAGGTTATGTCGGGCTGGTAGCTACTCACACACAATAATGTCTCTCTATGCTTCACCTCAAACAATAACGTCTCTTTAGTCTACCACTTATGAAAAAGCACTCAAACAACAACTAGGCCTACCACGACAGAGGGATTAATGTTTTCAGCATGCAAACACTTCATATTTAGTAGGTCTGCTGAAACAACAGGTGGAGAGAGGAGAAGCGACTGGAGCGCAGTCTAAAAGCGTCTGTCAATTAAATGCTATGGTGACGTGCATACCCAAACTCCAAACCTATATTTTGAGAATAGATTAACGTGCGATATTTTCTTTATCGCGCGACAAGAGTCTCACATTATCGCATCACGTTAACGCCGATAACGGCCCACCACTAATTTAGACCTATATATCTTTTAGATTAGGACTCTTTAGCTTAGATTCACCATGGCGTGAAAGCACAGTGTTGTCGCGGCTACTTGCAGCAGCTGATCATACGGCCCAGTTCTAGTCCCTGTATGGAAATGCGTGCGAGACAGCACCATCGAGCCCCCGTCAAGTTTCATGAATATTTATGAAGCCTAGTTGTGTTAGAATAGTTCTGCAGAACCTAGTAGAAAAGCCCCACCTGTCGACAGACTGGGTAGCGTAGGCTACATTAAAAAATCATGTCAGGCACGCTTGACATACGATTGGTACCAGAAGTGAAGTTGCACCGTACAGCAGAACAATTTTAATCAGACATGAGTACATTTATCAGTATCAAAACCGTTTATTATACTTGCCAAGCCATGCCGAGAGCACACCTTGCAGCATGCAATTAATCATGAACGCTGTATAGAATTAAATGCCTTTAACCCGCCATTGCTTAAGTCACGATGAGCGCCGCCTTGTGGCAGGCAGGGAAACTCATGATTTGCAGACCCGTTACGCCATCTACTGGCCACTTTGGGTAACTGCAGGTTTAATTCAGGGTTTCTAGGAACCGAAAATGGAACCGTTCTGGTACCGGAACCGAAACGAAGGAACCGGCAATGGAACCGGAACCGAAAATTGTCAATCAATACCCAGGCCTAGGGGCAATATACAGTCCCAGGAAAAAGCATCATTATATGCGGCTACCTTGCTGCCTCAGGCCCTTTTCAGTTTGCTATTATCAGTGGAACAATGAACTCAGAAGTTTATCGAGATATTTTACAGAAAAAAGTGAGGCAGTCTGTCACACAGTTGAAGCACACAAGAGGATGGGTGCTGAAATGTGACAACAACCCATACTTTAGAAGCAAATCGACTTTAGAATGGCTTCATAATAATGAAATACACATTCTGGAATAACCCAGTCAAAGCCCTGACAAATAAACAATTGAGATTATATGGCATGAAGTCAAGAAAGCTATGCACTCCAGACATCCCACAAACCTTGCTGACGAGAGGCAGTTTTCTAAAGAAGAGGGAGACCAGATACATCCAGATTGTTTTGTTAATCTGATCTGCAACAACAGGAAACATCTGGTTGAGGTTATTGCGACTAACTTAGGGTTAAAACCTATTGAATGCAAGGGTGTACTTACTTATGCCTTGCTGTCCTGTGAATGTTTACATCTTATGGCCAATGAAAATATGAAAACTTGTAAATGTTTGGGTGGAATTAGTTAAAGCACACACCATTTGTTCCTTCTTGAAATTTCTGGGAAGATCAGACCATGTTTTGACAGAAAGGACAGAAAGTTCAAAGGGTGTACAAACTTTTTCCTTGGACAGTATAATGGCACTAATAGACCAGAAGCGACTTGAGCAACGCCGGAGACAGAAGTAATTGACTTTGTATTGAGGCGCTGGCGACAGAAGAGACAAAAAAAAAGATCTGGGTGACAAGAGGCGATTTGATCGGCATTGAACCTCAGCGAAAACTATGCCAATTAGCAATGATGCGGTTCGGCGACAGCTGTCGGAATGCTTGAATTTAGCTTTCAACTGGATACTCTGTCGCCTCCATTGCTCGTGTTGCTATTGATATGAACACAGTTCAGCGTTGCTTTGTAGCTTGGTGTGTTCGTGGGGTAAGGCAGTGTTCCCGGTTCCCTTTCAGTTGCCCATGTGGGGCGTGCTAATACGAAGACAGACAAACAGATAGAGACAGACAGACACACACACACTGGGCATGTACAGGCCGACAGAACCGTGTCGGTGCCCGTTCTTGCACCTAATCTTGAACCGGCCGGCGTTTTCACGGCACAATTCGGAGCACCGGAAAGTTGGTTCGCGATGCAAAACAATTTTTTTTTCTCTGCAAACCGTGACGACAACATGGACATCAGCAGGTTCCTCAGGGTAGCAAATGGTCACATACGGAAAGGTTCAGAGCCCGGTATGAGCGTGGGTGGTTCGCAGGTAAGCAACGCAGTTCCGAAAGTAACTGGGCATGAGCACCTGAAAACAGTAACTGAGTGTTACATTACCTAAGGCTGTATTCTCGGGCCCCTTCTGCGTGTTCATGTTGGGTTCGTTCTGCTGGAGGTAGAACCTCAGCAGACACTGCTGGTCGCAGAAGCGCTTCATCTCGGCTCGCCACTGCACCGACTCCGTCAGATTGCCCTGCACCTTGCAGCAGTCGCACCGCGCCGCCTGGTGGACACAACGTGCAAATGCACAGTTAGTGGGGAACCACAGAGGTCATATGACATGACTAGATCATCTGCTCTGCCTAATGATTTGTATGGTTATTAGGATAAGGATCAGACCAGAGCTAATTACATAGGCTAATTATCAAATTAGAGGTTGCGGGTTCAGTGAGAAAGATGGCGAGAGAGAAACAGAGACCAAATCCAGACACACACACACACACACGATAGCTGGTCTCTGACCTTGCAGCATCAGTCGAGACTAATCTAGGTGACCTTGACTGACCTTGTAGTACCAGTCGTGGAACTTCTTGGCGCAGGGCTCGCTGCAGAAGTCCCTGGTGACGCCGTCCATCTGCCGGGTGACGCTGCGCTTGCACATCTGCTCACAGTGGTTACACGTCACACACTTCAGACCCAGCCGCCGAGCAAAACTCTGCTTGAACAGCAGCTTACAGCCTGGGAGGAGAAGAGAGAAGAGGAGAGAGGAGAGAAGGAGCAGGGATGATGACGGAGGGAGAGATGGAGGGAACAGTAGATGCACAGGAAGGAAGAGATGCATGGAGGAAAAGAGGTAGAGAAAGAAATAGAAACAGATTGAGGGAGGAGAGAGGGAGTAGGAATGATGGAGAGAGAGAGAGAGAGAGAGAGAGAGAGAGAGAGAGAGAGAGAGAGAGAGAGAGACACACGAGATGGAGGGAATGAGATGCAGGGATAGGAAGAGATGGACGGAAGAAGGATTGAAGTAGGGAAAGAGGAACAGAGGGAGGCAGAGAGAGAGAGGTGGAGGGGAGAGACATGATGAAGTGATGCATGAAGAGGATGAGAAAAAGAGGAGAAGAAGGTGAGAGATAGGGAGAGTAGAATGGATGGAATGAAAAATGAGAGAGAGAGGGGAGGGGAGGGGAGCGAGATGGAGACAAAAGTGAGGAAAGTGAAGGAATGAGAGATGTAGTAGAACATTTAGATGGAGGGCGGCAGAGAGGAGGCATGGAGAGGAGGAGAGAAGGGGGAGGAAATTGGAAAACATTACACCATGGCCGCAGCGGTTCTATTCATTTGGGGGCCCTAGGCAAAATATTAATATGGGGTCTCTTTGAATTACTTTCACTGGTATTTACCATGGCAGGGATGACTGTCAGGGGGGCCCTAAAATGGGAAAATTAGGTAGGGGCCTAGGCAACCTCCTTGTCTCCCAATTAGTAAAACCGGCACTGCACCATGGTATATACAAGGAGGCACATTACAGCGTGGAGGACAGGAGTTTAGTAGCGAGAGTCCCAGCAACACCTACCCCAAACAGCAGTGGGGAAAAAAAAAAAAAAATCACAGGTTTGCTGCTCACAACAACAACAAAAAAAACATTCACATTTCACAGCAACTGGTTGTCCTCGCTTTTCACAGTGCCAACCGCTCGCTGGAAACAAAACAGGCACTGTAACCATGGCAACACATGTAGATAATAGCCTGTAAATTCAATGTAACCGTATAAATGTTATTATTGCATAGATGGCAGTGGGAGAATTTTCCACCCAACATGGTTATATTCCCAGAGACGGTATAAAAGGTTGTTGCAAAAAGAGTCTTGTGATACTACCACTATATTGCCATGCAGTATAATGGCGAAAAGACATTTGGGAGCTGAATGGCAAAAGTGCTCTCTCTAGAGGCCAAGCTGATATCTCTGCTGCACCCTGTAAGAAACATCAGGGGCTTAGCATTTTACCCACCCACCGACTCACTGAATTGCCATTTCCCAGGTCATAACACAAACTAACAGAAACACATCCTCAACTCTTAACATCTGATGGGTAATATTTCCCATTCACAAATGACATTAGACATGCTCATAAGAATGAGACATCTGCATGGAGCAGCAGCAGCCTAGAGAGTGAGGTGTGTGTGTGTGTGTGTGTGTGTGTGTGTGTGTGTGTGTGTGTGTGTGTGTGTGTGTGTGTGTGTGTGTGTGTGAAGGAGAGAGAGCGCGCAGGAGAGAGAGAGGGAGCGAGAGAGAGCGAGAGAGAGAGAGTGAGACCGAGTGAGAGAGTGAAAAGGATTAGGTGTGTACGTGTGTGTGTGTGCACACGCTGTAGGAGAGTGAGCTGTAGTGGTGGGGTGGGGAAGGGCAGGTGTCTCTCCCTCTCTGCTGCTTAGCTGCTGCTGCTTCTGGTGCAGCAGTCGCAACTAGGCCAACACTGACATGCTAGCCTAGCAACCAACAGCACCAGAGAATCCTGCACCACACACTCACACGCACACGCACACGCACGCCATATTCTAGTAGAGTAAGCTAAATCAAGCCCATAGCTTTCTAGGGTCCATGTGACTTTAGGTGAACGCCCCTTTAGGAGACTTAGGTTGAGAATAAATGGGAGTTCCCTTAGCGCTGTAGATGGCGGTAGCGCACATTTATGAAAGCCGCCGCCCAACGCCACAGAACAAAACACCCCCTCAGGATACCGAACTACACAAACACTCCTTTGCACGGGGTACACAGGATTTGATTTATCTTATTCTACTAGAAGATGTTTGGGCTAACCTCTTGTCTAGATTGCTCAATGCTAACCACAGCATAGTGACAAATGAGTAACAGCCATCCAAGCCATCTCCCAGTGTGATTGCGTGTGGCAGTGACTGTCAGTCACCTCTTCCCTGACACACACCTGGCTTTATGACTAACTGTATGCCAGTGAGGAGCTACCAAGTGGAACACTCCAGCAAAAGACTTTGATCTGCAGTGGGCCTGCAGTGTTGACCCACATGAAGTCTTGCAGTTGAACACGATTAGAAAACAAAAAAAAGGGAATCAATCTGTAAAATCGCTAAAATATCTAAGTGAGTCACGAAATTCATCCAAACACACCTCTCCACAACGGCATGATCAAAGAAGGCCAAACAAAATGGCAAAAGGCAAGACATGTAGGGCATGGAGACTTCTAGATCATGAATAAGGGAGTTTAACCACGTCCGGCTCAGTCTACACAGCTCTGGCCAGCATAACCATTGACACACTTGAATAATGGTCTATTATTATTTTATTTCTCCACAAAAAAATAAAATAAAATAATTAACCCACTGCAGATGTAAAATAGCCTGAGGCTAACGCTGGTACGATGCATGAAATGGCAACATTTATGTTTTAATTGTACATGGTCCCTAATAAGTTGAAATTGAATTGAACTGACCAACAATGGCAACCCCATCCGAAATTATGAACAAATTCAAACACACACATACGCACGCACATTAGAAGGGCTGAACAAAGACAAGAGAGCAGTGGTACGGACCTTCTCCGCAGAAGGGTCTGCTGACTCCGGAGATCTTAGCAGTCTCGTGTAGCGTCTTCTCCTCGTGGCAGTTCTCACAGAAGGCCACGATGCAGTGCAGCTTCTTGTAGTCCTCACAGCATGTCTTACTGCAGAACTGGTACACCTTATTCTAAATCACACACACAACAACCTTCATCATCATCATCATCATCATCGTCATCGTCATCATCATCATCTCTCCTTTATGCCACATGATGTTTTAAATTAATCATGTCGTGTGGAGGAAGCAGCTCACTTGACTGCACACCACATCTTCCACATCAGAGTGCAAATAAAGTTTATTTAACCTACTGTAATGTGAAAGTAAACCTCACCAAGTTATTATCAGCTTTGCTGCTCACAATATCTACAACTTAAATGATGCTACTAGTTCTGCAAATTGTTACCACAAAAAGAGACAGAAGAGCTTAATGATCGCAAACACAACCAAAGCTCAAGCAAAGCAACGGGGCCACCAGTGGGCCCATCAGAGAGGCAACTTGAGCTTACATAGCCTACACCACACCAATAAAACATATGAGGCAAGTAGTTTATTTCACCAGATTCTCTTGCTCTTCAAAGCACTTTGAACTACCATAATCTATAAACTACACTCACTGGCCACTTCATTAGGAACACCTCTCTAATGCTGGGTTGGACTCCCTTTTTCCCTTCAGAACTGCCTGCACTACCTACTCAGGTAGGCTGTGGCATTACAACAAAGATAAATTGGTACTAATTGGCCCAAAGAGTGCCAAGAAAATATCCTTATGCCATTATATCTCCAGTCTGAAACATTGATCTAAGGCAGGGTTGACCCATGTTTTCATGTTGCTGACACCAAATTTTGACTATTCCACCCGAGTGTCTCATCAGACCAGGCAACATTTTTCCAATCCTCTAGTGTTCTTTATGGTGCCCCCCCCACAAAAAAAACTCTCCAGTTCTACACGATTCATGTGAATGACCTAATTGGCCGGGAAAAAGGTGACTGTCACCAAAAGGTGACGAGTTTGCAGGTATGATGTATAAAGAAGTCATCCATCCATCCTTCTTGTTGAGGCTGCTAATGAAGAGCTTTATTGCAAAATGACATATTTACATTTTTGTATTGGGCATTGCATTGCATTGCAAAATACATTTTATATAGGCTTAAAAATAGTTACCAAAATATTTGAATGCCAAGAAGACACGCATGATGAAATGGCATCTGAATGGTCATTTCCAATAATAAAATGTGAGTCAAAAAATGGCATTCACGCCATTTTGCAACGAAACGAAAATGTTGGTTTCAGACTGAGCTACTGCAATAAAGCCCTGTTGAGGCGATGTGTGTGTGTGTGTGTGTGTGTGTGTGTGTGTGTGTGTGTGTGTGTGTGTGTGTGTGTGTGTGTGTGTGTGTGTGTGTGTGTGTGGTGTGTACCCACCTCCCACTCCAGGGTCTCTGGCTTGAGGCTGAAGGCTCCCCTGCAGTAGTTGCACTTGAGCTGGATGTTGGCGTTGGGTGCGGACACAGCCGTCTGGCCATTAGTGGACGTCTGCACCGCAGCACTCTGGAGAGACAAGCATGGGGGGGTTGGGAGGGGTGGGGGTAAAGTTGCTATTGCATAACCATCTGCACGTACGCAAAAACACACGCGGGAGTATACGCACACACAAACATGCTTGTGGTCTTTACTTGCAAAAAGGATGAACTCTCTTTTTTTAAGAGAAATTCTCATTTTCATTAAATGTCTTCACCCATGCAGCACCAACCCAATTTCCTAAAAGCACCACTAGTACCGGTGTTGCAGTGCACGCAAACTGATGCATCGTGAAGAGGTTCTTACTGCTACAGCACACTCACTGCAGTCGCCTATTTCAGGTAACATTAGCTCCAGATGAGGGGAGGCATGTGTGTGTGTGTGTGTGTGTGTGTGTGTGTGTGTGTGTGTGTGTGTGTGTGTGTGTGTGTGTGTGAGAAATGAAGATGACAGTGTGGTGTGTGTGTACAGGAGGTTAAAATGGAGTGAAAATGAGGTGTGTGTGTGTGTGCATGTGCATTTGTGAGAGTGAAAATTAAATGTGAGGTGTGTGTAGAGGGGTTGAAATGGTGTGAAAATGTAGTGTGTGTATGTGTGTGTGTGTGTGTGTGTGTGTGTGTGTGTGTGTGTGTGTGTGTGTGTGTGTGTGTGTGTGTGTGTGTGTGTGTGTGTGTGTGTGTGTGTGTGTGTGTGTGTGTGTGTGACGCACCTGGAACTTGGTGACGCAATGCGAGCTGCAGAAGTTTAAGACCTTCCCCTCGGGCATGGTGGCCTGGTACTGGGGCAACGCATTCCTCTTACAGAAGTGACAAGAGGGCTCCACACCTGTAGAGGAGAGAGAGAGAGAGAGAGAGAGAGAGAGAGAGAGAGAGAGAAAGAGAGAGAGAGAGAGAGAGAGAAAGAAAGAAAGAAAGAAAGAGAGAAAGAAAGAGAGAAAGAAAGAGAGAGAGAGAGAGAGAGAGAGAGAGAGAGAGAGAGAGAGAGAGAGAGAGAGAGAGAGTGCAAGAGAGACGGTGCAAGAGAGAGTGGGTGATGGAAAGAAGGATGGGAGAGAGTGAGAGAAAGTGACAAGAACAGAGTGAAGAAGAGAAAACCAAACAAAACAAGGAGGTAGGAATTGTACATAAATACACTGCCCACACAGAAAATGTATTAGGCCAGCATCATGCAGTATAGACACCATCAGCCAACACAATAGCCCATCTACTGGTTCAGGCATCAGCTCCAAATCAAAAGCATCACCCTCACTCAGCATGGTGCCTCTAATCAGGGATGGAAATCAATTCCACACAATGTCAACCTGTACTGGTCACAGATATGAAAATACATGATCCACTGGTCAAAGCAGCCGCAAGGGGGTGGAGAAGGTTTAGACCAGGCACTGTCCCGCCACGAGGAAGTTGTAATAGTTACTAGGGCTGGGACGATTAATCGACTAATCGTGACTACGGTAATCGACTATAAAAATTAGTCGGCAAGAATTTTCATAGTCGACTAATCGTTTCATTTAATTCAATGGTTTTTTATTTACTTTTCTAATGCGTTATTACTATATTGAAACCTAAAATTGCCCAGCACGTATGAATTGATCATTGTATCTCGGAGTAAATAAGCTACTATCATGATTTAAGGTCATTGTGAGCTCAGGGACCTTATTTTAACGGTTTCTTTAGTTTTTCCCCAATTTTCTTGAAGATTAAAGTGCTAGAGTACTTCAAAAATTAATCGGTTGCCTAATCGACAATTCAAAAAAAATAGTTGATAGATTAATCGGGAGAAAAATAATCGTTTAGGACAGCCCTAATAGTTACCGAAAAAAAACTTAACTACCATAGTACTACACCACTATGACAGTACACAGGGCCTTTAGCAATACATTACGACTTGGTCATTGCCATTCTGGTAACAGGTGTTTCCATTATTTTGTCCAACCCCTGTAAATACGCTGTCATTTTACAGTGGGAAGTTACCTCATGCGTCCACAGTTAATCCTGTTGGATGTGGTTCATCCTTCTTGGTGGTATGCAGACATTCTCCTTTTTGAACTTTGATATGTCACCCATAATGGTGTGTGCATTGCAAAACTATGCTCTTACTCTGCACCATTAAGGTGAAGTGTGAAGATTCAATTAGCAATGTGCAATTAATGAAGATTGGCCAACAGGCTGGTCCATTTGACCAATGAAACTTTCCACACTAAAATGACAGGTGTTTCCATTATTTTGTTCAACCCCTGTATGTGTGTGCATGTATGTGTGTGCATGCATGTGTCTCCTCTGCTGGACGGTGGCAGCCTTGGTCTTGTACGCCGTGTGTGTGTGTGTGTGTGTGTGTGTGTGTGTGTGTGTGTGTGTGTGTGTGTGTGTGTGTGTGTGTGTGTGTGTGTGTGTCTGTGTGTCTGTGTGTGAGTGTGGCCTCACTCTGATGGACACTGCCAGCCTTGGTCTTGTTCATGCACGCCGTGTGTGTGTGTGTGTGTGTGTGTGTGTGTGTGTGTGTGTGTGTGTGTGTGTGTGTGTGTGTGTGTGTGTGTGTGTGTGTGTGTGTGTGTGTGTGTGTGTGTGTGTGTGTGTGTGCTCACTCTGCTGGATGCTGGCAGCCTTGGTCTTGTTCATGCAGGCGGTGGAGCAGTAGGGCTCCATGGCTCCTGTGGGCCCGATGCACTGAGTCACGTCAAAGGAGCGACACAGCACCTTGCAGCCCGTACAGGCAGTCATCTTCCCATGCGCCTACAAACACACAACAAGGTGAAGGTCAAGGTGAGTGAGGCCAATTTCATGTCCTTGATGTATCCAGAGGTGCAGCTGTGGTCAGAGAAACACACACGCACGCACACGCACGCGATACAATACAAATGATAAAATACAAATTATAAAATTAAACACACAGAAAGTGGCAGGCAAAGATACACACATCAAATGACACATTTAAAGCAAAGAATGGGTAAAGAAAAGTTCCAGAATTTAGACCATCACAGAAACCAGAGCAAGCCTGTGCTGAGGAGACTAAGGCTGTGTCTTTACTGCTGAATAAAGAGACATCAAGCCCCCTTAGTAGATGGATCCTTGGCAAACATAGAAAAGCTTCTTTCAGACTTAAAGGTGCACTGTGTAATATTTTTTGTAGTTTATTTCCTGAATTCATGCTGCCCATCCACAAATGCATACCACCACCACACATGAAAATGCGGATCTTCTCCACTTTGAATATCCAGAAATTGACATTTTTAGCTGAAAATCTAACCATATTTAGGTCATACTAGTAAATATTAGTTTATTACTAAATAAATAGTCATGAACAGATACATGTTGGTAGTAGACAGCACAGTTTCAATGAGCAGCATAGTTACAACTCAGAATTTGCCCACCATCCTACACAGTGCACCTTTACGCAGAAACGACCCTATATGGCAAAACCAAAATACACCATTTATGAGGTCTACTCCCCCTAACCTGAAGTTTTAGCTGTAAACCCTGAGGAGCTAACCAGTGCATTGGAATGGTGGCCCAGTTTAGCCTGTGTGCTGTGCAGGGGTGGTGTGCTGAACTGTAGTCTGATGAGGTAATGGTATTACAGCATGCCATTACCTCACTCAAAGCCCTCTCCCCATACTGCTGTGTGTACCATAGTTACAGTTGTGCTCATATGTTTACATACCCCAGCAGAATATACGCTTTCTCTGCGATTTCTCACCAAATATGAAGGATTACACAAAACCTTTTTTTCACTCTTTGCTAGTGACTGGCTTAAGATATTTATTAGCATTTTTTTCAAAAGCATGATCACAACCCAAACTACCCAAATGACCCTGTTCAAAAGTTTACATACCCTAGTTTCTGATGCTGAATATGGCCCTGTTTAACATCAGGGATTGCTCTAAATTGTTTGTGGTAGTTGTGGATAAGGCTCTTAATGTTCTCAGATGACAAAACAGCACATTCTTCTTGGTAGAATGGTTATTTCCTATAATATCTTTGGGTGTCTTGCTGGAACCTCACATTTGAGGTTTCCCCTGAGTGGCTCAATGATGTTGAGATCAGAAGAGTGAGATGGTCGCTCAAAAACCTTCATTTTATTCTATCTGAAGCTAATGGTTGATTTGGCTTTCTGTGTCGAAATATTGTCATGTTGGCACTGTTGGAATTTCAATTCAGAAATGCAATATGAGGGGGTTTGGTTGGAATCAAGCCATTGGGCAAGGGAATCATTGCATTGCAATGATCATTGCAAGGGAAATTGTTCAGGAGGCATAGGACAACCAAAAAATAACTTTAGGTGAAATATAGGACAACGTGAAAAAATGTTTTAAACTGTACAGCAAAGAGGCACTTGAGGAAAGATGGGCTGTTGGGGGTTGCCAGGAGAAAGCCATTACTACAAAAATGCAAACATGTTATTTTGCATATGATACACCAAATAGCATAGTGAGAAGCATCAGAATGCCTGTGACAAAGTCATTTGGATAAATTAGATCAATATGGAACTTTTTTCAGCCACTATTAACAGTACCATTTGGAGAACAGTCAACGGAGCCTATGATGAAAGTTACACCATGCCCTCCTGTGAAACATGGTCATGGACCACTGATGTCATGGGGACATCTGAGTTACAAATGCACTATTACTTTTGGTCCATACTCGCAGAATGATGAATACATTGCCCTGTGGAAAATACTGGAGGAAACTTGACACTCATCAGCCTTGAAACTGCACATGGTCCATTGTTTGGACATGCCAACATGACAATATTTCAACACAGAAAGCCAAATCAACCCGTCATTAGCTTCAGAAAGAATAAAATGATGTTTTTGAGTGACCGGCTTACTCTCCTGATCTCAACATCATTGAGCCATTCAGGGGAAACCTCAAATGTGAGGTTCCAGCAAGACACCCAATAATTTTATAGGAAACAACCATTCTGCCAGGAAGAATGTGCTGTTTTGTCATCTGAGAACATTAAAAGCCTTATCCACAGCTACCACAAACAATTTAGAGCGGTCCCTGATGTTAAACAGGGCCATATTCAGCATCAGAAACTAGGGTATGTAAACTTTTGAACAGGGTCATTTGGGTAGTTTGGGTTGTGATCATGCTTTTTAAAGAGTAAACACAGAAGATTGCTAATAAATATCTTAAGCCAGTCACTAGCAATGAGTGAAAAAAAAGGTTTTGTGTAATCCTTCATACTTTGTGAGAAATTGCCAAGAAAGCGTATATTCTGCTGGGGTATGTAAACATATGAGCACCACTGTATGAACACTAGATTCAGTGTTCAACCGTTTGGCATGGCCTAACCCTTTTTTTCATAGAGGTTACTGCCACCTGCAGGATAATGTGTGTTCCACCATGTCACTGATTGATTGCAGCATTATACAGACTAAACATTGCGGCGATCTGACTTCAGCCATTCGTTCGCATACAAAGGAGTGGCCATCACGGTATCTAGTGCTCCATTACGCTACCAGACAACTTAACCAATCGTCGAACGAGACGAGGGACGAGGGTAGATGATATTACAAACCAGCAGATAACATGTCACAACCAAGGGATCCCAAGCGATTGGGTAAAATCAGATGCACCCTTCAGAGTTCACCCCTCCCATCAGTAATCGATTCACAGTTGAGCAGTTCCAGACACTGCATGAAATTGGTAAAATAGTATGACATGGCTAAGAACATGAACAAGACATGATTAAGTGATAAGCCTGGCTAAGTTAACCTGCATGAAGTGATAAACCTGCTCATAGATAGTCCACATATGCCATTTAGCTAAGAAAAAGAGCACTCAAGGCTCTTCTATTAAGATGACTGTCCACTACCTCAATGTTATCCTAACCTGGATTACTACTTAGCCAGGTTCTTGGTAAACTCTCATGACCTTTGGACATTTCATGTCAACAGGTGTAGGCTCCAACTCATTGAGACTGCTTTGTTTTGTACTTCCTAAGGAGTTTCAATGTAGACTTGAGTAGACTAACTAAAGGAGGAACACCCTCATGGCAGTAGACAAATTAAGTCAAAGAGTGCTTTTTAGGGCTTTCCTCTCTTCCCTCAATTTGTTTTTCCTCACACCCATCCACCCATCCATCCATCCATCCATCCATCCCATTAATCCCCATTTATATATCCAGCCATTCCGTTCAGCTTAGTATTCACCTTGTTCTGCACCGCTCCTCCTCCTCCACCGCCTGGCCTCACACTACTCACGCTGACCTGCTTGTAGTCCCGGATGCAGCCCGGGCTGCAGAAGCGTTTCTGCTGGCCCTCCACCTGCAGGTAGTGGTGCGCGGTGGCGCGGCTGGGCAGGTAGTTGCCACACTGCTCGCAGCAGTTCATCACCAGCCCGTTGGCCATGCGGTAGCGGTTGAAGCACGCGTCACTGCAGATCTTGTGCGTGACGTTCTTGAAGCTCACCTCGTGCCGAATCTGTGTGTGACAAAAGAAACATATGCAGTTATAATATGCGTTTGCATCTTATGCTTGACATTCTTGAAGCTCAACCTTGTAACAGATCTTTGAGTCGTGACAAACATAACATTATATTTGACTTAGGGTGTCACCTGTAGTCTGGCCAGCTCTGTCTGGGGCTGAAAACAGGCATTCTCTGCGCTTGAGCCTTCTGCACTGATTCTATCAGTGGCCGATGCCGTTTGTGGCCATGTTTAAAAGATACTTTTACCATTTCATTTTTTCCCTGATTGTAACCCTCTGATCAGTTTTAAAACTCCCCTGGTTGGGAAGATGCACCTTACTAACGCATGTGGACTCTGACAGTTTAGCTTAGTGGACTCGGATAACTAAGTCGAACATTCTTAAAAACTGACACCATCGGTTAGGCCGTTGGCGAAAGGAGGGAAAGGGAGAGAGCTAGTTCTGTGGAGTTGAATGAATGACAGCTGTTTTAATTTTTTTTTTTAAAGTATTTTCCTTTTCATTTTGTTCTTCTGATGACTGTTTGCACTAGTGCGAATAAAACATTTTTTATTTGCACTATTGAAAACAATGGGCGCTTGTGTGAAAAATGTTTGCACTCTGGAGCCCTGGTCACACAAACCAACCAGATTTTTCAGCTGGCGTGTCTTCAAAGCCTTCTCTCCACTCTACCAATACACATTACACTAGAGATCGATAGCAAGCTTGAACTGGGACCGCCCAATAAGAGAACCTGTACACAATTAATTATTAAACAAAAATGAATCAATATTGGACATTTAATACGGTACAATAATGACACACCCCAACCCCAAAAGTGAAGGTGTTGAATGTGTAAGATATGCATTTGGATAGCAGCCCAGTAGTGCTAAAGAGCCCAGTCAGAGTGCTGTGGAGAACCCTATTTGGATCCACCCTAGTCCTTTGGGGTGCTGTTGAGCTTGCATGTGTGTGGTGTGTGCGTGCAGAACCGTGTCTTGAGCTGGCAAAGATGAACATTCTAGCACACAAACACAAATCCCAGTAATTCCATTAAATATGTACAATGTTACATCTCTCACGCACACACACAAAACTTATATAGGGCCCTATGAAATCCGTTGTAATTTTTCTCAAATGGCAGGTACAAAAAAGAGAAGTAAAATTACCTATTGATTTTTTGTAAGATCAACCCTCCAAAACATTCCAGTTAATACGGTAGTTGAAATGTGCATGCGCATATACTCTATAATATACACACCCAACCAGAGGGGATTTCACCTCTGCTGCGCTGAAGTCGGGCTGGCCTGGGGCTGCATCAATTTCTCTCGAATAAGTTTGGCTTTATCGCAACGTGCAGCTACATTGCAGTAATTTTTGGTCAAGTTTTATGCAGGCATTAAATTGCCTTGCAAAGCTACCGTCAACCGTTTGACACGAACACGTTTTCAAAGACGGATCTTATCCTCTGAGGATTACTTGACTGTTGGTCATGAAGCATAGTGACCAAAACTTTGAAAACAAAGTTAACAACACATGATCAAAGCATTGCCTGATCAGTTTTTATTTTTCAACGGTCACATCCGTTGTAACACACTCCAAATTCATGCCTCGCATGGGATGATTTCATTGTTTATTAAATCGTAGTGGAGAGCCAGCCATCCGTCCTTTCGGTCTCGCATCGCATGTGTCTTTGTAGCAGACGGACAGAACAAACGCGATTATTCCTGATCTGTTTACTGGGCTAACTTTGCCTACTCTTCACATGTTGAGTTTTTAAGATTTCTTCACTGCACTGACGAGCCAGTGTTAGGACGGGAGACAATCGGAAATGAAGCGCAGGAGACGGATGCGTTCATGCGCTGACATGGATCATGGATCTATGCCGCATAGAACTTTTGCGCATCACATGGGCCACATATAATATTGTGACCACATTTTGTGGTTGACATGTCTTTACGTAGACTGATAAATGATGACGAAAATAATGGATTTTTAATATCATCATATGAAATGTGCAAATTCCACGCAATTCCGCGTTTATAACCAAATTCCGTTTTAATGTCCACATTCTGTGATTCTGTCCTTGTTTTCCGTATCGTGGAAATCATAGGGCCCTACTTATATCTTGTCCATTTCTCATATTAACGCATCACATTTTAGGTTTGATCCTCCAAACAAAGAAACAAACAAACAGAAAGCCAAACAGTCTGGTGCTCACCTCGGTGAGTTTTCCGCAGACGGTGCACTTGGTCTTAATGGTGCTCTTGGGTGTGGCCTGCTTGTTCTCGTAGGCGGCCAGGCAGCCCGTGCTGCAGAACTCCTGGAAGGACTCGCTGGAGTCCACCTGCGCCACGATCGTGCCCTTCATACTCGTTATGTCCCTGAGGACAAGCAATGGGAGCACACAATTCGTTTTTTTTGCTTGAAAAAAAAAAGAGGCCGCACCTTGCATTAAAGTGTTTTTTCTTATTGCACAAACATGTTTCAGCACACACTTTTTCGGTTTGTGCAATAATAAAACACTTCATGCAAGGTTAGGCCTCATTTTGAAATTGCACACAGAATTGGTGCACCAATTAAATACACTGTACCTAGGATAGTTTAGAGATGTCTGTCAGCAATCAAGCACTGTTGTAGAGAAACAAATCAAGAGTCATCCAATGTCTTTGCATTACCATCATCAGACACCTTCATCTAAAAAGATGATTCTACAGGTTGATGACATGCTAACTATGTTGCATTAATATGCATTTTGCCCATTTTTGGAAGGACTCGCTTGAGTAAACCTGGGACACTGTTGTGCCCTTCATACTCATGATCTCGCTGAGGACATTAATCTTACAAGAAGATATGCATGCAAAACAAGAGTTTAGCTTATCTATTTTTGGATATGCATTGCAAAATACTGTGGCGTTTTCTTATGTTATAGTCACAATTGTTTTCCACCATCACAATAGACACACACTTCAAAGATCGGCACCGACATCAAAAGGAATGCATTAAAAAAAAAACATTTGGGGAGACTTGCTGCACGTACTTCTTGCACATGGTGCAGTGCTTCTTGGGCTGTGGCTTGTGTGAGAAGGCGGAGAGGCAGGGCGTGGAGCAGAAGAGGTGCGAGGAGCCCTTACGCTGGTACGCCGTCTGGCCCTTCTTCAGAGGCTTCTTGCAGTTGGCACACGTCACCTATTCAAGACAATACACAGACATACATGTTAATGCATTGACATGCACTAGATTAACAAAAATATTCGCTAACCTGCCTTGACTCACTTATGAATTTAACAGCCATCCCGCTAAGTTCCCCCCCACTTGGGCTTGCATGCCCATGGGGACCCCGGCCGGGGTCATTTCCCAACCCTACCCCATCTCTCTCCACACTCGCATCCTGTCGCAACTTCACTGTCCTGTCCCAAATAAAGGCCCAAAAATCCCACAAAAAAGAACTTAACAGCCATCCCATTCAATATGATGTCAGTCCACCTTTTGCAGCAATTGCAGCTTCAGGATACGGATATGGTATGGATGCATTTCTGCCTTGCACCACAGCACACCCCCAGGAGGACTCTTGTAGTAGCCGCCTACTCCTGTAGTAGCCGCCTACTCCTGTAGTAGCCGCCTACTCCTGTGGTAGCTGCCTACTCCTGTGGTAGCTGCCTACTCCTGTGGTAGCTGCCTACTCTTAGCTGCCTACTCTTAGCTGCCTACTCTTAGCTGCCTACTCCTGTGGTAGCTGCCTACTCCTGTGGTAGCTGCATACTCCTGTGCTAGCTGCCTACTCCTGTGCTAGCTGCTTCCTACCTTGACAGTGCGCGGGGGCTGCTGGGATCCTGACTGGCCGGACTGGCCTGGGGGCTTTGCCAGAGAGGCGGCCGGAGACGGGGAGTCCACACCTGGCTGCTTCTGGTTGCGAGGGAACGACGCCGATTGGGAGATCCAGGAGTCTGGATGAGGAGAGAAGGAAAGGAAAGGAGGGGAGGTGAGGAGGTGAGAAGGAGAGAAGAAGAGAGTAGAAAAATGAAAGGAGGGGAGGTGAGGAGGCGAACGGAGGAGAGGAGGGTAAAGGGCGATGACAGTGGATGGGATAAGAGAGAGGAGACAGGAGAGAAGAGGAGCCGAGTGGAGGAGAGGAGAGAAGAAAAGAGGGGAGGAGATGGAATGAGAAGAGAAGAGAAGAGAAGAGAAGAGAAGAGAAGAGAAGAGAAGAGAAGAGAAGAGAAGAGAAGAGAAGAGAAGAGAAGAGAAGAGAAGAGAAGAGAAGAGAGAGGGGAAGATGAAACAGACGAGGGGAAGAGGGGACAGAAGAGTGGAGCAGAGGACGAAATGGGATGAAACAAAGATAGGGGATATGAAAAAAGGAGGACAGATAAAAGACAGGGGAGAAAAAAAAGGAACAGGAGAGTGAAACAGAGGAAAGCAGGGTCGGCAAGGAGAGGAAAAGAGAGGAGAAACGGGGGTTAGAAAAAAGGCAGAGGCAGTCATGAGATGAAGGCAAGGCTTTGAATGAATATGTGACTGCATACAGGTTTCAATGCTTTTGGTCAAAATCTATCGCACTTAACTACCTGAATGGTATGCAAAGAATCTGCATTCCTTTTGGAAACATGACCATAGGCATCCTGCGCAAGCTACAGTCAATCCGGAAAGTATTCACAGCGCTTCACTTTTTTCACATTTTATTATCTTACAGCCTTATTCCAAATGCTACAAATGAATCTCTGTTGTCAAAATCCTACACAAATTATTCCATTATGACCATGTAAAAAACAAGTTGTCTTGACAGTTTGAATACTTTTGTAAATATGATTTCTTTGTTTTTTATTTTTATAAATTTTCAAAACTGTCAAGACAACTTGTTTTTCACATGGTCATAATGGAATAATTTGTGTAGGATTTTGACACCAGAGATTCATTTGTAGCATTTGGAATAAGGCTGTAATAAAATGTGAAAAAAGTGAAGTGCTGTGAATACTTTCCGGATTGACTGTATGCCATTCTCAACCACCAAACACCAGTGCACACATGGTGTACAGTACACTATAGACCACTGTCCTTCAGAAGGACACACATTATACACACACACACGCACACACACACAAACCGGCAGGCACAAAAGGCAGAATCTATATGGTTAAATATAGCGCATGTTTCTAGCGTTTGTTTACATTAATTTCTAGGGGTGTGAATCTTATACCCACAAAACGATACGATACAATCGATTCACAGGCTACGATTCAATTCAGGGACGATTCATAAAAAATATTTAGCGATTCGGTGCGATTCAATGTCGATTCAGTGCGATTCAATGTCGCATAACGATAACCGAACCAAAATCGGTTATCTTTACACTCCTATTTATTTCACAGATTATGGGGGCGCAGGAGTCTCGAGACAAAATACTGATAGGCAGAGTAGTAGGCAAAACAGTGTTGGGTGAATATGCCAGTTTCCCCGTTGGACTTCTGCCCCACTGGCAATGCATGAAGTGTTGGATATTGAGCTGCATGCTGCTGTTCTGTTGCTTGTGCAGACTACAGTGCAGCAGCACAGGAGGTGGGCTGGGGTGCAGCACTGACCTAGAGCCTGCATGGGTGGGTGTGAGTGTGTTGTACTGCATGCTCCACTACTGACAACCATATCATAGTGTGAGACTGTGTGTACTGCAGTCTACAATATCGGCCACAGCATCACAGTGTGTGTGTGTGTGTGTGTGTGTGTGTGTGTGTGTGTTGCAGCACTGAATGCACCACCACTGACAACAGCATCATAAATAATCAGGCCACAATGCTAATACAGGAGAAGCACACACGTGCGCGCGCACACACACGCACACACACACACACACAGTAAGAAATGGGGATCTGTGAGCAGCCAGACAACAGACAGTACAGCATGGCTGGGGGGGAAGACTGCAGTGCATCAGAGCAGCAGAGTTCTGAGGGCTTGGTCTGGTGGGCCCACCTCATCACAGGTCTTGTATAACGTTACACCCAGCACAGCATACTCGTGGAAATAATGAAGGCAGCGCCATGCTAACTGGTCCCATACGATTCAATGATTAACGCTAGCTAGGCTAAGTGCAACCGTCATATTCAGATGTCCTCCTTCCAGCAGGTCGACAGATGGAACCCATTTTTTGCAACCCACTAGTTTAATCCCCAGGTAATTTACATCAGCGAGCACAGAATGAATGTACTGACACGATGGCAAGCTGAAGCTTCATTTTTGGCTTCATCTGGTCTGAAAGCCTATGGGTGGCGTCACAAGAGTTGCAGCTCGCTTACATACGGCCCATGTCCTAGTCCTCCACACGCATGCACGCTCCCCATGCCTACCTTTCCTCTCTTCTCTCCTCTCCTGTCATACCTTCAGAACTTCTTAGCCAAGCCAAGCATGCACCATTACAAACATGCTATGTTTAGTGTTGTTAGTGTAGAGCCTTTGACAACCACGCCCCCATTACCCTCTACCAATCCTAATGCCTGGACCACCTCTCCCGTCTCCCATTTAAACAGGAGTCTCCTCACTTCTCCGAAAGGGAGAGGAGAAACAAAAATCAATAAGCAATACATTATCATTTGTGTGTATTATTTTTCACAAATCACTTAAGATTTTGCTAAATTATGACTTAAACAAGCCACTTTCGTATCTGTAAACACTGAATTTGTTGATGCACAGTTGGACCTAGCTTTGTTTTTTGTGTATGCATCACAGTGCCATCTTATTTACCAACACAGTTTTTCTACAAGAAGCATTATAATTCTGAGAAGCGTTTCATTGCGTCACATTCAGCTCGTGGTGAGATGGGCCTTTGAGAGGAGGGTGGGCACTGGTCAAGATCTCACTATTGTATTCCCATAAATATCTTAGCAGGGGGGGGCTCAGCTCTGGCTGGCTTCACTGCTGAGTAGAGTGAGGAAGATTGGGGAAGGGGAGCTGAGCTAAGTGGGCTAAATTAAATGTTTTGCATTCATCAAAAAAATGTGTTGGTCTCATATGATGCAGGGTCAGGATACATTTTGAATAATCGGATGCTAATTATAGATATTTTTCAGGCTTTTAGGGCTTTTATTTATGATAGGACAATAGAGTATTCATGCTACGACAGTGGAGGCCGGAATTGATCCCGGGTCGCCGGTGCATCAATGCAGTGCCCTACCGCTTGAGCCACGGCAGGGCTGGATGCAAATTCTTGATGACACACAGGCCCTGGTTTTCAACCCTACTACCACCTCTCTGTCCCCCAAAGCCACACAACCAACAGCATCTCACCCCTCAAGCCAAATGCCAGAATTTCATTCATCAACGCTATATAATAGAGAATATGGAATCATAGCGCCTTCAGTACATGAATCGGATGCAGACTCCTGACTATGCTCTTCACCACCATCCCCTACTCTCAGTCTCCAAAATCCACAAAGCCAAGCCATCTTGCTCCACACAGCCAGAAGCCAGAATTCCAAACTGGTAGGGGGTGAACTAATCTAATCTGATTGGAGCATGATGATCAGCAGGCCAATCAGCTGGGCCTGTTGCTGAGGCCCAGCCAATCAGAGTGGCTGCTGGGCTCACGAGCCCAATAATGATCACATGGCTACCCCCCTCATCATGGACCACATGCCCAGTTCAGGAAGCTGCTGCTACTACTGCAGGCCACATGGCTGAGGTCATATGCTGCCACAGGGTGGCCTCTTTCTACTTAATCCAGCACTGCTGCATATACTAAAATGTGACGTTGGATTTAGTCAAATAAAAAAGAGCCACACTTTCTCCTAGTTCATATTCTATTAAGGCAAACAAATTATTTGATTTTAATAACAGTTCTGTGACCTTGCGCATCAGAACTGTATCGATTCGAGAAATCCATAGAATTGTAGATTTTTCCCCGAAGGGGGCATTGCCACCCACAAGAATAACCATCCAGAGTTTTGGTTAGCCTACTTGCATTACTGCACTAGTGTAATAACACACAACAAAACCATCCACATCAGCTTGGAATAGGATTATGAATGTGGCCTTGAATGGCAATACAAATGAAATGTATCTGCAATGCCACTGGTAAAAGTTTGAGGTTCAAGCATTCGTGGTTGGTAGCACATGTAGCCTAAGAACTCACACGTTATACATATAAACATCTCCTGTTAAAAAACGCAGACATGTTATGCTGCACGTTTGATGCATGCATGGATGATTTCAACAGGAGCAGGAGTAAATTGAGAGAGAGAGAGAGAGAGAACGAGAGAGAACGAGAACACGAACACGAACACGAATGAGCTCTCAGCCTCCATACGTCTCTGGGTCAAATTTATTTTTAAACATGGACCTCACGGAGCAGTGTAAACAAAAGGTTGTTCGGGGTCACTCCAGAATCAAACGGTGAACAACTCTTGTGATGTCACCACCATTCTATTCCAACAGTCTGAGGCACGCATTCCACTCCAAAATTCCAGAATCATCTGGACACAAAATGTGAACAGCAGTTGGATTTAAGAGACTTACACTGTGGTTGTACATGTGTGTGTGAGAGAGTGTGTGTGCGCGTTCATCAAAGGACTAATACACAGCTGGCGTCATTATCTTCCTGATTATCTGTGTTTAAAGCTGAATTAAGCCACTTTATCTGGTCTGTGCTAAACTTCTGCTGGGTAAAAAGGCAGTCCAACAACAGACCACCATGCATGCACGCACACGCACACGCACACGCACACACACACACACACACACACACACACACACACACACACACACACACACACACACACACACACACACACACAATCATAGAACGTTAAAGACAGAACTTATAGAAACTGCACTACTACACAGACTGACATACAGTACTCCACACCTCTTTAAATGCTACACAGACACAAACTCAGCTAGAAGCATCTTAAAGTGTTGTATAGTGGGTGTTGTGCACAACAGGAGCCAAGGAGAGCAGACATCACACACGGGTCCCGGGGGACAGTCTCCCTTGTACAGTGTGTACGAGTAGGACAGAGGAGTGCCTATAGAAACACCAGCACCACACACAGTGCGGTAGAGCTGGGCGGTGTACGGTTAAAAAACCGTGATCTCGGTTTACACTACACAAGGTTCTCTTTTTGATGAGAGACGGTTTTGTTGTTGTTGTTTATAGCCTACTATGTTATGTGCGTGAGCTTCATACTCGTGTCACACTTCCAAAGATTCTTCTAATTCATAAGTCTCTGACACTTCATTTCAACTCTGCTAAGTCCACTGTTGTTGCTGTTCTACTAGGGAATGTCACCACAATGTAAGATGTTGATTGAACTAATAAAATAATTGGTTACGCGCTAGAGGCTAGTGAGAGTGAAATATGATGAACACACAAGGCATGGATGAATCATGACAAACATTTCAATTCATTTAGCCTACCTTTGATCTCACAAAGTTAAATAAAAGGCAATTCTATGTGGTGCTATGTTAACAGGCTACAACAGTTATCTGATTCTTAACTGTATTTAATTACCATCCCAACTGTGTGCGCAGTGCTGTTAAGACTGCTTATAAGCTAAAGTAGCCTAGCTTTCAAATGCAATGGGTAGACAAGATACATTGCTACATTGCTATATTTGTTTGAAATGATTTGGGGGCAAAATAGGAGCGAAACACATCGCAATATGACACAAACTACCGGACAAAATACCTTCTATGTTGGATTTGGACTTTAATTCAAAGACAATATGCACACAATGTCAAGTAAATCCGTTTGTTTTCAGTGTCTGTCTTCAGTCTGTGTCGTTTCTGTCCCACTGTTGTTTACTCGCTAGTCCAACGGCAGCGCAACACGCCGGATGTGTTCTTCTTCTTCTTCTTATGGGATTTTAATGGCGGACTGGACGCCTACAGGCGTATTGCCGCCACCTACGGGATAATAGAGCTCACTACAGTATATGGGCCTCATATTCTGGCATAGAGGCCAGAGGATTTTAAAAACTTGAGAAGACTGGTGGTAACTTTATAGTCCTTCAATTGTAACAGGACGGGGATAGAAACAGTGGTAACACCAAGTTCGGAAAGATCACTGAAAAGTACACGCCTAAACTGTCTATACTTTACACACACTATTAAGACATGGGAAACTGTCTCAGGTACTCTACACACGTCACACAGCCCATCTTGATGTTTATGAATCAAGTGTAAATTAGAATTCAGGGCACAATGCCCTAATCTGAGACGTGTTATCACAACCTGCTGAGACCTAACTCCAGATACTGTACAGTGGGTACTTATAGACGGCTGAATTGCATACAAATGTCTCCCCTTTACCTCTTTGTCCCACTGGAGCTGCCATGACTGGAACACTTTTTCCATAAGTCTACTCCTTAATTCGGTTCGACCAGGCCTGACTAGCAAGGAAACCTCGTTGCTCTCTAGGCTTTCTTTGGCACAGTGGTCAACAAGCTCGTTTCCCTCGACCCCCATGTGAGCTGGAACCCACAGGAATGAAATGTAGTAGCCTCTTCTGTAAAGGTCATACAGCAGAAGGAGAATATCAGAGATTAAATCAGGACGAGCATTAGAAGAGAGAACTTTAAGGCAGTGAAGAACTGATAGGGAGTCAGAGCAGATTAATACATTTTTAGATTGGTCCTCTGCTACCCATTGCAGGGCTTTTAAAATGCCGCCGGATGTGTTGCCAGGTGTAGAACGACAAATAAGCCATTAGTGTTGCCAGGTGTAGAACGAAATAAGCTGTTTTGGGCTGTCTTGGAAAAAAAGCCCAAAACAGCTGTTTATAATCATTTAACCCTTCTTCCTTGAGAAATCAATGACACCCTGGTCAAGATTTTAGGTTATTTTATGAAATGCTGCATTTTTTTGGAAAAATGCTGCATAAACACTTTGTTGGATAGGGAAATATATTATAAATGAAATGAAATGAAAAAAAAAAATTTAAATGGAGATTAATTTAAATTCATGATTTTATCTCATTTTAACATTTAATTTGAGATCTTTTCCTCAGAAAGATTAAGATTTGGGGGGAAATCGTCGCATATCAAAAAACCGTGCAGAAAACCGTGATCTCAATTTTCAGCAAGAAAACCGTGATGCTAATTTTTTCCAAAACCGCCCAGCCCTACAGTGCGGCCACTCTCAAACACAGCTATCATTATGTTGTGGTCTGGTGGCGTGAAACACTTGTACTTACACACATTTGCACTTACTCCAGTGGAAAGGGTGTCTGTATATGTGTGTGTGTGTGTGTGGCCCACAGGTCCCAAATCCATGGGCTGCTGCAAGGTGGTGTGTGCGTGTATGTCACATTCTATACATGGTGTGCGAGTGTGTGTGTGGTGTCTTTACCTGGACTCTGGCGTGTACCCACTTGTGTGTGTGTGTGTGTGTGTGTGTGTCTCTATACTTAGCTGGCCTCTGTTATGCGTGTGTGTATGTGTGTTTGTTTGGTGTATTATCCTTTGTCTACCTACCAGGCCTCTGGTGCGTGCCCGTCTCGCCGTTCTGCACGGGCTGGCTGGCTGCAGTAGTGCCCACGCGTCCGGGGTTGAAGGTGGGCGAGGGCCGGCTCTGGCTCTGGTTCTGCTGGGCTTCTGGGTTAAGGCTGAAGGTACTGCTGATCTGCAGCCCGTTCTCCGCCGCCGCCCCAATCTCCTCCTGTTGCTCCGACGACGACCCTGCAACCCCTGCCGCCGCCGTTGCCAACCCCCCCTCTCCTCCCCCGCCCTGCAGAGAGGTCACGCTGGTGATCATGAGGTTCATGTCTCCCTGAGCGCTCGGCGCCAACGGCGACACCACCGAGGCCGTCGCCGCGGCAACAGCCGAAGCTCCCTCGGAAACGGAAGCAGAGGAGGAGGATGAGGAAGATTCAGCACCGCCCAACGTGGTGACGCTGGCGATCTTGATCTCTGAGTCGGGCTCGGTGCTGGCCAGCGTAGCAGGCTGCCGTGAGGAAGAGGAGGATGAGGAGGAAGATCCAGCCCCTCGATGCTCAGCCTCCTCCTCGTCATCAATGACTATGGGCTCACTAGGAGGCTTGGCTCCTGGTGCTGAAGCTACACTAGAGGCAGTAGCATCAGCATCAGAAGCAGCAGCTGGAGAGGCGTTGGTCGAGGAGGAAGAGGAGGAGGAAGAGGACGCAGTGGTGGCGTTGGCAGCTGCTGTTGTGCTATCTGCCGTTGCCGTGCCAACAGGTTCTGTGCAGTCTGTGGATGCTTTGGTTGCCGCGGCTACACCGCCGCCGCCGCTGTCTTTATCACCTGAAAGGGCGGGGTTTCTCTCCTCCTCCACCAATACCACGTCGTCGTCCTCCGTTGAGGATCTGGGCGGAGCTGTGGCCTTAGGGTCAACCCCCACCCCCGTCGCTGCCACCGCTGTCTCTGTAGTGCTACCTGTTCCATTGTCACTGTTCGACGCCTCCATGGTGGCTGTGTCATTGTCGTTGGTGACGTCTCCCGTGGCGGCGTCTGCTGCTGGCGTGTCGTCCTGGGCGGGAGAGGAGGCCGTGGTCTCCATGGGCTCGTCCTCCTGGGCTGCGGGGGCGCCACTGCTGTCCCCCTCCGCTACCACGCCTGGCGACCCGCCCAGCTCACAGTCTCCATCCATCGCTTAGCCAACCACCTGTCGCCAAGAACACACACACACACACACACACACACACACACACACACACACACACACACACACACACACACACACACACACACACACACACACACACACACACACAAAGTCAAGAGGGAAGGAGGGAGGGCAGGGCAGAGCACAGACAGGTGTATGACAGGTGTATGACAGGTGTGTAGGTGTGTGTGTGTGTGTGTGTGTGTGTGTGGGGGGGGGGGGTTGGGACGGTAGAGGTGAGTATTTGTGACACCTGGAGGGTTAGCAGACGACACACCCCTTTCTCCTCTTCCCACACACACACACACACAAACACACACACCTTTGTTCCTAAGGTGCCAACACCTGCTATCCCAAATCTAAACAAAAGGACGACTCTTAATTCGGAGCTGTGGTCTAGCGTGTTTTCAAAGAATACAAAACTATGGGCTAATAAAAAGAAAAATGGTTTAAGATGATTTAGCAGAACTCTCTGATGTAAGCTTACGAATTCAAGGAGCTAACATGCTTTTAAACAGATATTCACATATTTTTGAACAATAGAAACTGCTCAGTAGAGCTCAAAGAACAACAATGCCTTATTGAACTTCAACGGAACCCCCTGTGAGCAGGGACTTGAAAGGGTTAACACTTTCATTCAGCTCATTCAGACATGTACACCGAACGCAAAAAACCCAAAAGGCTTGCTTCATACCCCTCTGATCGCGACACGGCTTAATATAAATTATCCCACAAAAAACCCAGGAATCAACCACTCGCCAGCTCTTGTTCAAATGATCACTGACTATTAGCGAGTGACTGTTGTTTGTTTCTTTGTTTTCTTTTGTTGTTTATTGTGTTGTGTACACCAAAAGGATCTCCTCCACAGGTGTTTCAGGCATATTCTGGTGAATGCTCTGCGTCAGTGAATGTCCAGGACAAAGCACAATGCAGTGACCCCCTCGCCCCCACCACCACCACCACCACCACCAAAACAACAACCCCAAATGTTGCGGCCAGTTGGTAAACAAAAGAAGCACCGTAACCACAAAGCTTTGGGGGCCAGCAGCAACACGTCTTAAGAGAGGGGCAGGGGGGAGCTGTGCTTCCAAGGAGGGCAGGTTCAGTAGAAAACCAGTAAACCAGGCAATGGTAAATCAACTAATAGAAGAGCCTGGACTGGAGTCCTCCTTTTCTGAACTACCGTAAATGACGACTGCAGGGGATCCATTTGCAGGTTTACCAGCACCCCATCTAGCATGTAACCTACAGTTTCTCAATGGGGCTCTACAGGCCCCAAGGAGAAGGGTACAGATGAATTGCCACTGGTTTTCAATTAGCGTTGGGGGGCATTAGTACGGGGCGGTGTTAATGATGTCAAGGGGGTGTATGTTTTCAAAAGAGGTTGGGGAACCACTGATATGACCTATCTAAGCCTAACCTAGCCAGTACATCCAACCAGCACACATGTGATGCAGGGGCTTAGCCTAGGCTTCTTTGTGGTGCAATTATGCAGAATGATTGATAGATTTAATAAAGGAGAGGAGAGCAACCAAGAGGTAGGAGAGCTGGGCGGCTATGCACCCTCTCAAGCTTAAGATCTCCTCCTGGCTGGCTGTCACACAGTAGAGAAGGTGAGTGAGTGAGTTCTGGCAGTAAGGGGGGTGGGGGGACTGCATAAGGCATGACCAATATGCATCACCCCAACCACGACACAACCACTCCTGCCAACCCCCTCCCACCACCAATCTCCCTCAATCACTAATCCACCCCCACTCCACATCTCGTCTTTAGCATCTTTAGCCATCCCTTTTGTCTCCATCACCCCTCCTCTACCTTCTCCCTTTCCCCTCCTCTCCGATCACATGCTTTTAATTTTTTCCAATTACAGTGATTCCTCACTTCCTCCTTCTCCATCTCTCGCTGTCTTTGATTCATTCAGTCACTCTTCTCCATCCTCTGTACTTTCCTCAATCACCCCCCCCCCCCACAAAAAAAACAAAACAAAAACAGATCACAGCTCTAACAGAGATGCACTCGGTTGCCGTAGTGATGACACCACTGGTGGGATTGGATAACTGGAGGTAGACATCAGGTTGGATCCACTGCCTGCCTGGTACCTTGACGAGCATGCGGCAGGCCAGTCGGCCAGTCGGCCAGCCGGCCGCACGCACGCACGCACACACACACACACACGCGCGCGCCCGCGCACACGCACAATGGCTCTTAACCCTTGCTTGTGTGCTGTGCGTGTGCTGTGCTGTGCTGTCAAGGCAACCATCACCATAGATGCCAGGCAACCGCCAGCCACCACAATAGGGGTCCATCCATATGCCACCAGGCAACCACAGTCAGCCCAACACTGATGGGGAAATAAATACATAAAAATGTATCAAATATATATATACATATGAAATGTAATAAATAAATTACAAAAATCAGCATAACTCTCAATAAGCAAATTAAAATGAGTGATAAAAATAATGAATAATATGTCTGTGTGAGCAGGCTGCACCAGTCCACAGTACGTGGGGAGGAAACAAGGTCATGGTTTCCCCAGCTATGGGAGCCATCTTGGCTCGTGCCCCAATGCAGCGCTGTGCTGCCTGCCTGCCTGCAGACTCGAGGAACACTGTTGCCTTTCAGAGTCAGGCCTCTGATCAATTCAGCCCTGTAGAACGCAACGCACCACCCCACCATCAGCAATGCCACATCATCCCATATCAGGCCTAGAGAGCAAGGCATGATAACGTACCATCCCATCAGCAATGCAAGATATACCCAAGAAACCCACAATCAGCCATGGCAATGAAACACCATATGAATACCATAAGCAATGCAACATCCCGCATCGACCCCAGAAAGCAAGTTAACCCAACACACCACCCCATTCCCCATCCCACCCTCGCCACCAGCAATGCAACATCACATCTCAGCCGTGCAAACAGAAGCATCTAAGCTAAATAACTAGCCTCGCACACCATCCTACGTACTTCCGCCAAGAGACTTGGCTCCGCACTACGTCTGGTACCTGTTTTCTGTGGAGCGATGTTGACCGGTAGGATTTGGCCGGTGTTCTTACAAACAATCCTACATTGACAGAACATCCTACCGTAGGATAAAATTACAGACATGTCTGTTAAACGGTCCTATAGCGTCAAAGATAGACGTCAGACATGTTTATTCAACAACTTATCCTGTTTTTTTTCCAGAAAATGTCCTTCCCGCTTCCTGCAATCGCGTCAGATCAAACAACCTCCAGACTAGGGGTGGGCGATATGGCAAAAATGTCATATCACGATTTTTTTTACATGAAATCTCGATTTCGATTTTTTTTATCACGATCTTCCATCCAAAAAATAAAAACAACAAAAAACAACTTTCACATATTTTCAATTTGTAATTTACAGTCAATCAAATGTCAACACACTGACAACACTCTCATAAAGTGTATAATTGAAATACAATAATGTAAAGAATAAAGTGAGACAACAACAAAAATGAGAAAATATCACTCTGATACTGATAGTAAATGTCCTCACTGCAAGACGATCTATACAATTTCTCCACTTTGGCAGATTCGAGACGATCTTGTACCTGATGTCACGATTCTCGATTTCATATCGTCATATCGCCCACCCCTACTCCAGACCATGAATACGAAATGAAATGATAGTATTATGGGATGGTCAGGACGAGGCTACTAAATAACAGCCCTAGAGAGCAAACCCATTCTGTACCACCCAGCAACGTCCCAGATCAGCCCTGCAATGCAAACTGAGCTGAGCTACCCTAACCCTCAACCCACCAGCAACCTCCCATATCAACATAGAAAACCATACTAAATGAATCACAACACCATCAGCTATACAAAATCCCATCAACCATAGAAAAGCAAGTCAACCTAGCATACTACTTCAGCCCATTCCCTCAACATCAGCAATGCAACATCCTGCATCAGCTCTGCACATCCAGCTAACCTAACGCAGCATCAACACATAATATCAACACCTAACATAAGTTACTACGCCATCAGCAATGCAACTTCACATCCCATAACTCCCATACTACCCACCTAGCAGGAATGTGAAGTTAAGGAATGTGAAGTTGTATTGCTGATGGCGGGTAGTATGTTAGGTGTTCATATCATGTGTGAAGAACTTAAATCCATTTGTTTCTCAGTGCTGTCAGTCAAAGTTTACTGACGTAATGAGAACGACTTGGAGCTGTAGTCTGTTTCCGAGAAGATTGGCACAATTTCTTTTTTCTTTAATAGGGCAAGATTTTACACAAGACTTTCACAGAAGTAGTTATGGTGTAGGCTGAAAAATGTGTCCGGTGTATAAGTTCTGCATCATATCTTTGTCAGATTTTTTCAAAACTTGTCGATGGGATTTTCAATAGGATCTCCCTGGAGTTAGGAACGCAACCAATAGGATCGCTATTTTCCACTTCCCCTCCCTATACCACCCCACCATCAACAATGCCAATGCCACATTGATTCCATACCAGTCCTGGAAAGTGGAAAGTTAACTGGATGTACCATCCCTCTATCATTAACGCCATACTATAATCTCTCACGATATCTGATCTTATCAGATGACCATCTAACGAATACCATAAAAAGGGCAACAAGGGTGTGTGGCATCACTGGGCTGTTAAAGGCAATTTGGTGGCAGTTTGGGTTGGCATGGTTAGGTACAGTTTGCGTGGTATGCAAAACACCCCAAGAGGTCCACAAGGAGCTGGGGGAGGGCGGGGTGGTGAGTATGTGTGTGTTCTCCAGGGCCTGTTCCTCATCCTTTCATATCTCTCATTCTCCTCCAACATTATAATCCTCACGGCCCCATTAATTAGTCTAAAGCTAATAAAAGCGGCCCCCAAAAGACAGAAAAAAGTATAAGCTTGGGCTACTATGTCAAGTTTGCTCCTGGCTCCATAAATCAAATAGAACAGTCTAATGGACAATGACATCATAAAACCTCTGGCTGCCACACAGTCATCCTTTAAAATATCCATCGTAAATAGATAAAATACCAAGCAGCAGTGATTTGAGGAAGGACATGCATATCCCATCATGCTGAGCCAGCTTCAACAGTCCACAACACCAGTCAACATACCATACGGCCCTACAAAGGCAAGTGCAGTAACTACGCCAACAGTGAAATGGCGGAAAATGTGTTCCAAGCCTTGGTATTAAGTTGGATATTGTAGTTACTGCAAATTTGACATAGTAATAATCTCAAAAACGGGACACATGGGTCCATAAGATTTTGTCACAAGATATAGGAGGTGTTATGAAGACCATTTTCAGTATAAAAATCAATTTTGAATTTGACATAATATGTAAGCTTAGTTGCTGCACTTTGCCTTTGTAGGGCAGCTTACACGGTTGCCTTTGTGTGTCCGCCTGCAGTGTTTTTGGTCGCCTGTGGGTGGCACCAAACAAACCATGTGCAGGTCGCAATTTGTGTGCGTGTATGAGTGTGTGTGTGTGTGTGTGTGACTATGGGCACCCCCCTTCTGGTTTCTTGACAAATCACACGCTGACCATGTGCATCTAGCATTGCTAAGGGAACCATGTTAGCATCTCTGATTGCTCTTCATGCATCCTGTGTGCAAATCGACTCAGCCATGATGGCTTTTACACCTTTATTATCCAGATAGGACAGTGAGACAAAGAGGAAATGAGTGGGGAGAGAGAGACAGGGGAAGATCGGGCAATGACCAGCTGACACATCAGACTGGGCCTGCTTTAACAGTCCACGACACTAATCAGCATATAGCCAATATACATGCATTGTAGTTTCCTGGCAAAAGTTCCTCCCGGGCGCCAGATATTGCAATGACCCTGTTTGTTTGAATATCCGCCTGCAGTGCATGTCTGTCATCTGCAGGGGGAGCCAAAGACACACAGAGACATACACAGACTCTTTGGCAAACACTCAGACATGGTGCATCATGCGATGTAAAAAGAGGCCAGGGGGGCATGTCTGTGAGTCCACTTGTGTTGTTGTTTAATAACAGTCTCCACAAGAAGGCAGAAATCTGCAAATTCCCCTGTACACAGTGCAACAGGGCCAGTTAGTGGGCCTATAATGGAGTGACTTTGCCTGGTTCACACACCAGACCATATCACAAACGAGATATGGCCTGGAGACTGCCTAATGAATTTCTCATAGGGGGGGTGTGTTGTTCACGATTGGCAACGTCCGTTTATTAGTCGTAACGAGTTATAATTTGGTGTGTAAACCCATAGCCACTCATGTCAGTTGTATTACAACAAACTGCAAGCTTCCATTTGTCAAGTAATATGCGTCATCATCCTTCGACCCCTCCCCACTCTCAGGCAAGCGTTTTGGGGAGAGCATCCATGCTGTCTTTCTGATTGGATCCAGGAATTCAGATTGTGATTGGGACTAGCATGGGATTTCCAAGGCTAGGACTGACTGGCTCCTACTGAAAACAGGTAACACACTGAACAAACCCAGAGGGTTAACTGAGTCGGAACACACAGACACGGGAGCGCAAGCACACACACACCACAGCAGTGTGATATCCAGTTTTGGATGTGTGTCTGCACATGCATGCATGCTCTCTGGGTTATCACAGAGCTAACCGCACAGGGAAATATCTAGCATTTAAGATAATCACCCCAATACAGTAACATGATAATCCGGAGGGGATTGGGCCAGGTATTGAAACGACCCTGTCAGTCTGTCTGTCTGCAGTGTTTTGGGTCGCTTGCGGGTGGCAGCAAAGTACCCCCCCCCCCCCACACACATACATACACACACACACACACACACACCTTTTCCCCATGATTGTATGGATCATCAAACGTATTGCATCACATTTACTGGTTCCCCAGCTGAGCACCCAGCAGCACCCACCATCCTTTCAGCATCTACATCTCCCCCATCTGCCCTAGAATCGCCACCTGGGGTACTAACTCAGCCTCTTCAGGGCAAATCCAGGTCCCCAGAGTCAGCAAGGGCCAAGCAGTCACATGACCTCCACGCACCCCCTTTCATTATTATGAGAAATGACCACACGAACAAATGTGTGAGTGTGTGAGTGTGCGAGAGAGAGAGAGAGAGAGAGAGAGAGAGAGAGAGAGAGAGAGAGAGAGAGAGAGAGAGAGAGAGAGAGAGAGAGAGAGAGAGAGAGAGAGAGAGAATGTGTGAGGGTGCAAGAGAGAGAAAAGAAAATATACTGTACTTGCATGCTACTGTACCTATTGCATGCAACGCAAGTGCAATTAGGCTTTGCCCAAGCGGTCACCTGATGTGTGTGTGTGTAAGTGTGTGTGTGTGTGTGTGTGTGTGTAATGCATGCTACTTGGAAATGCATTTAAATTCAGTGCAAACACATCCAGGCCCCTATATAGGCAACTAGATGGCAGAGAGCCACGGGCTGCTGAGTCTGGTCATTGTCTTAACCTACCCGCCCCACACACACACACACACACACACACACACACACACACACACACACACACACACACACACACACACACACACACACACACACACACACACACACACACACACACACACACACACACCACCTTCGCCATCACCGCCCATGCATACGACGCAGCATGCAATAAGTGCACAGCTCACCGTGGTGAGGGAATAGCGTCCAAGGAGATAAATCATTATAAAGCCTGCTCTACTGATCACTCAGGCTGCCACAATTTGGGACCTTACCACAGTGACAGTGGAGAGAGAAGGGGTCGTCATGAAATGTCTTGACATTGGAGGCAATGTGACACATATTTACTCAATGGTTGATGGGTCAATTGGGAGTCAGTCATGCGCTCCATGATGGGTTTGAGTCTTAGCAAGGAAGCAGCCGAAAGCAAGAAGGGGACACAGAGCACTCACTAGAAAGCACAGCCATGAAGCCAAATTCCAGTCAGCTCCTACAAGCAGTCCCTCTAACGAAAACCAGGCCGAGGCGAAAAGCCCTCGTCTGAGCCAAACAAGCAAAGCAAGCAGGCAGGCAAGCAGAGAGGTTGGACTCTCCTCTGGCTTCAAGACTGCAATGCAGCGCTATGAAGTCTCGTCACAGGCTTTGCATCTCTGGGTTTAGAACATGCGTTGTAAGCTGCAAGACCTAGAAACCACACAGAGCGCTACTTTGACGCACAGCACCTCGGCGCAAACGTATTGCGATGCCTCTGTATCAAACGAAAACTGAGAGGCACATGCACCTGGCGACCCCCCCCCCCCCAAAAAAAAAATCCCACCACGCAACATACTGTCGGAATCAAACATATTACATTTCAAATAATATTCAATTTCTCACGTGATTACAATAAATCAATAGAACACGCCTTTACAGTCTGTTAAGATTTTTGGATTACTCACCGCCAGTTTAGAATGACATGAAAACACACATGCGCCAGCGATGCCAAGTCACCCCGGCTCTGATGTAACGTCAGTTTATGGCTTTTTATTTTGGCCCGGCATGTTCATTATAATAAAGTTTCCATTGGAGCAATCAGTATTTCTTTTTGTAGCCGTCCTGTGCTTGGTAGTGATGTATTACAATAGCGAGTCATTTTCAAAACATCCAGATGCGGTCGTTGGTCAGGTTCTACCTGTCCAAATGTGCCGCTTTCCCCTCACACGGCGTCATCTCTCCTCGCCTACCGGTGCCGTTTTCAATATTACAAGACAGCCTTCTTCGCCGGCCCGAAGCAGGCCTTCTCCAGGCCGTGCCCTTGACTGTCGTCAAATACAGCCTGAGCTAGAACCCTTATTATATCTGGTGGACCATCGCCTCCTGCTTCACTGCCAAAGCGACCTCAAACCGACGTCAGCTCGATTTGGTTTCCGAGCCCTCGTTTCGGTTCATTTGTGAACTCACTGGCGATAGTTTAATAAACTTTTAATGGAATATTAACGCAGGAAACAGAACATAATACTCCCGGACTCTGATGTCTCCGGTGCTCACGAGCAAGAGAGGCAGATCCAGCTTGTACACCCAGCTAACCCTGAAGCGCGTTTCAGCAAAGCGTGTTCCGTTCCCACCCCTGGCCTCCTCGCGCATGCAGCCATTGGATTAGCGGCGAACTGGAGGACAGCTTGCCAGACTGCGCCATTGTTGCAATAAGAAAAAACATCGCAAATTATTCCGCGCTGATATCGGTATGTGTGTGTAGACAGTCAGAAAAGTAGCTCCTCCCAACAATCCCCCCCGAAACGGAAATTCGTAAAACCATGAGTCTTTGTAGCTAGCTAGTGCTACAGTCATAGCATTACCAATCAACTCCCTGTGACACTGAAAACACACTTCTCGCACAGGGCATTACCTTATAATTTGACGTGTGAAATTATATCAAAACAGACTGGACACAAAGTACTACACAAAAATCTTAATATAGATAAGTTTGATACCTAATAAAGGAAGAATACCGTTTAATTGGAAAGTTACCCCAGAGCCTCAACCCCGGGCAATCAAAGAAAAATACACGTGGTTACCCGAGGGGGCGCTAGATCATAGCACACCTCCCAAACTACCCTCTTAAAATTGTTAAATATGACCAAAATAGTGCACACACCTTCAGTTAACCTTCAGCATGTCAAAAGAATAATCATCAGTCAATAATCATTGAAGAACGTGCCAATGAAGATTTTGACCCGGTCTGTAATTTGCCCCCTCCGGTACGCAAGTAGCACTGCCTCACGTCCGCCATTAGAGAGCGAACGAAACAATACGTGAAAGCATAGGCAACAGCACCCTGCCACGGCAGAGGGGGAGAAAATCTCAAGCGGGGTAAAATTGACTGGTAATTCGTCACTAAATGAGTCTTGCCGACAAAGGAGGAGTCTCATGATACTTCCTGAGCACCAAGCATGCACGGCGAATAGTTGCTCAAACTTTGCCCAATTGCCCACAATAACGCAATAATATGACACTAAAATTCTTACCGGAGTCGAGCTTGAAACGATATAGCGCCACTTTTGTGCCTTGACATAAATCCTCTGACGCATGCGCGAAAACGTACAGACGTTCCTGGCGCGTGGGAGGACACTGCGAACGAGATCCTTCTCGCCTTTTTTCGTGGCGCAAGCGCACAACGGCCAATCAAGTACGATGTAGTCAACAATTAAATAATTCCAAACTTCAGTAGGCTGTACCATATCCAGTTGTTGGTTATAATTGTATATGACGCGAAATGTTGAAAAATGCCATCAATATATACACCAAGTGCAGGCTTTTCCAAGCTAGCTATGAGATCACATAACACCAGAGAATGGTATGATGTTGCATATGACCAGCCTATGATGTTGCATATGACCAGATCATAAGATAAGGTTTGCAGATAATACAGATTGCACGCTTCTCAGTTATGGCTACCACCCAAATGTAGGCTCCATGTCATGTTATTACACGTTGTTTATTGGAAGCTGTTACATTGTTACTATAATTGATAGGGTCTTGATTGATAGAAAAAGTTTTATAGACGATTGCACTTACCCCTATTGAATAAGCAATGTGTGTATTTGATATTTTGATTAGGCTCTGCCAACTGAAGCACTAAATATTTTGAACAGCAACAGTATGTTGGTCTGCAACGAGGTTATGCAACCAAAATGGATGTCAGTCTGTCTACATGCATGCGCAATGGGTTAGTGACACAATATTGGAGTGCCTCAGATAAGATCATAGGTGTACACTAAAGTTGACAATATACAATACGGGCTTCAGAGGGTGTAGGTGGTTTAGTTTAGGACTATTTTAGAACTGATCAGTTCATGCTGGACACAGGTCTTTAAAACATGGCGAGTCAGGTGCGGTTGAGGGTTGCTTTAATCACATATGGCCAACATCACACTGCAGCCTCAGAAGCAAGTAGAGCTTCATTACTCTTATCTCCTCAGCAAAATAAACTTACCGCACACAGTCACGGCATACCGTCTCTTTACCTGCGAATTCAGTCTAAGCTGGTCTCAATTCGCATATGATTTAGTCAAGGTCCATGGAGAGAGCTGCTGACTTGTGTGTGCTGTACGTTGATCTCTGACCAGCACCTCTCCTAAAGTGCCAACGATTGGTAATGTGGCATTCAACGGGCAGGGCTGACTCCAGATCAGCCTTGAGGGGCGCTGCCTCGATGCAGTGGTTCGACTATCCCTACACACCCAGCGGCAAGTCCGTGGCATTACAAAAGAGGTTCAAGCTTTCGGGCATCAGAAGAAAGGTGCGATATAAAATGAGTTTTCAAACAAACCTGAGTGTTAATTGGTAACATAAGAACAACACAAACAATCGTTATTACGCTTCAATAAAAGCACTGTAGGCCTACTGAAAGGAATATAGGCTAACACTATTTGCATCATGACATGGATTAACACTGAGCCATCTACCGGCTGCATTCCCAGACCAACACGGCGAAAACCTTTGTATTACTCTGTCTATATTCCATTGAGTATGATTAATTTAATAAAATATGTCGTTAATAAGTGTCTTGGGTCTAAATAAATCTATATGGCATGGTGAAGTCTGTGATGGAAACTCAAAATGATACCCTGAGCTGCAGCCATGCGCTTCACTGAAGCAGAGACTCCAGACTCCATTTTAGAGTATAGCCTACTTTGCCTGATGCAGTGGAGGGCTTATTCAATAGTGTGTATGTTACATACATCCAGGACCACTTATCAAGGGAACTGTACTCCAATCGTTCAGTATTAATCTTGTGAATTAGCGATGCATTATATCAGAGCCTGACATGGGAACATGGCTCTCCATATTTCACGGTATTCCAAACGACATTACGCATGCGATTTAAGGGAGCACCGTCTTTACCAAACAAACGTGGCTTCTGGTATTGAAGCTCATGTTAAAGACTAATAGACCTTCAGTTTACCCTCACAACTAAAACTGTGTTGGGAGACAAACACAAGGTCAGCATGTATAACACACGCATAACAGACGCATGAAAAAAAACAACAACAAAAAAAAAAAACAGCAAACCCATCCAGTCAATACATAGCCTAATCCAACCACTTTAAGACTTAATAATTTACCATTGTTCACTACTCTGTCACACAGACAAAAACAAAAGGATTTCGAGTTGAGAGGTGGGCATTATCCCTACTGGTACATTCAGGTACTGCAGGGTTCCATAACAAATTTCCCATGAAGCAGTCTATACTTGTTGTCATGCTACTAGTATACACTACTAGTATGTCTGACTCTGCACTTGTAATAACATTGATAATGATCTCTCTCTCCCAAACCTGTATCAAGCCCAGAAGGTATGTCAACTTCCTGAAGAGTAGGCTAGTACAGCACCAGCCTGTGAGGCATCCTCTGCAGACCCGCTGACGGACAAAGGGGTATGTTGTCCTGGGCCCAGTGTGATAGGGGCCCCATAATTGGGTCCCCATTACATATGTATTGGGTATGGGGCCCTTTCACATGACTGTCCTGTGCCCAGCGAAAGCTGTCAGCAGCCCTGATCCTCCGTATAATAATTAAACAGTTAACCAGTAATTAACCAGTGTTCTTCCCCATCCTCCTCCATGACTGAGGTACCATGAGCATGGCACCGTCCTGCCACACTGCCCCTGTGCACGGGTGAGGCATAATTGCAAATATTGTTGTGTGCAGTGAGCACTGTGTGCTGGGGAGTGCTGTCTCACAATGACAATGGGAGTTTGGGTATCCCATTTGGGCTTTCACGCCTTCACTCTGGTGAATGTCTGTCTGGTCAATTGTTCCAGTCCGTTGTCCTGGGAGAGAGCCCAGCATATGGTACTGATCACATTTGTATGTATTGGGTTTGGGGTATTGGGGTATTGGGGCCCTGTTCAGAGGACTTTGTCCCGGGCCGGGCCGGGCCGGGCCGGGCCGGGCAAAGCTGTCAATGACCTTGTTGACAGGGTTTCCACCGGTCTGCGTGTCTGCTCATTTGTCTGTCCCTTTTTGTGTTATGAACTTTGCTAAATTGAAGTGGGTCCAATTTTCAGAAAAGCCAGTTGATGACCTCCCCAAGGTTGGGTCAAGGTCACTAGGAAAAACAAAGGTCAAAATGCTGCTGGGGCGGAGGACTGTTTTGTCCGTTAAAACTTCCTTTTTTGTTGCCCTTTTGGCCTTTATTATGACAGAAAAAAGTGAAGAGAGATACAGGGAACGAGTGTGTGTGTGTGTGTGTGTGTGTGTGTGTGTGTGTGTGTGTGTGTGTGTGTGTGTGTGTGTGTGTGTGTGTGTGTGTGTGTGTGTGTGTGTGTGTGTGTGTGTGTTTGTGTGTGAGAGAGAGAGAGAGAGAGAGAGAGAGAGAGAGAGAGAGAGAGAGAGATAGAGATGGGGTAGGGCTTGGAACTTACCCAGGCTGGATTCGAACCTGGGTCCCCATGGGCAATGTTGCCTGTATTTCGGATGGGCTTTAGCGTAGTGTGATTGACAAGGATTGATACATCAGCCCGAGTTGGACTTGGTTACTGAAGGTTGTAGGTTCAAATCCCATAAAAGTATGAAGAAATGTGTGCACCTTTATCCAAAGCTGAAGCGCCCCTGAGCAAAGGCATCTCACCCCACACTCCTCCAGGGACTCTACCTAATACCATGTACCTAAATACGTCACTGGAAGTTGCTTTGGATGAATGTGGCAGCTAAGTGTAATGAAATGTCATGTGTTGGTGTGAGATAGTGTCTCTGTAAACCGATAGATGAGCTCTTTTCTTGGATAGCTAGCTAGAGCACGAACGCCTCTTCTTATTATGCCTCTTCACTTGTCAAAAGGGTAAGCTGACAGGGGGGGGGGGGGGCAAATGGGTCAGCTGTTCTGGAAACAGGGAGAGAGGGGGCCCAGAATTGGATCCTCATGGGGGGCCCTTTAAGATGACATTTTCTTGGGTTGAGTCAGCGCTGACCTCTGACGTATTCATGGACACAGCAGTACACAGCTATGAGAACTGGACTTGGGAAACCATTGTTTAGCAACTCACCCCCGTTGAACTAAAGCCGCTTTCAGACAAATTAAAACAAGTCCTTGGTGTATACCAGGGGTGGAACTTTAACATTTTCCCCACCAGTGACTGTGGCAGGTAGATTCTAAAATCTACCAGTCACTCACAATTTTTACCAGTCACCATTTTCACCAGATCAACATTGTAATGCAGAGTAAGATAATTTTCTGATCAATACTTTTGTTTCAGAGTTCATAAATGCAGTTATTGTGATGCCAATAACGCTTTTCATTATCAATTTGCTTAAACCTTTGATGTTGGATGCTGCGTATAACAGCATTAACCTGAGCGCCTGTAGAAAAATTTCACCCGTCAAGGTGACCGGTGGGGTGATGTATTTTCACAAAAAGGCCAAATTCACCCGTCATTTGCAGGTGTACGGGTGCTTATTTCCATCCCTGGTGTGTACCAATGTGCAACACACACAACACACTTCATATGTTTGTTACACATAGTCTTCTTTTTCTGAAACAGTGACAACCATATAAAGGTCCATTCAGAGCCTGATGTCTTTGTATTCATTATCTAAATGTGTTGTACAGCAGTGTGCAATACAGACAGACTAACTGCATGTCACCACCCCGTATTTACGCACGTGTAACAACTTGTGAATTGATGAGTTGAATCTTAATCTGATGTGAATCTAATGCCTCATTGACTAAAGGAAGTGAATTTTCTATAATTTAGAACAAGAACGTGATAAGAGGTGAGTGGGAAAGCGAGAAGGATCGGGAAATAACCTCGGGGTGGAATCAAACCCTAGTCCCCATGTGGTATGGTGCCTTCGCCAAAGGAGCGACAACACTGCCTTTAGAAGTGACTTTTTTGTAGTAGAATGATGTAAACTTTTTTAGCATTTTTGATGGCATGAAATATGGCTGGTTGGTAGGAGTTCCATCTTAGGACTTTAAACATGACTTGGAATGAAAAGTTGTCCACAGACTAGTGGAAGCCTTCCTTTCAAAATGATCAGGAAGATGATTTCATGGGTTTTGGGAAGCAAAGCAGTCACTGCAGTCATGTGCAAATTGGTCTTGTTGGATAAAGAACTATTAAACAGTGCTCACAGGAATGTGTAGGGATTAAAATGATGGAAAAAACACTTTGTGACATTTCAATGTCAGGAAATATACTACATGGGTGGCCATGTTAAAATGTTGTCATTATAATAAACATTCTGTTGATTTCAGTAAGTAACATAAGTAAAAACCAAAACATACTGGAACACACCTGAGGGGTATTCCAAAAACCTGGCTCAGTATAAACCAGGTTAAGTTAACCTTGAGTTTGTGGTAAATCATCTAATAGAAGTGCCTCGAGTCCTCATGTTCTTAACTAACCGACACATATGGGCTATGTATTAGCAGGTTTACCATGACAATACACTTGGCTGACATTTTTATCCAAAGCGACTTTGTTCAGGTTATTGGTTACAGTCCCTGGAGCATTGTGGGGTTAGGTGCCTTGCTCAAGGGTATTTCAGTAATGGATGCAAGGGATTCAGTGTAGGGAGGTCAGGTGGGATTCGAATCTACAACCCCAGATTGAAAGTCCAACTCCCTAACAAGGCCACAGCTTCCTCCAAACACTTCATGTAGGTTAACTTTGCCATGTTGACCATTTAAAATGTTCTTTCAATATTCACCTGCTTAACAGTAAAAAAACAAACAAAGCAAAAAAAAGACAAAAGTCAAAGTAATTCATTGTTATGGAAACATATGTACAGTTTATTATTTTTTAACAGTATTTGTTTTTCCAGAGACAAGGTCAGCACAGGTCAGGGGGGTATCAAGACTCCATGGAGAGCAAAAGCACAACTGTGCAGGGTGAACACACGAACACACACACACACACACACACACGCGAACACACACACGCGAACACACACACGCGAACACACACACGCGAACACACACACACACACACGCGAACACACACACACACACACACGCGAACACACACACACACACACACACACACACACACACCTTCCTGTAGCTTTGACAAGGACCGTGTCACACACAATGCTTATAAAAGGCAAAACATTTGGACAAATAGCAATCAGATTGGAGAAAAAACTAAATGAAAAAATTTTTCAGACAAAAAAAGAGAACCTCACAATGTGGCATTTAAAAAAAACTAACCAAACAAAAGGATAACATCTTTCAGACAAAAAAGAACACCCCAATGTGTCATTCTACAAAATTGCCATCAGACTTATGACTACGGTCGTCTCTGTACCATCGCTGATGTGGTAACTCAAAGCGGCTGATGTGGTGACCAGAATGTATGATGGACTGAACCTTACAGGCTCTCTCTTGCTCTCCTCTTCCCGTCTCACACACACACACAACCCTGGAGGAAGAAGGCCATAACTGGACTAAAGTTAAAATCTAAGCAGCTACACATTACACACCCATGTTCAATGTAATACACATGACCAGTCATGTGGATTCATTAGTTTATAATGCAGGGCCACGTGTTCCAAATGACTTGATTTTACCTGTTCAATTCGACATGGTGATCATTCTACCAGGCAATCACCTGGATGATTGAATTGGACAGGTAAAACCAGGTCATTAACAATATATTGCACTGGATTATAACTGACGACTCCATCTGGATTGCCCATCACAGCACACAACCAGCTTCACTTGACCAGAGGGTTATTCCGAAAAGGTAGTTCAGTAGTAAACCAGGTGAAGTTAACCTGAAGCTAGTGGTAAATCCGCTAATAGAAGAGTCTTGAGTCCTCGTTTTCTGAACCAAGTGATGCCTGTAGGCTATATATATTAGCAGGTTTACCACATGCTGGAGGTCAACTAAGCCAGATTGAACACATAACCATCTTCTCAGAATACCCGCAAAGGAGAGTGTACAATAAACGTGATTGAGTGACAACCCTAGGTTGTTTCTTGAAATAATTGCCAGCTAACTGGCATTTGATTAGTCAAAACAATGAACCCCAGGGTTCCTTTTCTCCAATCACTGCAATATCTAAAGCAGGTTTATCACTTAGTCAAGTAACGGTATGCCCTTCAAGACTGGAGACATGATTGAGAGAAACGATTATTTAAAAAAAAAAAAAAAACCACCACATGACAAATCAGGGTTCTTGAAACATTTATACCATTTCAATTACACCCTGCAATAAAAGATCCAACAGTCACTCAGGACAAGGTTATTTTACATTTCTTTCTCTCTTTCAGTAGTGGAGATCGACAGCAAGTTTAGAGTTGAACAGTTAGCCTCCATCTCATACAAAAGGACTAATGGACCTCAGTCAGTCAGTCAGTCGATTGATTGATCGAGTGATCGATCCCCAGTGAAACGAAGATGTAAAAACACATTGTGCTGCTTCCCAATGCATGCACGCCATAGCCCTTGTGGGTGGTGCACACACAAGTCTGTCCTTTTGCATACACACAGATTCCTGTATGCACACACGCACCAATTTCTACCCAGTGCTTGCTGAAGATCTTTGTACATACTGGGCACTCGTAAGTCACTTGTCTTGTAATAACTGGGGACGAAGCAAAGGCATTGAGGGCACAGATGTACACGTTTCGTAAAAACAAAAAGAAAATACGACAGCTCTGAGTTTGGTTTACATTCTCAACCAAACCACCAAATGTCCAAAGCCCCAGTGACCTGGTCCCTTCCCAAAGATAGCTTACCATCACTGCTGTGTCTCTTGCGCAAACACACAGACACACATATACACACAGACACACATATACACACATGCACACAAAGGCAGGTCCCAGAATAAAATGGTTTGAGAGCACAAGGTGGGAGCTATCTTTTAATCTGAGGATAAATTATATTATGGAGGAAAAAAATATACAAACAAACAAGATTTACAAATGACCTTCACTCTTAAAACATCAAAAGGGAAGGCGTGATGTGTGTACGTGTGTGTATGTGTGGGGTCCGTGGGACAATGTGCTCGCACGCACGCAGGCAGGCACACACGCACGCACGTACGCAGGTGCTGCTTGTGAAAACAAAGGAGAACAAAAATAATAAAAAGAAAAGAAAGATTGAAAGGTTCACTCTTCTTTTCAAAGGAAGGCAGGGTGGGTGGTCTTTGCCGCTTGGACCACTGGGTATGTCAAAGTCTCCCATCGTGCTCATGTTGGTTTACTTCCCGATGCCCCATTCTGCATCTCGCTCTGCCATGTCTGTTCAAACGAGCTCCAGTTTTTGTGTCCACATTGGGGTGTGTGTGTCAGCATGTGTACACACATCCTTATTGTGTACTCCTGTGTGACAATGTGTGGTTTAAATCTGTGTGTGTGTGTGTGTGTGTGTGTGTGTGTGTGTGTGTGTGTGTGTGTGTGTGTGTGTGTGTGTGTGTGTGTGTGTGTGTGTGTGTGTGAGAGAGAGACTGCTTAAAGGAGCGTTTCGTTCTTTTCCTGGTGTCAGGAGCTCAGTAGTCCTCCTTCACTGCAGCTGCACTCTGTACGCACAGATCAGGAGCTTCACCTGCACAGAGACATTTATCATACATTATTATACATTATATAATGTATTTATTATACATTATTTATAATTAACAATTCAGTATGTTTATATAATATAATTGAGTATTTATAACACAAATGGTAATGACATTATTACAATAGTATCATTAATAGTAATAACCTCAAAAGCAATCATTGTATAACAGTTTATTTCATACTTGATCAGCTTTTTACATTTTCTTTACCACTACTTGGACTGTTCACAGCAGCTCAGCAGCTTTGTATTGCCAGATAACAGGAAGTTATTGGGATGCAGAGTTCCTGACGGCTTGTCAGTCTTTTCATAAAATTTCAACCATTTGGGAAACAACAAAGTTCTTTTCTGTGTTTAATTTCTATGGTTTACAAAAAAGGCATGCTCTGGCTGTTGGATGACAATTTGGCTCAAGACATAAAAAGTCTTCATGATCTGCTCTGGTCATATGCAGCTCCTCTCCAAAATATGTCAAGATTAAGTTGAGAATATCATTATTTAAAAAGAAAACAAAGTCATATATATTATTTTTTAGGGGTTTTATACATTTAGGACAGTTTGAGATGGTGATAGGAAGCGAGTGGGAGAGAGAGACGGGGGAGGATCAGGAAATGCCCTCCGGACGGAACAGAACGTGGGTCTCTGGCGTAACAGTGCAGTGCCCTACCAGTTGAGCCACGGCAGGGCCACAAAATCATAATTTAATGTCAACTCCACTAGACTTAGAGAAACACCATGAATATTCATAGACAGGATCTTCATTCAATTACAGACTCACTGAGAGTGTGTAACAATGGTCTGAAAATAGCTTTCACAGCCTAAGAATAGAAGGCAAAGACAACCACGCCATAGGTATCCATGACTACAAAATACGTAGACACCATGCTTTCCCCCCCTTTTTCCTTTTTAAAAGCTTGACTGAGAGAGACATCTTACGCTTGGCTGTGTGTCTGTGCCCCCAATGACTTTCCCAGGCTGGCATTTCAGTATCCAAATCGGGACTGTGCTATTTATAAACTCTGCATTTATAATGCACAGGAATAGCAGCCGGGCTGATTCAGTGGTGTGCGCTCGGCCCAGGTCTGGCGCTAGTCTGGCCTCCTGCCGGCTAGTGACTATACTATACTTATTATAATAAATAGTGATTTTGCACATTTCACTGGGATTTTTGGAGACCTGACACATCACCACAGGCATGACCATTGTCCATTGTCAACATACTCTCTAGGTGCTTCGCAATTATTGCTGTATTTCATCCATCCACCTCTGTGCTAGTGTGTAGAGGAAAAATACCGGAGATTCCACAAACCTTAACATGTCTTCAATTAAAGGCCGTGACACATTTATTCTGCCATTGATATTATTGATGTAAGCATAAGTGATTAACTGGCGTGGTTGGCCTGTTTGATTTGTGTAGATTTGATGTGCATGGTGACCCTGTGGTGACTTGGCTCAGCTCCGTCTGTCTGCTATATTTACCAGCCACATACTACTCTGAGCACATACTACTTTAAGCTTCCACGAACACAAACACACACAGTCTTTGGCTGTGTGTAGCACATCCAACCTGCGTCCCTTATCCCAACTGCCTTATGATACATACAAGGTTTGTGTGCATGGGGACAGGGACGGGAGCAGTGTGAGCGCAAGAGGTTTCCGGGCTGTTCTAGCCACGGGAGTCAGCATCCCGTCCCAGCCTTCCCAGCACATACATTCAAATGGGAGCCCGTTCATAGCACGACCAAGCAGAAAATAGACTCGAGTTTGATTTTCAAGTTGCAACGTGCACTTGTCCGGACTCCTGCTCGAGGGCCCGTCCACCGCACTTTGGTGTGAAGGGAATAATCGGTTTTCATGTTTTCTAACCATTTTGGACAGAGCATGGATACATTCGGACACGTTGAGCCTACGCTGCATGCTTGCAGTGTGAATAAGCCATTATTGGAGGGGGCCACATACACATCCACGGCCAGAGTAGGGACAGGCATTGCTATGATGCTATTCTGTTGAGCTTGTATAGTCTACATGATGTGTATCTGTCCCTACCAAATAAACCGAACTGAACTTACCTTAGCAGTGGGGGCTTCTGCCAGTCGGATGAAGAGCTTGTTGGCTCCCTGCACCGGACTGAAGGAGTAGATGAAGTGACTGTCCTGTGGGGGGCGCCAAACACAACATGTTAATGAACAGCATTCACACGCACACGCACACGCACACACAGTGGTGGACTGCATTTTCACAGTGAATACTATTAATAGGACACAATAAAAATTACAACAGTACAATGAATAACTATATGTACCAATACCATTCATATCGTATTCACACACACCAAGTAGGACTACATTTATGTATACAGTGTTTACTCCAAACCAACTCCCAGCCAATAAGAGGAAGTATAACACTGATGAATGCTCTAGCAGCCTAAATGTCTATCCAACCCTGCAAGGGATAAACAATAAAGAAAAGAAAAGAAAGAAGAAACTGAGTGTGATCTATTTCTTACATTGTACTCCACCCAATAAACATAACAGATGTTATCATGTTACATGGGATGCATTTGTTTCATGTTTATTCATATTCATGGACAGATACTGTATGTCAATGCTGGTACAGAAAGTAAAATCCCAGCCAGTTTCCTTAACACCTCTGTTCAAAGGACACACAAATATTAATGGATAATACACGACTTGAGTTGCACAATAGGATAAAATTGGGCACAATAGGACACAAAAAAATTACATTTTCAAACCTTGAAATGCCTTATAATCCACCACCTCTTACCACTATGATTGCCCTATGTGGTTCAATTTCAGCCAGTCAGGAGGAACTGGAAGCTAAACCCTATGACCACTGACCAACCACTTCACGTCCTGAACCACATGATAAACCATTTCCATCCCACTTATGACACCAGAAAAGGGAAGAAGCAGCCACCCAAATCAGCTTCCAATCCAGGTATTTGGACCACAATAATATCACATCAATGCTGCTGCTTTTATGCAAAGCGACTCAAAGGTGCACTGTGTAGGATGGTGGCCAGAGTAGGTATTGCAACAATGCTGCTGAAAATATACTGCCTATTGCCAAATTTGATCTTTCTTCCTTCTTCTCCAAGAATCTACGTGCCACTCAAATTCAGCAAGAACAAGGTGCTCACACAGCCCCAGAACGCTTTACAAGGAAGGAGGCAGAACAGAGTTTTGTTCTTCTACTGTAGTAAGATAGACATTTTCTCACACAATCGCTCCAGTCTCTTGCCTGGCTGCAAGAGACCTTGAGGCAGCTCTAGCACACAGTGGAGTGGTGTGTGTGTGTGTGTGTGTGTGTGTGTGTGTGTGTGTGTGTGTGTGTGTGTGTGTGTGTGTGTGTGTGTGTGTGTGTGTGTGTGTGTGTGTGTGTGTGTGTGTGTGTGTGTGTGTGTGCGTGCGTGTGCGCGTGTGTGCGTGCGTGTCCTGCTCCGCTGTTCAGTGACACCAGCACACACATGACCTTCATGGTGAAGACATTAGAGAAGGCAAAAAAAGAACTTTCCAAAAGGCTATTCTAAATTAATCGGTCCTCAACAAATCAGTGAGATAACTTTAAAAAAGGTAAAAATATCCAAAAAGGAGGAAACGGCATATAAAAAGTCTCGACTGTAGCATGTCTTCTCCAAGGCCAAAATATATTTCAAGAAGGGAAATGTCAAAGTAATCGCCTGTAGTTTTGTTGCTACAATTTCCGGATGCCCAAAAGGAAACGACATAGGTCAACATCCCAGAGCAGCAATCAACCTATTAGATCTGCTCAACACTCTGTGAAATGCTGACAGAAGACGGCTACTACTACTATTACCACAACTACGACAAGACTAGGAACCAAAGCGGGCATGAATGAGGGTAGGTTTTTTCAGTAACACTTTACTTGACGCCAGCATCATACGCATCGCATCACACTACAGTGTTATGGACATGTCAATAACATTATGCCAATGTCATGAACCTTGTATGACTAGACACTAAGTGACATTCGGTTAAGGCAAAGACAGCCCAGAGTGACATTCGGTTAAGGCAAAGACAGCCCAGACAATGTCATTTTTTCATGACCATAAAACATCTGACATTGACATTATGTTTATGACTCATCCATGATTCAAGTCATGACACTGTTTTGACATCGTTATGTCATATGTATAACGCTGGCGTCATGTTAAGTGTTATCAACTTTTTTGCCAGTCACAGTCCTCTGGAAATAAACGTATGTGGGCAGGGCTTAAGACAGCAGCGCATGTGATATGGCCCGAGTCTCAGAAGCTCCAGAACTGGAAGCACACTTCTAGGAATAGTGGAAAACTGAGGAATAGTGGAACATAACAAAATGATAACATGGCTCACATCAGCATGGAAAACCTCTTCAGTAGAGGAGCAGGGGAGAAAGACAGTGAAAACAGAGGAGGAGAGACTGGCCGAGAGTGTTTGAGATTGAGTGAGAGAGAGAGAGAGCGAGCGAGCGAGATAGAGATAGAGATAGAGATAGAGAGAGAGAGAGAGAGAGAGAGAGAGAGAGAGAGAGAGAGAGAGAGAGAGAGAGAGAGAGAGAGAGAGAGAGACTGGGAGCGCGAGCAATAGGAACAGAGAGAGAGACGCGACCACAGTCTTGCTTGTGGTATTTGTGGCGAGATGCTTGAGGGATGTACATGGTTTATGAATTTAAAACCCTTAGATGGATCATGCATCTCTAATTCATCACCACATTCATATTCACTCCAGCTGGCCTACAGGGCTGCACACAGTTTTCGATGGCATGTAGAGCTTGGATTAACCCCCCGTGTTACACTATTTACACTAAACACTATTTGAGGTACATAAATACATTACAATGTTGTCATCTTTCTTCATACACCCATTACTTAACCATTTTTTTTTAAAAATTCGTCTGGAAATCTGGCATACCCTTCCGTGTGATGACGTGTGAAGCCAAGAGAGTATTTCAAGAGAAATGTAACAGGATGATGGGCAGCTAGAACTTGTTGAGCACCACAACTGAGGAAACAGTGGAAACATGCAATAACAGGAAGTGACATCAGAGATGGGGGCGGGACGTACCAGGAAGATGGGCAGCTGGAACTTGTCGTTGAGGACGACGGCGTGGACGCTGCAGGGCCCACAGAGGCGCGCCGTGATCTCACTCAGGAAGTTAGCGTGGAAGATGAAGAGGAGCACGCCCGATCCTGACAGGCACACACACAGAGACAGACAGACAGACAAACAAAAGCAGACAAGCAGAGATTTAAATGGGGGGTCTGTGGTGTGTGTTGCTGGTGTGGGTTTCTGGAACCTTTCTAGAGATGCACATCACACATGTGAATATGGTACTGTGGTGTGTGTGTGTGTGTGTGTGTGTGTGTGTGTGTGTGTGTGCGCGCGCGCATGTTGATTCATTTGCATGTTTAACTATAAATCTCAGTGACAGTGACAATTCTACAACAACATAGCAGTTACATAAATGGTGTGTTGAAAGTTAGAACTCATTGACAATCTCATCACAGAAAACAGAGCAGGGGGAAATTGTGGGGTGGCGCGGCGGGTGTGTGCAATACATTCGTGCATAAAGTAGATCAGACAGAGCAGTAAGTGAAAATTATACTGCTTTAATCCTATCTGATCCAGATTTTTGTTTCGGGAAATGTGTGTTTAAGTTCTCCACGATTTGAGAGATTTGTGGTTGTGTGTGTACATTCAATTTTTGTTTGGACTATAAAGTGTGGGTGTGGGTACCTTCAGCTTGCAACATCATTGAGGCTTACTGTGTGTGTGTGTGTGTGTGTGTGTGTGTGTGTGTGTGTGTGTGTGTGTGTGTGTGTGTGTGTGTGTGTGTGTGTGTGTGTGTGTGTACCTACCTTCTCCAGGGTTGTGTGCGGGGGGTTTGAGGTTGAAGTCCAGGGAGAAGTCTGGCCCCTCACACAGCCGGTGGCAGGCCAGGGGGAACACTGGCTCCAGCAGCGCCAGTCGCGTCTCAAAGTACGCTCGGATTGTCTCTTCCGCCACCGTCGACAACCTGTGTGTGTGTGTGTGTGTGTGTGTGTGTGTGTGTGTGTGTGTGTGTGTGTGTGTGTGTGTGTGTGTGTGTGTGTGTGTGTGTGTGTGTGTGTGTGTGTGAGAGTGTGAGAGAGAGACAAACACAAAAGTCACCACAACAACCACCACAGCCAAACCCCTAGTGCTGCTGTTCTGCTCATTACCCACTTCAGGCAAATCGGTCCTGTATTCAAACAGTTATGCACTGTGCACAAAGTTGAAGACTGATCGATGTTTTTCACATCAACATCCTGTATTCCACCACATAAAACTGATGGCAAATGTAATCAGTTCATTGCAGGCTTGAAGAAAAGTTTTTTTTTCGGAAGACTTTCATTCAGATCTTAAAAAGGACAATTACAATCAAATTGCACACTGTGGTGAAAGTAGATTTAAAACTCAAAAGCCTAACTAAAAAGGAAAACAAGGCCTGATGACAACCCAGGAAGAGGAACTGACCAATGATGTTTTCCATGGCAACGTTTTCCAGCACTGTGAGATCCTCAGGCTCTGACTAACATACTCCTGTCCTGACAGGGGTAGTCGACAGGGGCGGACAAAGAGGCATGTTGTCCCAGGGCCCAGGGATAGAGGGGCCCAGAATTGGGTCCTCATTACATTGCATGTACTGATTGGTGTGGAGTTTCAGATGTCTTTGCCTGGTCAAAGCGGTCAGTGGCCCTGCTCCTGACTAACGCATACACATGGTCAACTCTGACAGAACTGACACACTCTGATGTTTTCCGTGCACATTTTTCACCAGAGAGCCACTGACTCATCCACTTTTGACTCATTCTCACACACTCTGCTAGAGCTGCTGTGAGCCAAAGCTCAAAGCCCAACTCATTTAAAAAAGTACACAACCCCTGTGCACAACTTGTTTCTTGCTCCGTTGCAGGTTTGCAGGTTTCATAAATGTACAAATCAAAAAGTCACAACGCCACACTCACACCGAATCCCTGAAGAAGGCATGACTGCCGAAACGTGTTGTGGTCTTTTAAATTAGGTTTAATATGAGCAAGCCAATAAAGGCTCTTAAATGTTTTGTACATTAGTGCTTTCCTGTGCTTCACCTTCAGTTTCCACCTTTCACAGAGCATCTCTACCAAACCTTGCATGTTGACATGGTCCTTATGGAGGGACATTTCAGTTTGGCTGGTAGAAAAGACCAACATTAATATCTTGTTTAATATCAGTTTAATATAAGTTTAATATCTACGGGCCATTTTGGGTGGTGATGAAAAAGTTAATTTAGAGCCCTGCCCTCATGTACACCACTAGTTTCTGCCAACCAATACACACACCTCTCCCAAGCTTACTTCATCTTCACTAATATTCTAGGTTTGCTTTGACCTTTTTATTTTGAAGGAACCAGGGGCCTCTTTTATCATCAGTTCGTAGAATGTCTTCTAAATTGTGTCTTACGAGTGAAATTTAGAACGTACGCAAGTACAGAAAAATCGGGATTTATAAAACATGTGTTGGCTGCTCCTACGCACACCTCTGCATGATAAATCCCATACCTTCCAAATCGCTGTGCACGCGCGCATTTGGGGTAATTTGCATCCCGAAACGCCTCCAAGTAGCCATATATGGCATTGTGATGGAGTGACCATCACTAGGGTTGTGGGTGTGTTCTGACTAATATGCCAACGAGCCTGGCTCTTTGGTGTAGCGGTCAGAGCCCCGGTTTACTACCCCAGAAGGTCTGGGTTCAAGTCCCAGCTGGGCAACTCTACTCCCCTTCGCTACAAATGGTGTCAGAAGTGGGATGGTACTGTGAGGCCATCGGAAGCGTACCCATGGTGTGTGAGCCGTAATTCCATGTGAGGGACCCCCAGGATTGGTGACCCCCGTGTGAGGGACCTCAGTGATAGGTGAAGCATTGATGATGGGGCACACTGGATGGGAGAAGCATGATGGGCAGTTGCGTGAGGGACACCATGAGTGTGTGAAGCGCACGGGTGCGCTTCCCGAAGGGGAAGGCAATGTGATGGAGTGACCATCACTAGGGTTGTGGGTATGTTCTGACTAATATGCCAACGAGCCTGGCTCTTTGGTGTAGTGGTCAGAGCCCCGGTTTACTACCCCAGAAGGTCTGGGTTCAAGTCCCAGCTGGGCAACTCTACTCCCCTTCGCTACAGGCATTAAAATATATTCAAATGCCATGTTAATTCAAAGGCGCCACCCTGTTTGGACACACATAAACACACGCGGACACACGTGCCAGTCGAAGCACTGACGGGAAGTGCGGAGATAGAAACATTTCCGCGGCAGAAGTGGAGGTGCTTTCGACAGGAGGAGGACAGTGTTTCGAAATAAGTAAAAGGAGACGACACACATGGACAAAAACACTGTAAAATAGCACACTGCCATACTCCATCGTCATTCAAAGCAAACTGTACCTTGCACGGTCAATATTATTCGCAATTTCATGTTTCTTCCACTCGCACGCATGGTCGGAGGTGTGCATAGATTTAGACACATATCTACGTTCAAGGGCTGTGCCTAAGAACGCTTGATAAATGAGGCTCCAGGAAATTGCAACTCATGTGTCGAGTCGGTCCTGATTGCGACTATACTAATTCACTGAGCTTAATCTAAGTCAACTAATAATAAACTAATGTGAATGGGATTTGGTTGAGCCACGTGTGTGGTGGTGACTCACGTGTTGATGTGGTCCTTGATGAGGTCGTAGACAGCCAGGTTGTTGCTGATCTTGGCAAAGTGCATGGCCGTGTTCTTGTGCTTGGACAGGATGTTGCTGTCAGCGCCGTACTCCAGCAGGAGGCGCACTACGTCCGCATTGCCCCTCTTGCACGCCTACAAGACACGGCAGTGGAGGAGGAAGAAGAAAAAGAAGTGCATTACACATTTTGCTATTGAGCTGAATTGGTGGCAAGCAAAGGCTTTGGGAAAAAAAAACATGTCTGTTTGTTACTTATTAATAATGCTGTTCGATTCAAAGGCCTGAGGTATTTATTTGAAGATGCACTTATTTAACAGTAGCACTCTTCAGTCTTGTGTGTAACAAGACCACATAAAAGAGACCAACATTCAAAATAAAAGGATTTATTAAGCAAAGTGCCTAAATGCAAATTTAGAATGCAAGATTTCAAATACAAATACTCTAGCCACAATGTAAGTATTTTGCTTCCTTAATCTCTATTGACATACTGGGACCATTTCATTGATAGTTGCTGTGCAATTTCATCAATATGACTACCATTGTATTAATTTTATCAATAATGATGCCTTTACAGAAACTCAGTTCCATTTTGCACCACAAAGTCCTCCGTGGTGTTGTGTTTTTCCCAACCTTACCTTCATCAGTGCTGTCTCTCCGCCCAGTGTCTGTGTGTTGACATGGCAACCGGCCTCCAGGAGAATGGCTACCGTGGTGAGGAAGTTCTAGAAGGAACACAAACACAACAGATGAGTGATGAGGTGCAGGTGATCTGGTGCAGACAGTTTGTAAACAAAAAACTTAGCACCTAAAGCAATACACCAGCCTAGAGCTACAGTCCCCTCCATGAGTGATGGAACAGAAAGTCAAATTTCCTTATTTTTGCTGTTCACTGAAGACGTGGACATTTGCCTTGCTGTTCCAAAACTTTTGGAGGGGGCTGTACGGAAAACAAGTATAACTGGTTGACCAATCTTGGACAGCTGTTGGCTTTTAGACACAGCATGAAATGGCGTTCACGGTTTATCAGCTCTTAAACGCTTTCCAAGAATTTTTCACTAAGCAGTCATATGGCAACCGGGGGCAACGACTCAACTCGTAAATGTATGAGGGAGTTCCCCCCACCGTTTCTCCCAGGGATATAGACTTGGAAGACATTAAAACACATTGAGTGGTGTGATTGTATGAATGTGATATAATGTATTAACTGTGCTATACCAACAGTTGTATACACAGTGTATACTACTACAGTCCCAGGAAAAAGTTTGTACACCCTTTGAAATTTCTTACCTTTCTGTCAAAATTGGTCATAAAACATGGTCTGATCTTCCCGGAAATCACAAGAAGGAACAACCAGAGTCTGCTCTAACTAATTCAACCCAAAAATTTACAAGTTTTCATATTTTCATTGGCCATAAGATGTAAACATTCACAGGACAGCAAGGCATAAGTAAGTACACCCTTGCATTCAATAGGTTTTAACCCTCAGTTAGTTGCAATATCATCAACCAGACTTGTCCTGTAGTTGCAGATCAGATTAACAAAACAATCTGTTTGTATCTTGTCTCCCTCTTCTTTAGAGAACTGCCTCTCGTCAGCAAAGTTTGTGGGATGTCTGAAGTGCATAGCTTTCTTGACTTCATGCCTTATAATCTCAATAGTTTGTTGTCAGGGCTTTGACTGGGTTATTCCAGAATGAGCATTTCATTATTATGAAGCCATTCTAAAGTCAATTTGCTTCTAAAGTATGGGTTGTTGTCACATTTCAGCACCCAGCCTCTTGTGTGCTTCAACTGTGTGACAGACTACCTCACTTTTTTCTGTAAAATATCTCGATAAACTTCTGAGTTCATTGTTCCACTGATAATAGCAAACTGAAAAGGGCCTGAGGCAGGAAGGTAGCCGCATATAATGATGCTCCCACCACCATACTCAAAGGTGGAGATGATGTTTTGGTGAAGTTGTGGTCCTCCAGTTCTCCTCCAAACATGACATTGTGTGTTACCCTGAACAATTCAACTTTGGTTTCAACGTTGGTCTACAGAATATTTTGCAGTAATTCTATAAAGCATATAAATGCTTTTTCGCAAACCTCAAAGGTACAGCAATATTTGTTTGGACAGAAACCCCATTCATTTTAGATTGGCAGAATGAATCCCATGTTTAGCTATTCTTGGTTACATGTCCTCTTCTGAGTATGGTGGCGGGAGCATCATTATATGCGGCTACCTTGCTGCCTCAGGCCCTTGACAGTTTGCTATTATCAGTGGAACAATGAACTCAAGTTTATTGTGATATTTTACAGAAAAAAACGTGAGGAAGTCTGTCACACAGTTGAAGCACACAAGAGTATGGGTCCTGAAATGTGACAACAACCCATACTTTAGAAGCAAATCGACTTTAGAATGGCTTCATAATAATGAAATACACATTCTGGAATAGCCCAGTCAAAGCCCTGACAAAAAACAAATGAGATTATATGGCATGAAGTCAAGAAAGCTATGCACTCCAGACATCCCACAAAATTTGCTGACGAGAAGCAGTTCTCTAAAGAAGAGGGAGACAATATACAAACAGATTGTTTTGTTAATCTGATCTGCAACTACAGGATAAGTCTGGTTGATGATATTGCAACTAACTGAGGGTTAAAACCTACAGTGCCCTCCATAATTATTGGCACCCCTGGTTGAGATGTGTTAAAAGCCCTAAAATAAATTCAGTGTTTATTGCAGAAGAATACTGTCACACTGAAAATTGTAGGAAAATGTAGCCTTCAACTCAAATGAATTGTAAGAAAATAAAAAAATCCCTGACTAAAAAATAATTATTTTTCATTAAATCACCTGTTCCACAATTATTGGCACCCTTAACAATTCCCAGGAAATAAATATAATTGAAGCATTTCTGTCATTTCTACAGTAGTTTACAAAGTTTACCAGAGTATGTAGGAACATTTAATTAGTAATTCATCACTTCCTGTTTCCCTGGGGTATAAATATGACGTGACACCGAGGCCATTTCTCTTATCCACTCTTAATACATGGGAAAGACAAAGGAACACAGCATACAAGTGAGGCAGATGTGCGTCGACCTTCACAGGTCAGGCAGAGGCTACAAGAAGATTGCCACTCAACTACAGCTGCCCATATCCACTGTGAGAGGAATAATTAAGAAGTTCAAAACAACTGGAACAGTGGTAAACAAGCCTGGACGAGGACCCAAGTTTATTTTGCCACCACGCACAGTGACGAGGATGGTAAGAGAAATCAAAAGATCTCCAAAGCTCACTGTTACAGAATTACAACAAATGGTAGCATCCTGGGGTCACAAAGTCTCCAAATCAACCATCAGGCGCTGTCTACACGCCAACAAGCTGTTTGGGAGGCATGCACGGAGAAAACCTTTCCTCACTCACAATCATAAACGCAAGCGTCTGGAGTTCGCCAAGCGGTATTGGGGCTTCAACTGGGACCGTGTGCTTTGGTCAGATGAGACCAAGATTGAGCTTTTTGGCAACAAACACTCTAAGTGGGTCTGGCGTACCACGAAAGATGCGCATGCTGAAAAGCACCTCATACCCACTGTGAAGTATGGGGGGTGGGTCAGTGATGCTGTGGGGCTGTTTCGCTTCCAAAGGCCCTGGGAACCTTGTTAGGGTGCATGGCATCATGAATGCTTTGAAATACCAGGACATTTTAAATCAAAATCTGTTGCCCTCTGCCCGAAAAAGCTGAAGCTGGGTCGTCACTGGGTCTTTCAGCAAGACAATGACCCTAAACATATGGCCAAATCTACACAGAAATGGTTCACCAGACACAAAATCAAGCTCCTCCCATGGCCATCTCAGTCCCCAGACCTCAACCTCATGAGAACCTGTGGGGTGAGCTGAAGAGGAGAGTACAGAGGAGAGGACCCAGGTCTCTGGATGATTTAGAGAGATTCTGCAAAGAGGAATGGCTGAAGATCCCTCTTTCTGTCTTTTCCCATCTTGTGAAACATTATAGGAGAAGATTAGGTGCTGTTTTGTTGGCAAAAGGGGGTTGTACAAAATATCAACACCAGGGGTGCTAATAATTGTGACACACATTATTTGATGTCAAATAATTATTTCTTTATGTGGGATTTTTTCCCCACTGAATAAATGCACTTGTATTGACGGTTGGATTTTTATCCTTTTTTCCATTAAGGTCCCATATTATTTAGAAAAAAAAGAAAATAATTGGAAGCTAAAAAACACATCTCAACCAGGGGTGCCAATAATTATGGAGGGCACTGTACTTAATGCAAGGGTGTACTTACTTATGCCCTGCTCTCCTGTGAATGTTATGGCCTTATGACCAATACAAATATGATAACATGCAAATGTTTGGGTGGAATTAATTAAAGCAGACTCTGATTGTTCCTTCTTGAGATTTCCGGGAAGATCAGACCATGTTTTATGATTAATTTTGACAGAAATGTAAGAAATTTCAAAGGGTGTACAAACTTTTTCCTGGGACTGTATACTGTATGCTGTGCTATGCAATAGTTGTATGAACAGCTCTATATATATATTTTATAGGCTTCTTCATATCTCCTCAACCCCTTTACTTCTCACAACTCCTTATTGGCCATAGCTTCCAGTGGGGAAATACTGTTGTGTTTACACCATGACTCCCATTTCACATATTTGTCCGTTAGCCAACCACGTGGCTACGCCAGTTGGCCGCACCTTTCTACTTTGCACCTTGAACATTTCAGGAACTTGTTCTCGGACCGACCCATGCAATGCAACACGACACAACACTGCACAGCAGAGCACAGCCATTGGGCAAAGGCAGCAGGCATTGGTTTTCTTTCATCACTGGCTGTAGTAGCCATTTGTAGCGACTAAGCTCTGAGGCTCAGCGTGGAGTGACTTAAGCCAGGCAATGAAAGGCACCGTGGCTTAATTGACGAGGACAAAACCAGCACACTGAGATATGGGAAGTCTACAAAGGTTTTAATCATCACAGTGGCATAAAATAGGTGGTGATTACTGGTAAATAGCCACATTATCTAGTCCATCATAACCTGATAGGAACATCGTTTTATGTACACCTCCTGTACTTCCTACAGTACTGGCTTGGTTGTTTTTAAAATGTCTACACTCAACTACCAACACGGAACTCAGGTCTTTATTGAGCCAAACATTTGTACCACTGCTTTTTAGTATGAGTATGACGAAGTGAGCATAACAAATACCCCTTTTCTTCATTGAACTAGCTTGGTACTTAATCTTTTTTTTTACCACCACCAGACACACTCTACATGGGAGTAAACACTTTTCTGGCAAAAAGAGACAATTGCCTATTGAGCTGGGCAGTCGTTGATCCAATAATCTCGCAGGCAAATGCTGATCATGCACAGTTGAAAAATATAGAGAAATAGCTGCCCTAAATAGAAATAGCTGCCCCGAGACCTTGCCAAGATGGCCACCAAGTGGAATGTACAGCTGGACTTTGGTATCACCGACTCGACCAACCTAAAGTACAGCTCCCATGTTAATTTTTGACTCATGTAGAGCAGCCATTTCTGGTTGTAGTTTGCCATCACCAGGGTTGCATTCATCTCAGCTCATCAGTTTGAACTGCTCTCCTGCTGACCAATGTTCCCTCTAATTTTTTCGATGCCTGCACAAATGCACTATATCACTGAGCAGAGCCAATGACCTCAGTGAGCGGGTCGAACTTGGATTAACTTGGATTTAAATGTTTTGTAATAGGCTGGGCCTATGTAACACATTCAAAAGACTAAAATATTGTGCTTAAATTAGGCCTACATGAAGTAAAAGTATGCACTGTCACTTTAAGAGCTCGTGGAAATTTCAGACCTTGGGAAGCAAACGTTTTCTCTTACCGGACAGTCTGACTGACCTTCTGGCTAACTGGGTTTTATGGACCTTCTTATCAGCAGGCTAGTAGTTTGTTTAGGCATATTAATTAGTTCATATGTTTTCAAGACATTTCCACTGCGTGGACAAATGCTTTCATCAACACCATTATGACTAATTTGAACCAATTGAAGATGGAGCAACTCTTTGCTAGCCTGGTGCACCAGCGCCACCCGCTGGACGACAAAATGTTTTGTCTACGGGTGGGTCTGGCCTCGCATAATGATTCAATGAAGCCAGAATGCCATGAATCTGGCAAACCAATTACAACGCAAAGATGTGTTTTGAATCAAAGCGGGCAGGGTTTTGAGGGAAGGTTGTTCTCATCAACAATTTTCGGATGTATTATGCATCGAGGCCAGACTAAATTAGACATCCACATTTAGTCTGGTTTATCAGGCTAACTCTTTGCATCATTGGAAGTGCGTGCTGCTTTCTGCCAAATAGCGCAAGAGTTTGTTGCCACTCGCAAAGCTATGACAGGCATCCATTAAAATCGTTTATCAACATTCAAATCAGATTCACGATCGAGCTCTAGGCGAGCTAGGAGCAAGAACTTGTCTTCTATCCAGAGATGAATTTAGGCTTTTTGTGTAGCCTACTTAACACAACCAAACGCTGTAGATTAGGCTGCGAGTGACAGCTGTTACAACGTTGTCTGGTCACTGTTTTAAAGATTCTACGGACAGCATTTGAAGCGCGGCGGATCCACGCTCTGTCTATCACTATTTAAAAAGCAGCTGGAGGCGCAATGCTGATTGTAAGCAGAAATCCGCGTCTAGTGTGATCGCTTAAACTGCTGTAAGATAGATGTTTCATATCTTATTTCGATTGGATGTTATAATGCTACATGTTCTTAAAACAATGAGTGGAAATTTTGGCCAACAATCAACTGCGTCTCCACACAAATTTGCCGCCTTGTTTTACCTGCGCTGCATGGATGTGCTCTGCGTGGAGAACGTGAGAGTAGTGCGCGATTGCGCAGTCGCGCAGCTTAGAGGGAACATTGCTGCTGACCCTCTGCTGCTAAACTGCCTCCATTAAAAACTCGGAAACCACTTTGCTTACACAGTAAATGCGTGTGCACTTGTGTGCAATAAAGTCGTTCCTCTGCACCAATTTGTGTGAGAGAAGAAACAGGGTCAAACCGTTGTGCGTGTGTCTGTGTGTGTACAAGTGTGTGCGTTAGTCTGATTCTTGGCTGCATGCATGCACGCACGTTCTACCTTCTCGGCTGCGTGCATGAGTGCGGTGGATCCATTCTTCTGGCGGCCGTTGACCTTGACTCCCTTCTTGATGAGCAGACGCAGGATGTCGTCATGACCCCCGGCCGCCGCCAGCATCATCAGAGACATGCCACTGGAGTCCTGCAGGGGGCGACACACACAAGTATCAAATATTACAGTCAACACACACACACACGGAGTCCTGCAGGAGATGACACACACAAGTATCAAAGCACTCAACACACACATGCACGCACGCACGCGCGCACACACAACCGTGCAGCATCATCAGCGTCATGCCACTGGAGCCCTGTAGGGGACAATAGACATCATACAACAGACTTAAGCAGTCAACACCAATTGTTTGCGTTGATAAAATCACTATACATTAATATCAACTTGAAAGATAATCCAATTAAAAAAAACAAACAACAACAAGAACAATACGGACCTTCTTGTATGATTTGTTTAAACTCATGTCAGTACTTCAACATAGCCCATATACAGTGAGTCCAATATGTATTTGATCCCTTGCTGATTTTGTTGGTTTGCCTACTAACAAAGACATGATCAGTCTATAAATGTTATGATAATATGTATTCTAATATGGAGAGACAGAATATCAAAAAGAAAATCCAGAAATTAATTTAAGAGACTATATATTAAATTATTTCCATTTCATCGAGCAAAATAAGTATTTGATCCCCTGCCAACTGATTACAGTTTAGGGCCCACAGACCAGATGGGCACTTCCGATCAACTTGTCATCTGAATTAAAGACACCTGTACATACTAACATGCATAAAAGACACATTGAATCAGCAGAATCAGTCCATAGTATGATTGAATCAGTCACACTCCAACCTCACCAGCATGGGACAGACCAAAGAGCGGTCAAATGATATCAGGGACAAGATTTTAGACCTGAACAAAGATTAAATGGGCTGCAAAGCCACAAGAAAGAGACTGGGTATTAATGACCCAGTTAGTGATGCATTTCTTCCAAAATGTGAGGAATACAAAATGACTATCCATCAGCCTGTCCGGGGCTCTATACAAGATATGACCATTTGTAGGGATTTGATCATCATGAGAACAGAAAGAAAGCCCCCTAGACCTGTACGGGATGAACTAGGCAATGATATCAAAGCTACGGGAGCAAAATCACTGAGAAAACTACTGGTAGCACTTAATGCCACAGAGGTTTAAAATCCTGTAGTGCACACATGGTACCTCTACTTCAGAAGGAACCTGTGCAGTCCCACCTGAGGTTTGCCAACGGACATCAGACTGGTTTAGGATATGATAAGGAGGTGCTGTAGTCAGATGAAACCAAAATCACGCTGTTTGGCATGAACACAATTCAATGTGTTTTGAGAAAGAGTACAGCTGTCTATGATCCCAAGAACACCCTCCACACCATCATGCATGAAAGTGGTATCATTATGGTTTGAGGGTGTTTGTCTGGCCAAGGCAGAGGGCAACTTCACATCGTCAATGAATGGATGGAGGGAGAGATGTAATGTGCAATCCTGAATGCAAACGTCCTTCCCTCCACCACTACACTGAAGGGTGGGCCATTTTTGGATCTCCCAACATGACAATAATACACAACATACAGTCAAAGCAACGAAGGAGTGGCTCAATAAGAAGCATATTAAAGTCGTGGAGTGGCCTACAGTCTGCAAATATTAACCCTATAGTAATTCTATGGAAAGAACTGAACCTCCCATTTGCCAAGCTACAGACCACAAACTGTTAATGTTTTAGAGATAATATGCAAAGAAAAATGGGCAAAAATGTTTTCTACTATATGCACAAACATTGTCATCAACTAAAAGAAGCATCTGACCTCAGTGCTAGACAATTAGGGCTTTGCCACAAAGCACTTTATCTTCTTTAGCTAGAGGGGTCAAATACTTATTTGCCTAAATTAAATACAAATAAATTAAAACATATTATTTTAAGTTATTTTCTGGAATTTCTTTTTGATATTCTGTCTCACCATGTTTGAATACATATTATCATAAATGTATAGACTGATCATGTCTTTATTAGTGGGCAAACCGGCAAAATCAGCAAGGGATCAAATACATATTGGACTCACTGTATGCCCAAAGCAACATAGCCCATCTGTGAAATAATGCCTGCTTCCAAGCTCATACAATAAATTATTTAATTATTATTAAATTATTATTATTATTATAATGGAAGGCTGGAAAAAATGGGGGGAAGAAACCCCTAGCAGGGCTGCTATAGAGGTGAAAGGTGAGCGTCCCACCTCCTGGTCCAGGTTGTAGTCTATATTGGAGGCGATGGCCAGCTTGACGGCCAGGTAGTCTCCATTCTTCACCGCCTCTCGCAGCTCACCTGCAGCAACACAACACCACAGCATGATGACTAGGAATGCACCAGCGAGGCAAGAGGAATAGTGTGCGTGTGGCAGAGAAAGACGGAGGAAAAAAGAAAGACAAAATGTAAACTAAAATAGAAGAGTTTCTTTTTGCATTACTTGACATATGTATGAATGAAACTCTGTGTGTGTGTGTGTGTGTGTGTGTGTGTGTGTGTGTGTGTGTGTGTGTGTGTGTGTGTGTGTGTGTGTGTGTGTGTGTGTGTGTGTGTGTGTGTGTGTGTGTGTGTGTGTGTCTTACTCGGCGTGAGTGGCTCTGCAGAGAGGATCTCATCTTCCCCGTTCAAGTGTTTCTGGAAATCCTCCAGTGTCATCCAGTCCAGCTTGATGTCCACCCCCAGATTCAATGACGCCTGTCCCCGATCTGTAAACACAAATACAGACAAAGTTTAAAAATAGCAGCCAACAAGCTAAAAATAACTGCTAATAATCCGAACGCGTGACAATGGTGTTTATTTTGTAAAGCCTAAATATAACTTCAGTCAGAACATGCTGCATTCGTTGCCAGGGTGCAGAGCAACTAAGGGATTAAGGCCTTGGTTACACGTATGCGTTTACGTACGTATAAAAAAAATGAAATCTCATTTAGGGGGCTAAAACACACCTGTCACAATTGAGTTATTTTTTTAAACTGTAGTTTTTAAACGAGCATTCTAAAGGTGAGGCATAAATGCAATTTCGTTGTGTGCAGTGTGCAGTGTTCACTTGTGTGCTGTGGAGTGCTGTGTCACAATGACAATGGGAGATGGTGTTTCCCAATGGGCTTTCTTCTTTCTTTTTAAAACTCTGTTAACATGCAAAATTGACATAAAATTCACAAGGCAACGCATTTGTGCACAAAATGTACGTGTGCACGCGAGTCCTACAGCAAGCATATCATTGAGCCCTGATTATAAATCTATACAGCATTTACCAGCCGCTGAGTCTGTGTTGTCCAGGTGGTCGTCCCCGAGTCCCCGCGTCTCGCTGTCCGGCCTCCTGCCGTCCCGCCGCTGCTGCCTCCAGCGGTTGGCCTCGTCCACGTAGTCTGGCGTGGGTTCCATGCGCTCCCTCCGCCGCCTCTCCTCCTCCGCTGTCAATGTGGAGACCTTTGACCTCGATGAGGCTGCGGCCGGCTCCTCACGCTCCTCCACCTCCATCTCTGGAGTGGCGGGGCTCTGGCCTGAGCGGGAGGCTGTGACACACAAGCAGAGCGTTATTAAGGGCCGTACACACACATCGCTGCTATTTACTAGCTTCTCGCTTGCTCGCCTACTCGCCTCTCTTTCATGGAACATTCGCTGAAAGTTCCCGCAGCTTTAACTGCCAATGAACAGGCGAGAAGTACCGAACTCTGCCTTCCAATTGGTTACTCGCTTACTCGCCTCGCTTGAAGATAAACTATTTTCAACTCGGGATCCGCCCACATCGCATCGCTTGTACTCGCCTGCTAGTCTCGCTGGAACACATTGACATTGTATTGAGTTCAATTGCTGAGCGAGTAACTAGCAGCGACGTGTGTGTACGGCCCTTTAGAGTGTGTGAGAGAGAATGCATGCCTGTGTGTGTACGTGATGGCCATGACTGAGCGTGTTTATGGATGTTCGTGTGGATATGATGCCTGTGTGTCTGTGTGTGTCTGTGTCTGTGTGTGTCTGTGTCTGTGTCTGTGTGTGTCTGTGTCTGTGTGTGTCTGTGTCTGTGTGTGTCTGTGTCTGTGTGTGTCTGTGTCTGTGTGTGTCTGTGTCTGTGTGTGTCTGTGTCTGTGTGTGTCTGTGTCTGTGTGTGTCTGTGTCTGTGTGTGTCTGTGTCTGTGTGTGTCTGTGTCTGTGTGTGTCTGTGTCTGTGTGTGTCTGTGTCTGTGTGTGTCTGTGTCTGTGTGTGTCTGTGTGTGTCTGTGTGTGTCTGTGTGTGTCTGTGTGTGTCTGTGTCTGTGTGTGTCTGTGTGTGTCTGTGTGTGTCTGTGTCTGTGTGTGTCTGTGTCTGCGTGTGTCTGTGTCTGCGTGTGTCTGTGTCTGTGTGTGTCTGTGTCTGTGTCTGTGTGTGTGTCTGCGTGTGTGTGTGTCTGCGTGTGTGTGTGTCTGCGTGTGTGTGTGTGTCTGCGTGTGTGTGTGTGTCTGCGTGTGTGTGTGTGTCTGCGTGTGTGTGTGTGTCTGCGTGTGTGCGTGTGTCTGCGTGTGTGCGTGTGTCTGCGTGTGTGCGTGTGTGCGTGTGCGTGTGTGTGTGTGTGTGTGTGCGTGTCTGCGTGTGTGCGTGTCTGCGTGTGTGCGTGTCTGCGTGTGTGCGTGTCTGCGTGTGTGCGTGTCTGCGTGTGTGCGTGTCTGCGTGTGTGCGTGTCTGCGTGTGTGCGTGTGTGTGTGTGTGTGTGTGTGTGTGTGTGTGTGTGTCTGTGTGTCTGTGTGTGTGCATATTGACCCTCCAAACCAACAGTATTGATACAATACTAATCCATGCATTACTGGACAGATCTTATTAGAGGCAGCCATCTGTGGTCCAGAAAGTAAAAGCCTGGCCACACATTTGCTCAAGCCACTCCACTCATCCCAGGTTTCCCAACCTTTTCCAACTTGGGTGCCCACTTGAACTGTTCAGATGTTTTGAGCTCACCTCTGGCCCATTAAACAACACAACACGGCCCTGCCGTGGTTCTATCGGTAGGGTACTAGACTACTATGCCGGCGGAATAGTAGTGGAAATCACCCGTGTTGAGAAGATCTGAATAAAGAATACATGGCAGAACTTTCACTTTCTGAATCCGGTTTGTCCGGCTCTATTTACATGGTTATTTAACCCCACTGTGTCTGACCAGGAAGAGGAAGAAGGACGTCCGGGGCAACAATAGAATCACTCATTCAACATTCCTTTCCAACCATACTCAACATTCCACACCGCACTGGCTTAGGCACTACCATACTTGTGTTGAAGTTGAGTGTTAAGTTGTGAGACAGACAGACTGGGTACTGCGATATACACACTGAGGGGCACATGCAAGGAAGGAGGGGTGCATGGGTGCACACACAGACAGCACACCAGGGGTGGGGAACCGTGTTCATTCGAGGGCCACTTCAAATTTTATTCAGTCCTCAGAGGGTCATACACAAACCGGGATTTCCCCCTGCACTTTAGGCCTATATTGAAGGTAGCCACCTTTACAACAGACCCCACCTTCACCAGGTCCCCTGAAAATATAACTTAATTGTATTGCAAAAGCAATTTTAGGATTTCTTTACGAAACATATATTCATATTTCATGTAAAACTGTATAAAATGAAGACGGCCTCAAGGGCCATTAACGACATAGGTTCGCCACCTCTGCACTACACAGATACAAAGACATCGGAGAACATGTGAAGACACATACAAGACACAGACAACAAAAAGAATGGGAAATACACAGAGAGAAAATGAGAGGTAAAAGAAAGAGAGAGAAAAAAAGAGACAGTCAGATGTGGGTGCACACACACACAGGAATGCACACATAGACAGTCAGACACAGACATACACACATGTTGCCTCACCATCTCTGCTCTTGTCCGCGTCTGGGCGCCGTGCATCGTCCTTCGAGGGTCTCGACTTCTTGTCCGCCCTGGATGCACCCTGCCATGGCAACAGCACACAACACTCCGCTTCAGACATGACAACAAATACTGATCTTCAACACATGGATCTCTACACACTGAGGCAAAAAAGAAAGGGAAAGGAGCATCTAAGAAGGAAGAAAGTACACGGAAGAGCCAGACAGACTGAGTGAGGGAGGAGGGAGGGGGGATAGAGAGAGAGAAACAGAAAGAAAGACCAACTTCCCCCAAACTGATAAACAAAAGATGGTATGGCCCCATCAATGATGAGAACATACTACACTTGGCACTGACTGATCACAGCTAGGCAAGTTAAACAAAATTTAGGATGACTTCAGACGTTCAATTAACTGTTAACTGTTACTGGGAACTGTATGTCTTCGTAGCTGACCATCATATACAGAGCATTACTGTATTTTTAGTTTTGAATAAGATAAACAAACACCCAAGCCAACCCTGCCCCAATGTACCACCAGTCTAGCAGTAAAAACGAAATGTTTAGTTCACTAAAAAACATTGTAAACAGAAAAAAAGTTACCTTTTCTGGCACCTTCTTTTGCTTGTCCTTGGCCTCGCAGTTTAGCAGGAACTCTTCAAACAAGTTGGACCCTCCAGCTCCTCCTCCACCGCGCTCCTTCTCTGCACCTCCTCCCACCTCCCCTTTGCTCTCCTCCTCTTTACCCCGGCCCGTGGAGGAGGAGGAGGACGACGAAGACGGCGCCCTCTGTGACTGGGCAGCAGAGGACGCCTCCTGCCCCTTCTTCTTGTCAGCGTCCTCCTCGGTGCCCTTGGCCACCTTGTGGCTCTTGCTGCTGGCGCTCGTCAGGCTCTTCAGCTTGCTCAGCGTGCTCTCCTTGCTGGAGCCCGAGCCGGATCCGCCGTCCGTCTTCTTGGACTTCTTGTCCTGCATGAGGTCTTTCAGGCCCTGCAGCTTCAGCTCCGACTTGCCCTTCTGCTTCTGCTGCTTGTCGGAGGACTTCTGGTGCGATCGCTCCTTGTCCTTGTCGGACGTGGTGGACGAGGAGGTTTTGCTCTTGGCCGTCGGGGTGTCGCTCTGGCTCTCGGCGTCCTCGTTGGTGATGGACTGCGTCTCGGCGGTGGTGACCTCGCTGTTGGTGCCGTCGTCGTCATCGTCTGAGGACTCCAGCATCTTTTTGGATTTCTGCTGCTTCTTCTTCTGCTGCTGCTGTTGTTGTTGCTTTCTCTTCTCTTCCTCCTCTTTTTGTTTCTGTTTGTTTCCGCCATCTTTGGTCTTGCCCTCCTTCTTGTGCTTCTTGGGGGCGACGGGCGCGGCGTCCGAGTCGTCCGACTCCTGGAGTCTCCCGCGTTTGCTCTCGGCGGCCTTCTGCTCCTTGCGGGACTGCGAGGAGGATGACGAAGAGGAGGGGGTGGGAGGTTCTTTTGTCTTCTCCGCGACCGGCTCCTCTTCTTCCTCCTCCTCGTCCGTCTCCGGCGCCGGCAGCGGCTTGTCCTCCTTCCACTTTTTCTTCTTCTTCTTCTTTTCTTTCCGCGAGACAGCGTCGTCGTCCGAGTCCGCCTGCTGCTTCTTTTTCTTCTTCTTCTTCTTGATGGGTGCGGCGGCGGCCGGGCGGTCCGAGTCGCTGCTGTCCGAGCCGGCGTTGAAGATGTCGCTCTTTAGCTGCAGCTATGCAGAGAAGTGGAGGAAGAGAGAAAAGAGAAGAGGAAGAGAAGGCCAAGAGAAAGGAGTAGGGGCAAGAGAGAGGAAGAGAAAGGAGGAGGAGGAGGAGAAGTGGGGCAAGATAAAGAAGAGGAGGAGGTGGAGGAGATAGAAGGAAGGAGGAGGAGGAAAAGAAGGAAAATGAGAATAGGAAGAGGAGGATGAAGATGAAGTGAAAATAAGGAGAAATAAAAAGAAAAAAATGGTTTCACATTAGTTGCAGTCACACCAAAGCTTGCTAAGTACTATGTAAGATACATCAAGCAATATATATTTTAAATGTCAAACAAAAAAGCCACACAACACAACACCACAGTTTTTCTAATGTGCATTACATCCTCACCTCTACATACAGTACAGTAGCCTAACAGCAAGAGGACCAAGTTGGGACATAACTACTTAAAAACCATCCTCCAGCACCCTACAATACAGCACGAAGATATTTCCAATGTCACCCAGAGGCCTAAGGTCAAAACAGGGACACTACATTTAAGAAAATGCATCACACAAAGCTCAAAAACCAACAAAAACAAAAACACCCACCACAAAACTACAACAAAAAACCCAACCAATCAGGGTGCAGTTCTATCGCATCGCGTCTATGATGTCATCACCATGCTGCCGTGGGGGCATGTGAGGTCTCCCGCCCGCCACCCCGTTAGAGCCCTGACAGTAGCAGTATTACCTTTGCAGTGGGGGTTGGTGCTTGGACGGGCCTTGCACCATCATCGCTGCAAGGGGTCTAAGATGGCATAAATCATATATTGTACAGGTATCAGCAACACAACTGGTGGTGGTGGACTCAAAGTGGACATGATATGAGGGGACTGGCTCCAGGTTTTGGGGGTAAAAATCACATCACTACTAGGGATGAATGACTACTAACGGTAGGTTGAGAATATATGGAGTAGAGCATGACACGGGAGTGGATTTTCACTCCCGTCCCATCCCGGTCCCAGAAAAAAAATCCCATCCCGTCCCGTCCCGGAGTGGAGTAAAAGAAACAAATCCCATTCCGTCGCGTCCTGAAAAGAATGTCTCCCAATCCTGCCCACTCCCACTCAAAATCAATCCCACTCCCGTTTCATAGGCTTTTTTAAATGAAAAAATAAGCAAGCATTCCCGCTCTCCTTCATTTTTATTCCCGCTCCTGCCCGCTCCCATTCATCTTTATTCCCGCTCCTGCCCGCTCCCGTTCATCTTCAAAATTTTGACTCCCATCCCGCGGGAATCCCGCAGGACCCACGGGAATTCCTGAAAAATGTCATCCTCTAATATGGAGTTCCCTTAGCGCTGAGCTTATGCAAGCCGCCACCAAACGCGACAGAAAAAGAAGAAGGGGATCACGCCCCACATAGGAGACCAGACTTGGTCTTGGACTTGGTACAGTCCTTTGAATTGGTGAGATGTGGTTTTATTTATCTTGGTATACCATGTTGACGATCTTTGGTTTGACTTCTATTTTGACGATTTTGCCCCCCCGTACTCTCTATCTGTACGGACATTTTATTTATCAAGACAGTTTGTCCACCTATGCAAACCACTTTGTTCATTCTCTCACAAACGTTGTATGTAAATCCCGGCAGAAGGGTGGAGGTCTAGCAAGTGATCGGTCTACTTTCTAAGTCAACAGGTTGTCTGACTTGTCTGTCTTGAGTGGAAGTCAGACAAGAAGGGATGTTGCCCATAATGAATGGACAAGATTATACCAAACTGCTTTCCAATCTAGTTGGTTACACAAAATCTCGCAGGCAGGAGAAATAAAAACCCAAGACAGCTGCTTTCTAGCTTTCTAGCTAGGGGGAATCTGTGTTGACAAATCTCAACTGATCTTGCCTGATGTCTTTTTAAGCCAGCCTGTCTGCCAGACTTCTGCCCTCTAGCAGAGTCAACGTGCCGTTGCACATTCATTCCTTTGTAGAAATTCTGTTTACAAACCACTGTTTTTTCCCCATTCAGATTATTTCAAATGATTTGTCACTGACGGGCGTTATGTATCCACTCACCACTCTGCTGCCTCTTGACTCAGATGTCATTTCATATATAGTGGTATCGATATATGCTGATAGTTATATATACACTGATACTGATATATACTGACCAGTTTATCAATTACACCATGTATGAAATATACCATATGAAATGACATTTGACATTGCAGATGATGGGTGATTACTGTATCCACTACCCCTGCCCTGTTCCCTCTTGAGGATTTGGCAGGTATGCAATTTAGGCCTATATTGTAGACGACCACCTTTACAACAGACCCCACATAACATAACTGCATAACATTAAAACTTATGTCGGGGGGGTGGGGTGGCGGAAAAGACGGCCTCAAGGGCACCCGACATAATTTTAATGTTATGCAGTTATGCTATATTCTGGTTTGTGTTCATAGTAGAGCCCTTGGAGGACGTAGCTCTTTGAGTGCCATGGACTTGAAAACGTGCATTTTCAGAATGTATGGCACAGTGCCAAACTTTTTTATGGGGGATGGGACCTAACACGTTGATCTGGTGTGTTTGTTGTTCACATGGACAAAGAACTACATTTTATGGCTATTAAAAAAACACTCAAATGTTGAAAAAAGCCTGGCAAAAATGGCTGGCACTCAATGAGTTAAATTTGAAGTGGCCTGTCGAATGAAAAAAGTTCACCATCCCTCCTATACAGTGTTTAGTAATATGTAGTAGTATTTAGTAGTATAATAGAGTATGATTTGCAGATGATAATTGATTACTGCATCCACTTATCCCGCTGTGTTCCTTCTTGACGCGGGCCTCTGCATGTATGCTTGTATTGTCATAGTGTTTAGTACATGGTGCAATTCAGTACAATTTATAGATGATAAGGGATGATTGTATCCACTCACCCCGCTCTGCTCTCTCTTGACGCGGGCCTCGGCGAGGCACTTCTTGTATGCCAGTAGCACCTCTCGGCAGTCCTCCAGGTGAGCCTCGGGCTCCCAGGTGTCGTCGTCTGACGTGTAGTTCTTCCAGCGCACGCGGTACAACACCTCCCCCTGCAAGACAACATGGCAAAGGTCAAAGGTCAGACAGTGAGCAGAATTCAGGCAACAGGGGCCTCATGTACAAAACTTGCTTACGAACAAAAAAGCTCTGAAAGTAACTTTTCACACAAATTTCTAGACGTGCTTTTTTTGCCTTCAGGCAACAGGTCCCTACTCCACCTGCAACCACATCACCCATCCTCCACAAAGAGATAAAGTGTGAAATACAATAACCCTTTGCACTTAATATTTATATGTCTATGAGATAAAGCAGTGGAGAAAACTTGTACAAGACACAGACGCCAATTTGTTTTCTCGTTTTTTTTTTCTTTTTCTAAACATATGGTTTGGTCTGTTAACCTCTTAGGTCAAACACCCACCAACCGACCCAACAGTCAATGTGTGAAGTCCAATTTCGGATCAAATCAAACAGATAGCCTAGACTGGTCTGCAAAAGTCAATCTACCAAGCTAATGCTGGGCACAGAGAGAGGAAATTGTGCACGATGGCCGATAGGACAGACCACGGCAGACACTCCAACAGGATAACCAGCAGTGACCTAGAGTCAACTACACCAGGGTCAAAGACGTGCAAAATGGCATTGTCATTCAGTGTAACGGATGCCTTCTGCCGACTGTAACTGTAAAAAACATGACTCTTTTTATTTATTTATTGTTACAGGGAATTCATGAAAGCCTCGGCTGTCATCCATTCACTTGAAAAACAATTTAAAAATCATGTTTTTTTGCAGTTACAGTCGGCGGAAAGTGTCCGTAACACTGAATGACAAAGAGGTCTTTGACCCACCAGGATACTGCCCAGGAACCACAACATGCCCAACACTAAAACAATGAAACAGCACGTCCCGGGCAGTTAAGCAGACTTGTGCTCTTACAATAATGAATGACAAGTGGACAAAATGGCAAGATTCTGTGATACAACAAAACATATTAGACATGGTTAAAATGTTTCAACGCTGAGTTTAATGACCGTGTTTGGATTGGGGCTTGCAGTAATGTGCACGCACGCACACGCGCACGCACAAGCGCGCGCACACACACACACACACACACGATGTTTGAGTAAAGCCTATGTTAAACGCGCACAGTATATGCTTGTGAAACACATTTCCACGTCATGTGTTGGTGTGTGTGTGACCCCCCCAACACACACACACTAAAGCCAAAGGTCACTGTACATTATCTCGTGTGAGGCAAAAAAGGGTGAAAGGGGGGAGTTTTCCAGCTGGCCCTACTGTGTCAGCTGACTAGATCATGGTCAAGGGGGTTGGGCTTGCTTGTGTGTGTGTGTGTGTGTGTGTGTGTGTGTGTGTGTGTGTGTGTGTGTGTGTGTGTGTGTGTGTGTGTGTGTGTGTGTGTGTGTCATAGAGTCGTTCAGACGTTCCATCGAAGAGTGACACTAACATGTTTTTGTTTTTACTTTGCCCTAATTCCAGTGAAGGGGCGCAATTTTTCAACTGCCTGTGCTGTGGTTCTAAGCGTGCAAGGGTGAGCTTGAGTGTGTGTGCATACTGTGTGTTTGAGAGTGTGAAGAGTAGGGGGATGCATGTGGGATGATCCACATCAGAGAGTGGTTTCCCAATGGATCACTAGAGAATGTGATTAGCCTGACGTACTCTGCCCTGAAAGGCTAGTCGAGGACACACACACACACACACACACACACACACACACACACACACACACACACACACACACACACACACACACACACACACACACACACACACACACACACACACACACACACACACACACACACACACACACACACACACACACACACACACACACACACACCAATAACAGTAAGCACGTTCACTAACACAGACACACACACAGACACACACCCAGTCCCAGCCGCACGTATGCACACACGTACACGCGTACACACAGCGTAATCCCTTAGCCCTAAAGAAAGTCACAGCGTGGCTAGTATTTGCCTGCAGTCTAATGGTTTATCCCGTAGCGATGAACAGACAGAGTGACGAAGAGAGTGAATGGCCTAAAGAGCGGGAGATGGGAAGTGGAAGACAGGGTTGGGGGGGAGAGAGAGAGAGAGAGAGAGAGAGAGAGAGAGAGAGAGAGAGAGAGAGAGAGAGAGAGAGAGAGAGAGAGAGAGAGAGAGAGTGTGAGTGAGTGAGTGAGAGAGAGGAGACAAGAGAGACGAGATGAGAGGATGGGGGAGAGGAGAGTCGTGTGAATGTAATCTACGTGTGAGTAGAGTTGCCACTAGGGGCAGTAGCGTCCCTTGTAATCCTCAAACTAATTACTGTCATTAGACAGCAGCAGGAGGAGCATCTCCTCTACAACGCCTCCTCTACTGCCGATGCCCTTCGCACACAGTGAGGTCACCATCTCCTCTGTGTGCGAGTGTGTACTCTCTAAGGCCTCCATGTGTGTATGTGCGTACGTGCCTACTGTGAGATTATAGCACTCAGTGTGTGTGTGTGTGTATCATTGAGAGAAACTGTTGTCATTTCCGCTACCAGTAGAATAGCTGCAGAGATGCTCAAACCAAATCCACACATTCAGCCAAAAACAAACATACACTCTGCAAGAAAATCTGTTCCTTTATCTCACGCACACGCGCACGCGCACACACACACACACACCCTGCTGTACTGATCATCCTTGCATTTTCAACCCACAAGGACCTTTGTACCTTCGCACACATACACACCCCCCCCCCCCCCACACCCACACACACACACACACACACACAGTTCTGCAATCATGTCTCATGTGTCAACCCCACCACAACAATCCCTTTGCATTCATGTTCATAGCCCTGCTACCACAGCAGTTGTACAATAACCCCTTCAGGACCTATGCACTGCTTGCCTCTTCGCCCGCCCCACCACACACAGCTCTGCACTTCTCCTGCTACATCCGCTCACTGCACTCATCCACTTATCCCCCACACCTTCTCCCAGTTCTCCATTGATCTCTCTATCCCTCTCTTCTCCTCCTCACCACTAATTCATCCCTTCATTCCCGCTCTTCATCCACCTACTCATCCAGCACTGCCCTCAGCCCTCCACCCCCTTCTCTCTCTTTTCATCTACCCATTTGCTGTCCCACATTCATTTCCCTCTTCTCCATCTGCCCTCCCCCTACTGCCAGCACAGGCTCTCCCACCACTGCTCTATCTGCAGAGACAAGAGACGAACACATGCACGCAAGCACAAACACACTGCACCACTGCTTATGCTGTAGCCTACGAGGCAGTGACCCTAGTCTTCCCCTTCCCCACTTCCCTCTACATAGAAGAGAACAGAGGAGCATGAACGCACACACACACACACTGTGCTGCAGCATGTGTATGTTAGTAACACTAGTCTTCACTTGTGGTTACCACTCACAACTCCCTCTTCCGAGGAGACACGGCACACATACACACACACCCATCTCCACGCACACACGCACCCACGCACGCACACACACACACACACACAGCTGCAGCCTCTGAGGCAGTGGGCAGAATCCTCCCTCATAGTTCTCTGTCCTCACCCTTCTTTTCTGCAGAGCAGATAAAAACAAACACACACACTGTAACACTTTTATGCGTGCGTGCGTGCGTGTACGAGCGCACACACACACACGACCTCTTTCCATGCGCTCCACTCTTCCTTTGAGCCTCGTGGCTCACCCACTTTTTCTGCATAGTATATGGAAACACACACACACTCATTCTCTCTCTCTCTCTCTCTCTCTGAAGAGTACTATGTGAATACACACAACCAGCCCAATATCTTGCCGACAGAGTAGATAAAAATACACAATGCGGCAGCTCACAGGCTGTTCTAGCTATTCTAACAGCGGAGGGTGCACGCACGCACACACACGCGCACACACACGCACACACACGCACGCACACACACGGACGCGCGCACACACACACACGGACACACACACACACACGCCCACACCTCCACTCCACTCCACTCTGAGAGTCTCAGATCAGAGTTTGCCTCATGGTTGCGGTCTGCAGCAGTTGGCTCTAATATGAAATGACCATCTCATTTATTCATGTCTTTAATGGGGCAGCCAGCTGAGGTCATTAAGTCCAGTAGTAGAGGGACTGCTGCTCTCCTCCATGCACAGTTGCAGTCTCATGTCTGCACGTTCACGCTGTGCGACAACCTATACAATAGTACTACTACCAGTCAAATACTTTTGTGAAAGCGGTGAAAAATTTATGTTGAGGTGCGATCTCAACCGTGTGGGAACAAGCAATGAAAGCATATGACGTAGTTTTCCTGTTGTGTGCTTAAAAGCCTCGATTTGGCGGTTCACCCTGCCGGTCTGGGGAGCACTCTTAAATGTTTATTGTAGGAGGCGTTGATGATGTTGATGTTGTCGTTGAAATTTGCCACATTTTGCATGATGTTTTTTTAATTGAATTTAATAGTTCTGACCAGCACTTTTCGTTTCATTCTGACTTGTGAGGTGACATGATGCTTTCAAAGCGGAATTTAGTTTTCTGCAGAATTAAATTGAGCCAATTCTGAATTAAATGTGTCATGTAAACAAGGCAATTGTTGTTGTTGTGATGAGGGCGTGCCTCTAACAAGCTCTGAGCCTGTTAGCAGTGCTACTGTACTAGGGCTGGGCGATATGGAAAAAAACCTATATCACGATATGGATTACTTTATATCACGATAACGATATATATCACAATATAGCACAATTAGGTATGTTTTCAATTATTCTCTTTATTTTGTCGTGTTGCAAAACCACTTGTCTTAAAAATGAATCTTTTTATTCTTATTTTTACAGTCATATGAACTTGGAGCATGTATAGTGACTTGAAGTGTAATTAAATTATCTTAAATAGTTAAAAATTCATAAAATTAGTTTATCACGATATAAACGATAGAGGGGAAAGGGCACGATATAAAACATTTTATCACGATAACGATATATATCGTCATATTGCCCAGCTCTATACTGTACCGCTGTTTATCTTTATCTACCAAGGCCTGACTGGGCCCCTCAGCTTTCCATCCTCTGCGGCAGCACTGCTGTTTTTGTTCCTCCGCTACCTACCAATCACACAGGCATTGTCCTTGATGGGAGGGAAAATACTGCATACAAATGTGTGCTCTTGATCCAGAAGAACTGGGACTATGTTACGCTGTGTGTGTGAGCGTGTGAGTGTGAGAGACAGAAATACAGAGAGAGAGAGAGAGAGAGAGAGAGAGAGAGAGAGAGAGAGAGAGAGAGAGAGAGAGACAGAGAGAGAGAGACAGAGAGAGAGAGACAGAGAGAGAGAGAGAGAGACAGAGAGAGACAGAGAGAGACAGAGAGAGACAGAGAGCGAGCCTAGACGTCATAGTAATGAAAGCGTTGAATGTTATGCTGCTGGCCAACATGACTGATGATGATGAAATATAGTATGTAGTGTGTGTACGTGCATGTGCACATGCGTGCGTGGTGAGTTGATGTGCGTGTAATATGCAAGCAGAGTCTGCAAATCTGCTGGTCACAGACCACCTGTGGGCCACGCACCACAGGTTGAAAACTCCTGAGCTGTAGCACTAGCCTGTGAGGTTGCCGATGGCATGAACACATCGCGTACGCCAATCTCTCGATAGGGGTGTTTGACAGAGGTGTAGTGGGCCACTGTGGAGAAAGCAATAACGGGTGATCTAACAAAAGCGGATGCTTCAAAGTGTGTGGCATTAACAACAACAACAAAGCGCAACAGAGTTCACTCCTACCTCTATTCAGTGTGGAAAGCAGCAAGCGAATTGTAAAACAGCGCAGCGCAGCCAACACACGCATGGGTGACCGGGGTGTGGCAGGAAAATATATAGGCCATGAGGAAATATGGAAGTTCCAACATTTTGTTGGAAAGATTGTGGCATGTAGCAGGTGGTAAGTGTGCAGTTAGGGTAATTGATGATAAGCTGACAAAGAAAGTGTGAAAGATAGAAGGCATTGGTGTCCTCTAAAGCGCTTCTCATTAATGACACAAGGAAAGGAAGCCTCCTTGCCCTCTAGCCTCTTTGGCCATGAAATGTAAACAAATGAGAGACACAGCTGGTCCTTATCTTCCAACACTAGTACTGGAGCAGAGCCTGCAGGCAGGCAGGCCAATGGCTGACTGACTTGGCTGACACAGCAACAGTGGTGGCCTAGTGTCCGTCAGCTCAGCGACCGGGATAATATTGCACAAGGCCATGGGAAACACGGCAGGCAGGCAGAGAGAGAGAGAGAGAGAGAGAGAGAGAGAGAGAGAGAGAGAGAGAGAGAGAGAGAGAGAGAGAGAGAGAGAGAGAGAGAGAGAGAGAGAAAGAGAGAAAGAGAGAGACAGAGACAGAGAGACAGAGAGACAGAGGGAATGAGGGAATGAGGGAGTGTACAA
>NC_085869.1:31887345-31902345 GCF_034702125.1 Engraulis encrasicolus | reverse complement strand
GCCTATATCTGCAACATCATTCAGCCTTGTAAGCCGACAAAATTAATGCAGGCAGGTAAATGCAAAAAAAGATATTAATTACAAAGTATATATATATAATTTATTTTTCTTCTTATTTTTTTTTTTCTATTTTTTTTTTCAAAATTTTTTTTGTGTGAAATCGTGGGGCATATCGAACCGTGGGTCATATATCGTGATACAAACCGAATCGTGGGTTGGGTGTATCGTTACAGCCTTAGCGGTGTGCACAAGCCTGGCTCTTTTCTCCCGTATCTGCAGTGGTGGACCCAAGAGGCCCGGAAACAAAAAAAAATGGACGGCTCCCCTCCCAAAACAATAGCTCGTCATTATTAGTAATACTACCCATCAATCAAACAAATGGACTCTCTTGATTGGATGGGCCTGTTTAATGAGGTGAGACTACGTTTTGCACATGCGCTGTTGGTTCACACGCCTTTCATCACCTCTCCCTTCTTCCCATCATTCTCTCCTCCGCCCTTTCCTTTCATCTCTTTCCATCTCTCTCTACCTCCCTGTGGGGACAGCACTGGCCTCCTTTTGCCGTTATAGACCTCTCTCCTCTCACTGGTTTCCGTGTGTGTGTGTGTGTGTGTGTGTGTGTGTGTGTGTGTGTGTGTGTGTGTGTGTGTGTGTGTGTGTGTATACGTACGCTTCCCACTCCCATCAGTCTATTTTTTCCATTCTTCCGCTTCTCCCCTCTCTGCCCCTCCATCACCCTGCTCAATTTGTCCTTGGGTGAGTGACGGTGTGGCATTGAGGAACGCAGGTGGAGGGAGGGTGAGGGTGGCTTTGAGGAAACAGGGGGGTGGACAGTGCAGCTGGATCAGGGGACTTTGTGATCCTGTACCGGTTTACTCCCTCACACAAACATAGTCAAATACATGCCCTCTCTCACACACGTCATACATTAAGCTTAGCTTAACAATCCTCTCTCTGACTCTCACTCACACACACACATACTGATTTCCAAACAACACTCCTCCTCCCACACACACTGCCACGATGAAGCATTCACCGCAGCTGAAAGCAAAACATCACACAGCAGCAGACACACACACACATTGTCGTCTGCCAAGGGACAAGAGTGGCCACAGGGCAGTCCCCTCCACCTACTCAACTTCCTCGATGCCCTTCTAGACTTGCCAGAGCACAGCCAACCAGCCAACCAGCCAGCCAGCCAGCCAGCCCAGGGCTCCGTACAGCCTGCCAAGTTGTGAGCCACGGAGAAAGACTCAGTGTAGAGGGGGGGGTGAATATCAGCACCCAGAAGTATCACAGCTGCAGACACCACTCTACTGAGTCACCAGGGAGGAACCACCCTCTGCTACACCACAGGCACGGTTTAGAGGCACATACACAGCCATGTGCATGCACGTAAGTGCGGACTGCAGAGTGCATGCAGGTCTGTGTGTTTGTGTGTGTAAAAGCATGAATTGACTGTATTCGTTATGCATAATGTGTATATGCATGCAAACAATGCACAGTGTGTGTGTGTGTGTGTGTGTGTGTGTGTGTGTGTGTGTGTAAAGGTGCACTTCTGTTAACTCCTGTAAGACGGTAGACTAGGCCGTCTGTCCAGGTCCCAGCAGACTATGGAAGCGAAGCAATACGGGTGTGTGAGAGGAGGATGTGTGAGGAAAAGAGAGGAGGAGGTGTGTGTGTTGCGGTGCAAAGACAACAGTCATCACCTTATTACAACACGCGCACGCACGCGCGCGCGCACACACACACACACACACACACACACACACACACACACACACACACACACACACACACACGCACACGCACACGCACACGCACACACACACACACACAATCAGGAAAGCCTCCCCTTGGAGTGTGAGCACCACCCGTTCAGGAGACATGGCAGCCAAACTGAAAATGAGGAAGTCTTGCCGGGAAAAAGGACCACTGAAGGCTCCTCGTCTGGCAATAAGGGACGTTTTACCTCACAGGGAAATGGGACTACACCAAACCAGTTCTTTATAGCCTGCTCTACAAAAACAAGGAGCGACCACCATAACATTCACCCTACATCAATCTGCAGCAGCGTAATTTAAACAACAACTCAAAAAATCATACTTTAATCTAAACAATGTGTCATGTGACAGAGGATGCTTTGATCCAGCAATTTATTTTCATTACATGGAAGTAAGCAACCTCTTGTTGTCTTGTCTTCAGGCAGTAGTTTAAGATAGGGTGCGCAGTGCGCACATCCAAAAACACTTGTTGCAGGTGCCAGACAAAAAGGCAGACAGTTGAAAAAAGGTAGGTCTGCACACAGCCAATAAGCTCCAAAAATAAACTTTATTATTCAAAAAGCAACGTTTCGATCACGCTGGATGTTCATCAGGCATCTTTCAGACAAACAAAAAAACCCTGTCATTGAGTAGAGTCCCTTGGCTACTGCTGAGCAGGTACAGAGTGTGAGGTGAATGGAGAAGAGGCGGGTGAGAATGTGTGTCAGAAACACATGTAGTTCTAGACAATGAGTGTAAAGGGAGAGCACAGCAGAAAAGCCAAGCATGACGTGATTCAGCAAAAAAAACACTGCGGAAGTTACCATGATTGTAGACCAAGTTATTTGGGAAACAGGAACTTAATGTAAACATTGTCACGCAGTGTTTATTTCCCAAGCTATTACTTTGCCACTGCTAGATAAGCATGTGTGCTTCCAGTAACTTTATTAATCTCGGTGCAATTTACAAGCATGTTTAACTGCTGGTGATGAGACAACTGCTATACACTTACACTACACTGTGCACACAGAAGACATCATACCACAACCACAATCAAAGCTGTAGTTCCACATTTTTGGGCTTAGCTCAATCAGGCCAGAAGTGTTCACTGCTGGATTATTTTTAATAGCTAGCTGTAAGTAACTTAATGCTAGTACCTTCAAAGTTACCCACCGAGAAAAAGACGGACAACCAGTCTTGATAAGGTATCCCCAAGATTAGTACATCAGTGATGATGTAGCCCACACTATCGATGCCAGAGCCAGTAAAGCAGGATTGCACGGTGACGTACACTCTAGAGCAGGGGTCAGGAACCTTTTTGGTGGAGAGAGCCATAAACGCCAATTTTTTTAAAAGAAATTTTCATGAGAGCCATACCATTTTAAAAACACTGAATACAATCAAAAGCATGTTTCAATTAAGCCCAACAATTTTAGAGTGTACTGTCAAGTTATTGCTTTTATTGATAACAGGTAAGTATAGGGTTGCCAACTGTCAACTTCATTATGGTGAAGGTCTGGGAGAATTTTGTATTTTTTAGATGTAATTTCCTGCATTTTAACACTTTTTAACATCCCTTGTCCCGTTTCAACTCAATATGGAACCCATACTTTTATTTATAAATACAGGACGATTCAGTAGTTCAAGGGATGGTTGGCAACCCTAGATAAGTAAGAGCCATATACAGTTCCCAAAAGAGCCACATGTGGCTCTAGAGCCATAGGTTCCTGACCCCTGCTCTAGAGCTACTTGTGTTGTAGATTGATTGTCCACTCAATGGAAGAATGCAAGTTCAGGAGTCACTTAGCACTTCATTGCCCTGATAGGTTGGGCTGCCTTCAGCAATGCGACAGCCGTTGTTTTCTTCCAACTAAGGACACAACTAGGCTACAAAAACATGTAACTAAACGGGCCAACTGTAGTGCTTTTAAAACTAAGAAGAAGTTAGTTGAAGGACGGTAGCCAAGGCTGTCCGCCCATTGCCAACCAGTTAATTTCCAAGGTAAACAAGGCACCCGCCACAGCTAAGGCACCCCTGTGTGTAGGCCTATATCAACTTTATAAACACGCCAGTCAGACTAACTACTCCAACAATAACACAACATACCCCCTAAGCCGATTGCCAAGAGTACTTGGTAAACTGATAACAATTCCTCTACTACAACGAAAACAAATCTACTACTATTCTAATAACCTCCCCTTTACTGAATAGGCATGCTGCTTACTTAGCAAGCTAGCAATGTAGCTATGATGAAAAAAACAACTGTTCTCGAGAAGCACAACATTTCTTCAGCAGCCAGTCATGGTAACGTGGCGGTCTCAGTTCCGCCAAATAATAGACAGAGCAGCTAACAACATGGATGAAAAGGCTCTGGAAGGTAGCTGCATGGCACAGCACATAGCCATCAGCTGCCATAGTGAGGCCCACTAGCCTACAGGAGGCAGTGCAACTATTTATCCTTGGCCTGGGGAACCCAAGGAGGAATTGCGCTTTAGCTACCTTGCCTGGCTAGCAATGAAAGTCGTGTCAGCTTAAGTTAAAACGTGCAAATGGCTGCACTTTCAACAGCAGTGGGATGTTTTGCAACGGGTGTTGGTTACTACTTTACCACATTATTGCATGTTTCAGGAAAAACAACCATGAAATTCAAGTAAGTTGAAAGTAGGAACTAACAAGTCCACATGCTAGCAAGCTGGCTATTTAGCTTCACTGCTAGCAAAGGTTCCTGAGAGGCTTGCCAACACCCCCTCCCTCCCAAACTCACCTCCTCCACTCGCATGTCAATAATTCTCTCCACTTCGTACACATCTTCCGGTTCGTCTTCTTCACTATCCCCGCCATCTGGTCTATCTGCTCCAGAAGCCATCTCGACCGAAGGAAGACCAAAATTGCAAGTTGCTTTCTTGTTTGCGCGCTTATCCCCCGATTTCTAGACACACCGCCGTCCCAAAGACTGGGCTAAGCAACGACGCAGCCGCTACGGCAGTCCTTGCAAAGTAGCCTACTGAAGCGAAAGTCTGGGCAGTGGGGCGGTCGGCTGGCAAGGTTGTGCTAGGCAGAATTCTATTGGCCAAACGACTTTCACGAGACCAATCACATCGGAGACGACGATGATTTACTGGATTTGGCTCCAATAGCATGAAAGACATATTCGCTCGTGCCAGCCAGTGTACACATGCGTCGGAAATATGAACTCACGGTGCCCATCCACTAGTCAGTTTTACGCAAGCCGTACCAACGCATTCAATTCATTTTCAATGAAATGCGGCATATCGTCGTTACCGGACTCGCAATGCATGTTGGGATTCCGGCACGGCGAGCGTGGCTCGGGGGCACGTCAAAAAGTTGAGCTCTCCTGAAAGTTATGCAAATTAGCAGCGGCTGACGGACTGCGTTACCCAATGACTGTTGATTACATGAAGATGTCCCATGATACCTGTGGTCATCATGAAGGTGCATTTCCCTCGGTAAAAGTAGATTTTTGACATCTGTCGAACTTTTGGGTGTACAAAATATAGACTACAAGCATGTATGTTGCATGTGCTTATGATACCTGGGTTCAAATGATTATGTTCGATTTCGACCATAAGCATAACAACACGAGGCCAAGCTGTGTGTGGAAAAAACACATGTGCCGAGTTCGGTAAGAGCATTTTGAACTGTAATTTAGGGGCAGTTGGTTTGCTATATGGATAAAAACGGCTAGAAATGTAGATTGATATACTTCCTGTATATAACTCCCGGGCCACGCGAGCTGTAGTAGCAGTGCGTCGACACTGGGACATCCAGTACGTCTAGCTGCGATAACGTAACGCCAGTGCTTAATTTGTAAATCAGCAGGTAACGGAACGCAAAGTAGACTTAAAGACACGTCGATGACGACATGGACTGAGGTCCCGGAACGCACACCAAAAAAAAAAAAAAAAAGGCACTTCTACAGCTGTTACACATACACATTGCACATACAAGCGTCATTTCAAACAACATCACTTTAATAAAATAAATGACATAAGATTGCGTTACCAAAAACGAGCGCTACATGAAGTGCAGGGTCCGAATTACAAATGTGGCTGTTGTTAAAAAATGCATGTGTAGTCTGGATACGATACGCAATTCATTACGTCATCGATTTGCTTGCCATCGCTCAACATCCCTGACACAGGGTAGGCGCTAGCTTGTAGAGGGAGATAATGGCCCACACACACACGCCAAGATTTCAGGGGTCCCTTGCTGGTGCACATCTCTTCGAGGGGCATGGGTAAACAACAGGGGGACAACAACCATAAAAACACTGTTGGCAGTGCAACACACATCCACGAAAAGAGGTCGATGGCGCACCATGCATGTCCGGTCCAAAACACATTTGGTATTATCTCAAAGCGTAAAATGAAACGTCATCACTTTACACAGCAGGGCAGGCTACTAGCAAAGTGAGCACACAGACGCGCGACAGACCAATCCAGACACCCACTAAAACAAACCATCCTACTGCTGTGTTTTGTTGCCAAAATCACTGTATGTAATGAATAGTTTACAATAGTACATGAACAGTAGTGCGACCACCAGTCATCCAATAACACTCAGTTGCAGGTAAGCTTACGTCTGAAATGTGAAAAACACTATTTTGTAACCGATCAATCTTCAAGCACCACCCAACTCTTCCTTCATCATGAAGATGTTCACAGCACTCCCCTGTCGTTTAGGCATGATATATGTATTGAAATACCATTTAGAGAGCATTGCCAAACTCTCCTTAAGACAAGTAAAAGCAAAACATGACGAGCAGGGGCACAGATTTTAAAGCGCACGAAATTGGAAAAGAGAAAGTAACTATTACACCCGAGTCCGTCTACACAGCGCAACAAACCCATCCTTTAGCCGAACCAAAAGAAAAAAGTTAGCAACAATCGCACCGGGCAAGCAGACCCAAGTCAGCATGTCGCGGAATGCAAAATTAATAACCATATTCCCTTACCTTTAGCACGCGGTCGTGATCTTGGGTCTGCCGCAATTATTCCATATAAATCCAGAGGTGAACACACGCAACACAGCTAGCAAGCTATGTGCTAACATTGATTTGCTTTTTCTTTCCCGTTTCTTCAGTAGGCCATTACATTGCCCACACATCCAAAGATGTCAATGTCTATAATGATGTATGTATGTGGTAATTGTGTTTTTTTTTTAGCTATTAAGATATTAGAACATATCAATATTACAAAATCACACGAGACGTACATTCTGAAAACAGATGACTAGATTGTTGTTATTTTGTTGCTCTGCAGAATATCTCGCGATAATAGGTTAGGTGACGTAGACAACACTACGGTGCGCCTTTGAGGACAAACGCCTTGTTTCATCAAACACTTAATTATATCCACCAGTAGATGGCGACTGCGCACTTCAAATAATAGTCAAAACCTTCTTCCAGAACTCAAACTGGAGTGGATATGCTCATATTCAGATCAGCATAAACAGTACCTGCACTACGAACAAAATACTCTGCACGTTAACCCTCTACTACACACACTTTGGCTACCATGATCGAGAACATTCCAGTCCATTTCGGTGCGATTTTTTGACAGTTTATTGGTTTTAAAACTATTTTTGACCCTCCTTATTGTGTGATAATGGTATGAAATCATATGGACATTTTTCACTGTCAGAGAGCCATAGACATTTTCCACAAAGCAGTGTGACATTGCACTTAAAAACAATATGTCTTACAACTCTATATAAGGAGAATTATTGTTTGGAGGGAAATATAGTGTATGTTCATTTCATATTTCACCCATGCAACAAATCCAATAAAAAGTTCTGAAGATGTTGGTGGACTTAAACTATAGGTTTGCAGAGAACTACATACAGTATGAACATTTCATAAGATTGTGCAAACATAGGTTTGCAGAGGACTATATACACAATATGTACACTTAAGATTGTGCAAACATAGGTTTGCAGAGAACTATACACAATATGTACACTTAAGATTGTGCAAACATTGGTTTGCAGAGGACTATACACAATATGTACACTTAAGATTGTGCAAACATAGGTTTGCAGAGGACTATACACAATATGTACACTTAAGATTGTGCAAACATAGGTTTGCAGAGGACTATACACAATATGTGCACTTGAAATTGTGCAAACATAGGTTTGCAGAGAACTATATACAGTATGTACACTTCATAAGATTGTACAAACATAGGTTTGCAGAGAACTATATACAGTATGTACACTTCATAAGATTGTGCAAACATAGGTTTGCAGAGAACTATATACACAGTATGTACACTTAAGATTGTCCATCCTCATTGGGTGGGGGGTGGGAGCGGGGTGAGGGTCAAACACATAAAACTATTAACAGTATGTACACGGGTCACAATATGAGGGTCTCCGTCCTGGGGGGTGAGGGTCACAATTGCAGTCCTTCCTCACTGGGTGAGGGTCCTCACTTTGGGTGAGGGTCACAATGCAGTCCTTCCTCACGGGGTGGGAGGGGTGGTGAGGGTCACAATGCAGTCCTTCCTCACGGGGTGGGGGTGGGTGGGGGGTGAGGGTCACAATGCAGTCCTTCCTCACGGGGTGGGGGTGGGTGGAGGGTGAGGGTCACAATGCAGTCCTTCCTCACGGGGTGGGAGGGGTGGTGAGGGTCACAATGCAGTCCTTCCTCACGGGGTGGGGGTGGGAGGGGGGTGAGGGTCACAATGCAGTCCTTCCTCACGGGGTGGGGGTGGGTGGGGGGTGAGGGTCACAATGCAGTCCTTCCTCACGGGGTGGGGGTGGGTGGAGGGTGAGGGTCACAATGCAGTCCTTCCTCACGGGGTGGGGTGGGTGGGGGGGTGAGGGTCACAATGCAGTCCTTCCTCACTGGGTGGGGAGGGAGGGGGGTGAGGGTCACAATGCAGTCCTTCCTCACGGGGTGGGGGTGGGAGGGGGTGAGGATCACCGGGTGTAAGCACCAGTGTCCATCCTAATGAAAGAGAGAAAGAGAGAGGAAGAGAGAGACCGTGTTTGTATGTGTGTGAGCGGATTGCGAGGAACACACACACAGGTAAAAGATCCAAATATTTTGGAATATGCTATTGACAGGCTGTCAAATTGTAAAAGACTTACTTCTGCCGCGCACACACACACCAGAGGTGTCAAAAGTAAAGTACTTTTGTGGTGTAATTACAACACTAGCACATAGCATTACATAGATGTTACGCCATTTACTCCAGTGTACCTAATGAGACAGACTGTGTTGTTAAACACTGAAAAACTATCAAGGACCACACACACACACACACACACACTCATTGAAGTGAGTGCGCGCGCGCTGTGCGTGCGTGTGTGTGTGTGTGTGTGTGTGTGTGTGTGTGTGTGTGTGTGTGTGTGTGTGTGTGTGTGTGTGTGTGTGTTACGGACAACAAATGCAAATTACTCACCATTTAGCTGCTCATAATATTCCACATCACCAGCATGTCAGGATTCTCCTCCCTCTCTCTGTTGCGCGTTTTACTGCGTGCGTCTGTCGCGTTTCTGTGTCCCTTGGAAACCCACGATCTGACGTAAGGGACAGGGTTGAATTTATCCAGTGGTGGTCCAACAAGATTCAGGAACAGCAAAGATGATATGGTGGGTATGAGCAGAGAGCCACGATGGGGAGTGCATATCAGATTCATTTGAGAAAAGCCACGCTCACATTCAGCACTTGCAATGGGAATACTGTTGACAGCAACAAGTAATTCCCTCAGTTCATCGGGCATGTCGTTTCCATCCGAGTCCCTGTATGCCCTGTAGGCCCGTAGGACAGCGCGTGGGTTTGTGATGTTGAAGCGTTGGCACAGTGACTCAACCTCAGTCTCTCCATACAACGCATCTGCTCCATCAGGCCAATACTGTGCGTAAAGTACCTTCAACTCCTCAATGAATTTGTTATATCCAGTTTTGTCTGGCACGCGACCTCCTTGCGATAGCATGCGCTCCTCCAGGTTTTTGGCCACAGTTAAGAAAAACTGCTTGTGGTCGAGTGATTTGTCACTTGGCTTTCCTCCATTCAGTGTGACACCTTGGAATGAGTTTTCAACGATCCCCCTTTGGCTCAGTTCAGTGTAGCGCCCTGGCCGTTCTGACATTGCCTCGAGTACTCTGATTTCACGTGAAATTGTCTTGTGTGCTGAAATGATGGTGACGTCTCTTTTTTGAAGCTCAACTGAAAGCTCAGACAATTCTTGTAGTGCATCGCACATAATGCCTAAATTGTTCACAAAGGCATGTGAAGACAGGCGCATAGCAAGCCCGCTGTATGTGCGCCTTGTGATGCCATCGCGAGAGGGGTCGTCGGATGCCGTTTGGAAATGTTTGTAAAGTGCTGGGTAATTCTTCCACACAGCGTCGACTGTTCTAAAACTTGAGGCCACCCACCTGGTATCTAGAATTCGACCTATTTTGCATAGTTGTACATCGAGGCTCTCCGCAGCCGTTCTCAGTTCCAATCGGTTTTTGTTGGATGTGCTATACAGTGCATACAGCTTGTCCATCAGACTTTTAAAGTGATTTACGGCGCCCATCTCTTTCACTACGTCGGCAACCGCGAGCTCAAGTCTGTGGGCTGAGCAGTGCCACAGAGTGATGTTGGGGAACATTGTCTGGAGCCGACTCGCCACTCCACTTTTACGCCCCAACATAACGGACGCACCATCACAAGTTACCCCAATGAGGGTTTTAGACAGAAATTCCTGGGTGAAATGAAGACGCTCCAGGGCAGTCAGCAGTGCATGGACAATGCCGTGGGCAGTTAGATCATCTAGCTCGACAAGCTCAGTGAAAATATTGGTGGGTCGGACAGGCTGTTCATTACACACTGGCCCATACTGTCTACTCTGGCTTTCTCCAGAATGTTTGCGGCTGCCAGGTGAGCTTTAGTACGGGCATGTTCGAATACTTTTTTCCGGAGTGCGCGTTGCTGTTTTTTGATATCCAAAGCCGATGATGACACTGTACTGGACACCCACTCTTTGGCAAGTTTCAGCCCCCCAGTCTTAAGTGGCCCCAATGTCCCCACTTTTTGACAGGTTGTGCAGCCTAAACCTAAACTCCCCATAACCAGCCAGGGGTTGTATGACTGTTTGATTTTAAACTGCTCTGGCGTCCAAATATGTGAGCATCCTCCCTTCCCGGATCTCTCGCTTGCCCCATCCTGCTCTCCTCCGCTGTCCCCGCTCTCCTCTCCTGAACCCTCCATGCTAACTGTCCCAGTTGTCACCTCTTGCTCCAGCTCGGTTGTTTCTTGCTGTGATGCTGTAGCACTGGTCTGGTGGTCGTCGTGGCTTTGTCCTTCAACTGCATCTGGCTGGTTGTCCTGATCCGCGGCAGCTGTGTAGTCTGTATCAGCACCGGTCGTAGCTAGCTGCACCTGCACGCTAGAACTAGGAGCTGTTGAGGCGGTGGGAGAACTAGCCGTTCTACTTGCTTCGTGGATGCTAGCAGCGACGCTGCTGTCCCCATCGCCGGTTGCTTTGTAGCGTTTTGACTCCTCTCTCTCTTCCTTTTTCTTGAAAAATGAAGTTAAACTCATCTGTCGTTTAGACATTTTAAAAGTAAAACTTTTCTCCTGCACAAGTTGATTGTCCCTCTCACTGACACACTGACCTCCGTCTGACCTGTATTTGCCGCCAGTATTAATTTTCCATTCTGTTCCTCTTGAGGCGTGGTTTGTATGTCAACGTCAAGCGACCAGTAACATTGAATAGACATGAAGGTATGAAGATTTATTATAAAAACCTAATCCATCAATTTATTTTTGTACAATTTATGAATAGAAGTTATGGGCTACTACATTTAAAAACCTTTTAATAAAAAAAAATAAAAAAGAACTTTTTTTTTTTTAATCATTCACGAGAGGTGGGGGATCAGCCAAAATAAGTCCCGGAACACGGGGGGGTCAAAATGACGAGGTGGGGGATCCTGTTCCGGCATGTTCCGGCTCAAATTAAGCACTGCGTAACGCTATAATGGATCTCCGGCCTCAAGTAGACCTATCCGTACTGTCAACAAAAACAACATACAAGCGAAGCGACCATACATTTCTAAACCGAAATAATCATCTGTCAACGACACATTCATGATGCATGATTCAAGTCATTTCAAGTCAAGTGTAGGCCTATTGTCAAAAATCTAGGCTATACAGGGTTAGCACAGAAGTTTGAAATTGCGTTTGACCATCAGTCTCCAATGTGCAGTTTAGGAAAAAATATTTTAAATAAGACATTGGTAATAATATCTCTCTCTCTCTCTCTCTCTCTCTCTCTCTCTCTCTCTCTCTCTCTCTCTCACACACACACACACACACACACACACACACACACACACACTAATTGACAAAGCTGCGTGGCTTGGAGCATTGACCCGGCTGAAAAAGACAATCCTCAGAGTTGGGAGACATTGTCAGAGTAGAGGGCAGCAAGTTTTATTCCCAGATAACTTTGTATGTGATGATCACATTTTCTTTGTCAAATTTCACAGTTGCATGACACTGCGGTTTGTAGACTCCAGGTCTACCCATCAATGGGATGACCAGGTGTTGGATTAGATTTAAGATTTGGGTGAAAATTTCAAAGTGGTCCCTCATTTTTTCCTCAGCTGTATAAATATATATATATGAAGAGTTCAGATGCAAAACCCCCTAACTCCATTTCTGAAGACCTGCACTTCTATATTTTTAGAGAACCCCATTGTTGGTTTGGTATACATTCATGTACTTGATAATACATATAAATAGTTATATTACATAAACAAAATTAAAAAATATGCAATTTTGATAGCTTTGTATTAAATAAAAATGAATTAAGATTATTTTCTGAAATGGCACTTAGGGGGTTTTGCATCGGAACTCTTCATATATATATATATATATATATATATATATATATATATATATATATATATATATATATATATATATATATGTTATCTTAACATTGTTGTTTATTCATTTGTTAAGCACTTTGAGCTGCATGCCTTGTATGATACTGTGCTATACAAATACAGTTTATTTTTTATTTATTATTATATATACACCGTAGCCTGCAGTTACAGTATCGCAACCATGTCTTATGGCGTGGCGTCTGGAGGTGTTGGTGCAGACACCACACCAGAAGCAGACGTAGGCCTCGATGGTCACAGGCACAGGCTACACCCGTGCGTGATACCTGTACTAGCCACCAGGGGTCACATGTGAGCTACACTAATTTTGTGATCTGAAGTCTAGGCCTACTGTTCTAGTAGTCATGGGCTGAATCTCAAATGGTGCACTTGTGCACTTCAGTGTCCATGTTTCAGTGTGTATGCCGTATTAGTTACGCACTGAAACATAGTGCCTGAAGTGCACAAGGGCGCCATTTGAGATCCAACCATGGACTAAATCTGTTCTTAATTTCATAGTAACACATGTCAGCACATATATTTTGTGTTGTTTATTTGCAGGCATTTAGACTTAAATGACTGTCAATTCCTGAATGTCACCAGGTGGTTGGTATCAGTATCACGGATCTCTCAAGTATCACCGCACCTCTGAGGCTCATGGGGCCGTCAGTAATGCAGCAATGTCCCACAAAATGAAAACCCCAAGTGAAATAAAAAATCAAACTTTACATTGGCGATGAATTCAATGGCCAGTCACAAACTGTATACTGTATGTCGGTACTAGATCTGTTGTGCAATGTATAGGGCAGTCAGGGCTAAGTGGTTAGTGTGTCAGACTTGTAGCCCAAAGGTTGTTGGTTCGACTCCCAACCCAACAGGTTGGTAGGGGGAGTCATTAACCAGTGCTCTCCCCATCCTCCTCCATGACTGAGCATGGTACCGTCCTGCGGCACTGCTCCCTTTCAGGCACCATTGGGCGCTGCCCCCTTGCATGGGTGAGGCATATATGCAATTTCACAATGTGCTGTGGAGTGCTGTGTCACGATGGCAATGGAAGTTGGGCTCTCACGTTCAGTTTCACAAAGAGTAAAGGGGCCTAGGGCACCAAATTGACTAGCACTGGCCCTAGACCTACCACATGCATACCGGTCAGTAAGAAAACATTCCTCACATTTTTTAACAGTCTCAAATTAATATGCCATGCCAGAGGCAGTAGAAAAGTTCTCTGATATGAAACAAATATTGCCTATGTTATGCTCATTTTAAGCTACCAAACTTTTCAGGGAATACAGGAAAACCACATGACCAAAAGTTGCTGAAAAACTTTAATAACAACGTATTACAATTCTATAAATAGTATTTGCATAGATGGAAAAAAACAAATGAATACGCTGACTACACAGACAGAAAATACCAAATGTATCCATAGGCAATCTGTGAGATGTTTACTTTCCTTGACAAATACAAAAAACTTGACATATTTGCACAACAAAAACGTGTACAAAAAAGATATAGAAAACCAAAACATATATTATTCACATTCAGATTCCTCATAGTCTCACTGATAACTGGACTTGGACTGGAAACGGCTGCAAGAGACTGATGATTTGACTTCATGGCACAATGTCTAACTCTAAAATCCTCTTCACATGGGCAACTACAGAATTTCATCAACAACATTGCAAACATAAGCCATCATAATGTACAGTAGAAGAATGACATCCTTACAAATACCCTTACATACTATTAAAATGTTTTGTTTTTAACCACATGTTTAAAAACAAAAAATGTGGCACATTTGGCAAAGCAGTGGACACACAGTCAATTAAAATGGCGCCCTTTTTCCAGTTCAGTCTCTGCACTGTGTACAGCTGGTCAAGGCCTCCTCTAGTCGCTGCACCGATCTCTGACAAAAAGGAGCCGTCACCATGTGACTCTGTTGGCTGTCAGCCATTTTGTTTTTATAGGCCTATCGAGGGGAAGTGCTGCAGTCTCTTGAGTCCTGTTGTTGTGTCTCATCTCCCCCCTCTGCACGACATGGTGATCACAGTAAACAGTTATTCCTGAAAAAGCAGTTTTTTTGTGTGTAACAGAGGACTGTAGCACTGTCTACACTGTGTATGCTGTGCCTATAGCTGCACAGGGTGCTGTTTGCCCTTCTGGGGCGCTAAAGGGATCCAGGAGAGGCAGCGCTGGAGCTCCTTGTGAAGGCCTTTGGCTGAATAAGCAGGCAGTGGAGTGTGACTTATGAGGCAGCGTCTGTGATCCTGATTTAGGGGCTGTTTCTTGGGTGAATGAGAAAGGCAGAGGAAGAGAGGGGACGCGTAT
>NC_085869.1:31872345-31882345 GCF_034702125.1 Engraulis encrasicolus | reverse complement strand
GTACTTGTCTGACGACCAGCCGATTCTGTGCTGGTTGGATCAATGTGTGCTGGGTTCTTGTTTTTTTGTGTTTTTCAGTAACAACACATTCTACCTCATTAGGTACAATGGAGTAACTGGTGTAACAACTATGTAATAGCATGTGCTAGTGTTGTACTAACACCATGAATTTACTTTTACTTTACTTTTGCCAGCTATGTGTAGATGTGATGGAGTAAATGGTGCTCACCAAAGCACAGCCAGCTGCTTGTCCTCCTGCGTGGCCCCTGGGCCAGAGTGGCTCTTCAGTCGCATGGCATAGCTGCAGCACACAGCACACATGCAGGAAGACACAGGCAGAAGTTACTAAAACGGGAGATGCAGTTTATATATACACATCAAAATGAATGTGTACACAAAAATAGTGTATGTGTGTGTGTGTGTGTGGGGGGGGGTGTTAGAGACACTATAATAGACATTATAATAGACTGATAGGGGAAAGGGTGAAAGACAATGAGAGAGAGAGAGAGAGAGAGAGAGAGAGAGAGAGAGAGAGAGACAGACAGACAGACAGACAGACAGACAGACAGACAGACAAGGAGAGAGACAGACAGACAGACAAAGAGAGAAACAGACAGACAAAGATAGATACAGACAGACAAAGATAGATACAGTAGTATTAGAGAGAGTACACAGAGAGAGCTACAGAGTGCCTCTCACCGTATGAGGTCCACAGTCTCTGCGTACATGGCGTATGGGGATTTGGCCTCCAGGGGGCCCTCCTCCATGGCTTTGCCACACTCCATAAAGGACAGGGCAGCATCCACGTAATTCACTGCCTTACCCAGCTTATCCACCTGTAGCACACACACACACACACACACACACACATAGACACAGACACAGACACAGACACACACACACACACACACACGCACACGCACACGCACACGCACACGCACACACACGCACGGTCAAATAAACAAGAAGGTATGCAATGTAAACACACATAAAACGCAGAAGCAAACAGACATGTCACATTTTACCGTTCTTCATATGTCATTTCTATAGTGTTGAACTGTACCATTAGCGTGTGACAAATAAAGTGTCTTCAGTTTTGTGATGGAGCAAAAACAAACCTGGTATTTGGTACTCACCCATTGTGTTAGGAGAGAGTATACGACAGTGTGTGGGGCCTTCAGTGTGTGTGTGTGTGTGTGTGTGTGTGTGTGTGTGTGTGTGTGTGTGTGTGTGTGTGTGTGTGTGTGTGTGTGTGTGTGTGTGTGTGTGTGTGTGTGTGTGTGTGTGTGCGTGCGTGTGTGTGTTCCTTACCATGGCATCTGCCCTGTGCTTCATCCTCTTGGCCTCATGCATGTAGTATTCAGCATGCTGGGAGCTGTGGACACACACGCACGAACACACGCACATGCACACACACACACGCACACACACACACGCACACACACACACACACACATGCACACACACATATGCACACACAGCAAATGAGGAAAATGTATGCAGCAGATATGCAGATGTGACCTGTAAACGATGTGACCCACCAAATATGACCCAGCAAATATGACACCGAACATTCAGTATGTACACATTTCAACAAACACAAACATCCAACCAACCAATAAACCGACAAGCACACTGCAGAAATGGGAAAGTATAAAAAATAAACACACAATGTACACATATCCATATGCATTCATATATGTACAGTAAACATATGCATACTGCATAAGCAAATAAAAGTTAAAGCGATGGTTCGGAGTAGAATCACCCTAATGCCATTTGAACCGTGACACCCATCCACCTTTACACCCGAAGTGTTTTCTGCCGCAGACTTACATCAACAGAGTTGCCGTGTTATTCGATGTTTATTCCGGTTAGCTTGACTCAAGCGCATATGGATACTGGGCACCGTCTCCAAACTTTCCCCACAAAAATAACATGTCATTACACCAAACTTCTGCAGTAGCACAAATATGGTCTGTACTCACGAAACGAAGCATTTGGAAGTTTGGAAATAGTCCAGGAGTTTAGTATTATCAACACAAGCTGAATAGCTTCTCTGCTGCTAAAGCTGTGCCAACGTTACTTCCGTCATATGAGACAAGCCCGTAAAAGTCTTCAACAAACTTCCAGACGAGAGTGTTAAAAAAGTTTTCACTGAATTGTGATTAAGGCTTATATTTTCAAGGAAATACTTAAAAGATATTTCAAATCTTACCTACTATCAATTAGACAATGATTTTCGTTATCAATACTGATGCTGAATTCACTTTTCATTGTGCATATTATGAGCTTCGTTGAGGACTCTTATGTCTTAGATGACGGAAGTAACGTTGGCGCAGCTTTAGCAGCAGAGAAGCTATTCGGCTTGTGTTGATAATAATAAACTCCTGGACTATTTCCAAACTTCCAAATGCTTCGTTTCGTGAGTACAGACCATATTTGTGCTACTGCAGAAGTTTGGTGTCATGACATGTTATTTTTGTGGGGAAAGTTTGGAGACGGTGCCCAGTATCCATATGCGCTTGAGTCAAGCTAACCGGAATAAACATCGAATAACACGGCAACTCTGTTGATGTAAGCCTGCGGCAGAAAACACTTCGGGTGTAAAGGTGGATGGGTGTCACGGTTCAAATGGCATTAGGGTGATTCTACTCCGAACCATCGCTTTAACCTATTCCATTCACACACACACACACACACACACACACACACACACACACACACACACACACACACACACACACACACACACACACACACACACGAACAAGCAGATGAGTATCACTCACACGTCAGTATATGGCACTGTCCCTCTGTGTCGTATGGTAGGGTTGGCCCCAGGGGCCCACGTCTCGCAGGATACCTGAGGGACCCCTGACACTCCCACCGACTCCGTCTCCACCTTCGGCTGAGTCTTCCGCATCTGCAATGCCAAGCAAACCCAAAGTTATGCAACATGTAGAATGTAATACCAGAGTTTAAGTAAGAGAGTTCCCCTCAGCACTCCAGTTAAGGCCCCCACCAAGCACATGGACTGGCCCCCTGAAAAGATAACGATGTTGTGTTTGTGAATTTAATTTCTAAAGTTGCTTAAACAAAAAATATACATACATGACAATGCATTGCATAGCCTTTCCAATGATGATAATGACAATCTGATCCCGTGTAACACCGCATTATGTAATACCGGTGCAATATGTAATAGTGTAATAAATAATTATATATATAATAATATTCCCCAAAGGTGCATACCAACTTAATGATGACAAGGCCTGCCCCCCCATATACTGGAAGAATCAAGCCAAGGCCTTTCTTACATGGGCTGAGCCAAACTTTTTTCTGTGCACACCCTTTTTCAACTACAAGCTGTTTGTCAGTGGTCTTGGTTAATGCTGTATAAAACATTGGTTGGCCTTAGTTATTATATATTTTTTTATAGATAATTACATAATGCACCATGTTATTACATTTCCATCAAAACAAAAAATGAGCAACCGCATTTCGTAACAAATTCTGCATTATGTAATAATTTATTACAAGATGAGAAAAAAGTTGATACGAAATGCATTCAAGAAATGTATTATGAAATGCGTAAATTATTACTTAATGCGTAAATTGCCACTGCATTATGTAATAATTAGGGGTGGGCATAGATTTTTTTTTTTAAATCTAGATTAATCTCACTGTAATTATGAAATTAATCTAGATTAATCTAGATTAATCTATATCAAAATGGCTCATTCAGAATAGGCACGATAGCGAAATAATGCCGAAAAAAACCTTGGGGTTTCTTAAGACAGATGGCGCATTAGACCAGAGCTCATCTTTTTTTCCAAAATGCATCTCATCTTCAAAAAATGGTCATGTTGATACTTGGAGATGAAAAAATCACAGCAATATGTGTAAAGTGTGTCCAATATGTTAGGAAGCATTTACAGTTAGTATACTGAAATTTCAAAATGAACAGCGCTATAAGTTGTAGAGGCAAATACAGATACATCTATCAAACATTTAGGCTATTTAAACAATAATACCTCAACAATTCAGCATTTCTAATGGGCAGAGAGAGAGAGAGAGAGAGAGAGAGAGAGAGAGAGAGAGAGAGAGAGAGAGAGAGAGAGAGAGAGAGAGAGAGAATCTGCCACTGACTGTTAAAAGGAGCAGCGGCTCCTTTAAGAGAGGGAGGAGCTCTGCGCGTAGTAGGCACAGCCACAGACCTGCAGCCCTCAGCAGAGCCAGGCTACTGGATATGCCTATCTAGAACCTATAGACAGGTCATCAGCTGGGAAAATTAGGCCTTTCGTCCTACCGCACTTTTCTCTGTGGATAACTGACCAGAAGGCCTATTGGAAGAAATTAAAACATGGGGCCACGTCAATTTTTGCTCAGAATTCAATATGGCCGCCATTTTCCAAAATGACTTGTTTTCATGCATTATTACATTGTACTATAAGGTGATATTCATGAACGATTAAGTACTTTCAGCACTATTCTGTCCTATTTCCTTACATACATGTTTACAAAGGTTGACTAAACTAAAACAAATGAAAATAAAGTTGTCCACCTTGCAATATCCAAAGGAAAGTGCTGAAAATAATGATTGAAATGCACATACAGAGTCTATGGCTGGGAAAATTAGGCCTATTGTCCTGTCAGGGTTTTCACAGTGGATTGCAGACCAGAAGGCCTATTGAAAAAGATTAAAACTTGGGGCCATCTATGTCCTCCAAAATTCAAAATTTTGTCTGTTTTTCCAGAATGGCAGACTTTCACACATTTTTCTCAATACTGTAAGGCCATAATTATCAATAAAGATTACCTATTTTTCAGTTAAATTGCCCTATCTTCTTACAGACGTGAGTATAAAGGTTGTCTAGGAAAAGGCATAAATATATATATATTGACAAAGGAATGTTGTCAAATGATTGAATTTCATAAACACAGTGGACTGCTGAAAAGTTCTGTGTGAGAACTGTGTGTGTGTGTGTGTGTGTGTGTGTGTGTGTGTGTGTGCGTGCGTGCGTGCGTGCGTGCATGTTTGTATGTGTATGTGTGTGTGCCTGAGTGCGCTTTTCTCAAGTGTGTGTGGCCAGTGTGCTTCTTTACATACACTGACATAGACACAGTAGACCGGGTGTGTGTGTGTTGAGGGGGGGTTTAAGGTGTGGGGGTAGGGGGGACCGAATGATGTGGAGGAGCGGGGGGATGAATGAGGGGGTGAGCGGGGGTAGGGGGGCAGAGTGGGGGGTGGGGGGGAATGAGTTGGATTGAATTAGGGGGTGGGTGGGCAGAATAGTTTGTGGGGGGATGAGTGAGGTGGTGGGGGGGATAGTGTGGGGGTTCAGGTGGGCAGAATAGTGTGTGTGTTTGTGTGGGGGGGTAAGTTCAGTCGGGGGGGCCGACCTGCCAAACTTTTCACATTGGATGGCGGGTGGGCGAGTATTTTGTGGGGGGTTGGGGGGAGAATAAGTCAGGGGGGGTGAGCGTGGGCAGCAGAATAGTGGGGGGTGAGTGAGGGGTGGGGGGGCAGAGTAGCATAGGGGGGATGAGTGAGTGAGCAATCACCCTTGCTTTATGCAAAAAAATGTAGGCCTGAAAAACTTTTGGTCAGTAATCTAATGTGAAAAGTTTGGCAGGTCAATAGCCTTTTTTCAGCAGTCAACTGTGTATGTGTTGTTCAATCATTTTCTGACAACAATCCTTAGGATATTTCGAAGGGGCAAGATATGTATTTACATCATTCTGTTGCCAACCTTTGTACTCACGCCTGTAGATAGGAGATAGGACAGAATTTCACTGAAAATATGTTGTCTTTCTTGATAATCATGATCTTACAGTATTGAGAAAAATGTGTGAAAGTCTGCCATTCTGAAAAACAGAGAACATTTTGAATTTGGAGCACATTTGAGATGGCAACCAGCTGGTGAATCTTTTTCAATAGGCCTTCTGGTCTGTATTCCACTGTGAAAACCCTGACAGGACAATAGGCCTAATTTTCCCAGTCATAGACTCTGTATGTGCATTTCAATCATTATTTTCAGCACTTTCCTTTGGATATTGCAAGGGGGACAACTTTATTTTCATTTGTTTTAGTTTAGTCAACCTTTGTAAACATGTATGTAAGGAAATAGGACAGAATAGTGCTGAAAGTACTTAATCGTTCATGAATATCACCTTATAGTACAATGTAATAATGCATGAAAACAAGTCATTTTGGAAAATGGCGGCCATATTGAATTCTGAGCAAAAATTGACGTGGCCCCATGTTTTAATTTCTTCCAATGGGCCTTCTGGTCAGTAATCCACAGAGAAAAGTGCGGTAGGACGAAAGGCCTAATTTTCCCAGCTGATGACCTGTCTACTAGGCCTACAGCACTGGCACACGGCGATTTGACAGTTGTTCTCAGAGTTAGAATGCCAGATGAGTTACAACTCGACATGAATTCAGTTTGCAAAAAAAAAAAAAGTCAAGCGCGACAACCGCGAGGTTTATTACCGTCGGACATGAGAATATCTCACTGAATCGCAAATGTGCGCGATTGCAACACAAACATTCAGCGAGAGTAGATATTGACAGTTTCAGTTTGACAATCTTCAAAATGCATAGGACTATCACATGGAATGTTTTGCAATTATAGCACAGGCAAGATTTCTGGAAGTTGTTTATGTATTCTATGCAATGCGTGAGGAAATGTAGGCTATGTCGGGCTGGTAGCTACTCACACACAATAATGTCTCTCTATGCTTCACCTCAAACAATAACGTCTCTTTAGTCTACCACTTATGAAAAAGCACTCAAACAACAACTACCACGGCAGAGGGATTAATGTTTTCAGCTTGCAAACACTTCATATTTAGTAGGTCTGCTGAAACAACAGGTGGAGAGAGGAGAAGCGACTGGAGCGCAGTCTAAAAGCGTCTGTCAATTAAACGCTATGGTGACGTGCATACCCAAACTCCAAACCTATATTTTGAGAATAGATTAACGTGCGATATTTTCTTTATCGCGCGACAAGAGTCTCACATTATCGCAGCACGTTAACGCCGATAACGGCCCACCACTAGTAATAATTTATTACACTATTACATATTGCACCGTTATTACATAATGCGGTGTTACATCCCGGCCAACCCCTCACTACCTTGACTGAACGGAAATACTGAATACTGACTGAGTTATCATCCACTCTGCCGGCTATGGGACCCGAGAAACGTCCTCAACTATTCCCACTCCGGGTTTGAACACCATGGTGAAACGTGCTCATACACGTGGGCACACCTGACTTAAGAATTAAGGAGGTGGTCCTGAGATCAGAAAGTTGCGGGTTCAAATGTCACCCTTAATTCTCCCTACACCTGCATCCATGGCTGAAGTGCCCATGAGCAAGGCACCTAACAGCCTGATCTCCAAAAATTCCGTGCTCCTGGACACGGATGTTAAGGAAAAGAAATCCGTGTCCAGGAGCAAGGATTTTGCCAAAATTCCGTGCTCCTGGACACGGAATTGTTTCACGTGCTCCTGGACACGGAAATTGTTTTCTAAAGGCTATTAAAGCACTGTGTTAACTCTATCATTAGAAAATACATACAAAATGCTAATCCTAAACAAAATAATGCTATAGTTATTTAAGTTGTGCCCTGACCAAAACATTCCCTAACCTTAACCTGTCATTGAAGACATATTTTTGAGAAATACTTTTCCAGTTGGTTGCTAGGCTATCAAATTCATATAATGAATGAAAGAAAACCAGCTGTGCCCAGACCAAAACAATCCCTAACCCTAACCTGTCAGTAAGAAATGTTTTTTTGAGGAAAAATATTTGAAATTAGAAAAATCCTGAGAAAACACAAGATAATAGAGAGAGCACTTCTGTGTGTCCATCACGGAAAATAATTCCGTGTCCCGGAGCACAGAATTTTGGCAAAATCCGTGCTCATGGACACGGATTTTGTGTCCTTAACATCCGTGTCCAGGAGCACGGAATTTTTGGAGATCATGTTGCACCTAACCCCACATTGCTCCAACTAACTTGCTATGAGTCACTTTGGATAAAAGCACCAGCTAAGTGTGCAATGTAAAGTAATGTAATGCAATGTGCAATGTTTTGAGCTATACCAGCCGTATTTTGTAAAAATTGTGACATGTTTTGGATATTGTCGTCCAAATATCAGAGTACCTGTTGCCTGGATCACATTACCCTTTTTGTTCTTAACAAATTCTGTGACAATTTTATGTCTAGAATGCACTGCTTAAAACCAGCTGTCACTCCAGTCATTTGAAACAAACCTATTCATCTGAGCACTACATCTTGTGGTGTGTGTGTCACATCAACACTTGACTATGCACATGCCCATAGCTCAGGCAAATGAACAAAGTGCAGATACCAGCCAAGACAGTAGAGTACAGTCAGAGAATCGTATATGAGAGTGAGATAAAGCAGGCGCGTTCTTCTCCGGTATCCACTTTACGTCGGGTGAACGCCCCTTTAGGAGACCTTCGATTAGGAGACCTTCGGAGTCTTGAGGTAGAGAATAAATGGAGTCCCCTTAGCGCTGTAGATGGCGGTGGCGCACGTCTTGTGCAAACACCACGAAAAGAGAAGAAGAAGGAGGGACAACGCCCCCTTAGGAGACCAAATTTTGAGCACACGCTTTTGCATTGAGTGGGCGTGTTTCGATTCCTCTTATTATATATCCAACCTCTTTGGTACAGTGTTAGTTTGTCACAGTGCTGTAACTTAGGTTACAGCTTGCAGTGAAATTACTATTTAATGCCATAACATGCAGAACGACTTTAACCATGTTAACATAAGAGGCATACATTGCTAAGCAAGTCTATTGCAGTTAACCCCTTAAAACACGGCGTTATAAATTTGTTGTCACCAGAATGGTAATGACTGAGTCGTAGCGCATTACTAAAGGCGTTGTGTTATGTCATAGTAGAGTTGTACTACTATGGTAATCAGAGCCGTAACCAGACATTTTTAAATACAGAGGTCAAATACTGCGTGCTGTACTGCATACTGTACATTCAGAATGCTTCAAACACTTCAGTTTTCACTAATCACTGCCTTGAGGATAAATGGGGGTGGCATATACAGACTTAATTTACCATTGTTGGTCATATATCGATTTCATCATAGATACATTTTACATTACTGAAAGAAAATACTGAGACACAACCTCCGTGTGCTCAAAGGTAGTTACGGCCATGATGGTAATTAACCCTTCAATGACTATTACAGCGTGCCTCAGATGGTACGGTGTGCATTATGAGGCTACATAATGACTGTCACCATGTGAGAGCGCACATGGGTCATATTGAGGAACAAAATATCTTTCTAGTCGACTCGCTTCCTTATTTCTCTTCTGGTGTCTATTTCCCCAGATCAGCCTTTATTTACTACCTTGTGGTATAAAGACAGGGCAGCTGTGGCCTAATATGTAGTTAGTTCATTTGTTAATGAACAGTAAAGCATTCCACTGCTGGAGCAGTCCACACTATGAGGCTCTATGGTCAATGTAACATTTATATACACTTCAGTGGCTTTTGGAAATGTTTAGAATGGAAAGTTGTGACTCCTGTAGTGGATTTCCATTGAATGGCTTTTTTATTTTATTATCTCCTAACATATATTTCTTAATTCAATATCTTTTTTGTTTTTATGCCGCTATTGATAGTAGAGTGATGATCACAGAACAGAGAAATGATCCTGGTTCAGACCTGAACTTGGGTTAATGGTATGGCTCCCCATCCCACTGAGCCCCAGTTCCCCAGTGGCTGATTCTTACCTGGCTCTTGTGGCTTCCCATGTCTGGGTAGTACGGATCCGAGTCCTGGATCTTCACAGTGGGCTTGGGAGGCTCAGGGGAGTCTGAGAGAGGCGAGAGGGGGGACAGGGGAGGCCTCTTATGACAGTCCAGGTAGTCCTCTGCATACCTACATACAGAATCAAAACAGGGCAAGGAAACCATAAGTGTTAAAATATAAATTGTT
>NC_085869.1:31864845-31867345 GCF_034702125.1 Engraulis encrasicolus | reverse complement strand
GTGTGGGTGGTACTGGACTGGGCCTGAGGTGATTGGCTCTACTGACCTCCAGGCCTTGGTCCTTGGTGGACTTGGAGAACTGCTGCTTATGCTGGGCTTTGGTGACGACGGGGGTGCCAGTGGTGCATGAAGAGTTGCTATGGGACAGGTGGTCACTGGGGCTTGTCCTGGGCCTGCGGTGGCTGGTGGTGGTGTCACCAGGGTGATGCTGATTCTGCTGTTGCTGAGATGGATGATGATGCTGCTGTTGCTGAGCGGGAACCCAGGGCCTGATTCTGGGCTTGTGAACCGGACTGGAGCAGGTCTGAGGAGGTGGCCTATGGTTGTCCTGCTGGTGATAGGGTTGTTGATGAGTTGCAGGAGGATGTGAAGGAAGTCCAGTGTACTGACCAGGTCCCAAGGGTGGAGGCACAGGGGGTAAGTCTGGACTGGGGCTCCTAGGTGGGGCGTGGGTTCGCACAGGGCTGGGGCTCAGGCATTCACTGGGCACGGGGCTCGGAGGTGCGGGGCTGCGACCAGGACTGGGGCACGGGCTGTAGGCTGGACTGCCCCGTGACGGACTGTGCCTGTGCCTGGGGCTGTAGTCAAACCGAGGGCTGGGCGGCGCAGGGATCTCTCCCGGGCTGAAGCTGTGGTGGTCCCAGGCGAACCGGGCCGGAGAAGGCCCGCGTTCGGAGTCTGGGGACCTGGGGCCGTTGGCCCCGGTGGCAGTGTCGTGGAGGGGAGGAGGGGAGCCTCTTCCTCCCGGGTCGTGTTCTGTTGAGTCCCGCTTTCGCTGGACCTTCCCCAGCCACTTGTCCAGCTGCCACTGCGTATCGGATGGGTTGGCCGTCTACAGGGAGAGGAAGAATGGAAGAGAAAGAAAGAAAGAAAGAAATAAATAAAGAAAGAAATAAATAAAGAAAGAAAGAAAGAAAGAAAGAAAGAAAGAAAGAAAGAAAGAAAGAAAGAGAGAATGAAAAAAATAAATTAAGAGAGATGGAAGGACAGAATCAGAATCAGATAGCTTTATTTGTCCCAACAATGGGCATTTCAGGCCAACAAGCCTCAACAAATAAAATTGAATTAAAATAAAAAGTAAAATAAATTCTATGATAAATAAAAAGGTAGACAAAATAAAGTAGTCATCCAAACCACACACAGACAAGAATGGAAGAAAGATGTCAATCATTTCCCTGGAAAAGTATTTAAAGGAACAGTCCACCCTATTTCAGGAAATTGCTTATTATATGAGAATATAGGATTTTTTCTCTATGTGTTGGCAATGCCTAGTTTGACAGTACAGCCACATTTAACGTAGCAATGCAAGTCATCAAACATCCTGTAATGTTTAGTTATAGAGTTTAGAGTTAGTTATAAAGCACTTTAAAAGGGCTATAACATTCACCAGAGGGCAAAACGGCTATTCCAGTGATCCAGCGATCAGTTGTGGATTGATGCTACTGGTAACATTTACTTCCAGTGATAAGCTATGCTAATAATGTCAATCTAAGTACTGAACACACTGAAAAGAAAAGTATATGGACACATTTATGTGTAATACTTGGAAATACTGTAATAAGGGTGAGGTGTCCTTTTAAGAAAGTTTGAGTTGGAAGTTTCAAGGAAACAATCTGACATGTTTACAGCTATCACAACAAGTCAGTGAAAGGATCACGTAAATCGTTTATATTATGCCTTAATGAAAGTTATCCTCAGCTCATAAGCAGCGGCTATGAAAACATCATCTCCTGTGATTTATGCTATCCTTGTGTTATCATTTAAAAGTCACACCCAAAAGTAGTAAACACAGGTGCTAGACTAGCTAAGCAGCCTAAATACTGCACACTGTTTAAAAAAGTAGAAGGCAACATGCATGGCAATGCCATGGCTTCTTGATCTTCGTCAGGTATTGAAGCACATGTTAAGTTACCACGTCTCTCAATGGAGACCCAAACAAACATGCCCTCACTGCCATCACTGGGGATACCCCTGATTAATGACCATGTTAACACATTGTAATGGTTTATGTCCAATGCGGCTTTATCAGCACTAATACATACAATGTTAATGCCTGCATAAGTAACTCATAAGGCATGTACTAAGCAAACGCTGAGGCCTACTAGGTCCTTACTAAGGTTAAATTGGTAATAAATCCCTTATTGTGCATGAAGAAGACATTTGCAAATACATGCCTAACAAACGTTTGATTTTGCTTTGTACATGCCTTACAAGTTACTTACACAGGCACATTGTGTGTATTAGTGCTAATATGTATCCCTAAAATAAAGTGTTACCCAAATATGCAATGAACATAAATAAACAAACAACCAGAATAGTTTTGTCAGAATAGTTTTGTCTCAGAAAGCCAAACTCAAGTGGACATCGCAAAACTTGGCTGCCTCCTTGGCACAGCTCAAGCCCCCAGCCACCCACCCACTCACACATAAACATACGCACGGACAACCCTAAATTGTTGTACTTTTAGTATGTACATGCCTGTGACAAATTAAAACTCCTC
>NC_085869.1:31852345-31854845 GCF_034702125.1 Engraulis encrasicolus | reverse complement strand
CACATTGACAGACAGCAGTGTTTCCCATACATTGAGGAAACTATGGCGGCCCGCCATAGTTTAAATTTGGCCGCCATAGTTTACGAAAATGTAAAAAAAAAAAAAAAATTTTTTTTTTTTTTAAACTTTTTTTAAATTATTATTTTTTTTTTAACGATATCCGTTTTTGTTAAAAACGATTTGAATTACGATTTTGAATTTCCTTCGCATTTTCCTCCTGGAGTAAATACATCCTATAGACTGTATTGGTTAGATAAGTAGTCCCACGGTAACACAGAATGAGGGGAAAGCATCATGTGTGCACACGTGTAACATCGGGTGAGTAACAGAACATGTGCGCAACGATGCGTTATGACACGCCGATATGCGAGGATCTTCGTCCAAATCGCTAGTCGCATGCATCATCGCTAACTGCGTTTACATCGCGTGCCGCGTGTAAGGGAAATGTTAGTTGTTGACATGTATGGAATTCACTTGTGCTGTTTCTTGCTTCAGTTGTGGACAAAACGATTGGCCAAACTCACGATAGAAAGCCTTTGCTGTGCTACTGTCCCAGAGAGCTGAAAAAAAAAAACCTTCATAGAAAAAGTCCCTCTTAACAGGGGTGTTAACCAATCCAATGAGTTCTCTCTCTCTCTCTCTCTCTCTCTCTCTCTCTCTCTCTCTCTCTCTCTCTCTCTCTCTCTCTCTCTCTCATAGTAGCCTACTATTTACCCATATCAAATGGCATGATAATGCTTCATCATATTTTAGAAATAGGGCCTATGTGCCTTTTATATACCAAATGTTTATCATTTTGAAATTGTTTCAGTTGTTTATGACTTGTGTATGACTGAAATTATCTCTGCATACTATCAGTGCTGCATTGCTTTGTGAAGATAGGCTATTCAACACACTTTAAAAACACACTGAAAAGATACGGCCATAGTAGCCTACTGAAAACATTTTGTTCATAATAATGGTGATTAATAAATGGTGGTCTTAAATTTTCATACTGACATCCTTGAATTTGACTTGGTAGATCACGGCAGACCATCAACTTCAAAAGTAGATCTTGGTTAAAAAAAGGTTGGGCACCCCTGCTATAGAGAGAACCACAAGTGCTTGAAAGACAGGGATCAAAAGCCTAGTCAAGTTGTTGTATGTAGTTAACTTGGGTTTGGGAGCAATATAAAAAAACCTTCAGAGAAGGGACAGTTGGGATGAGTTTACTAACACTCCCTAGGCTTTGTTTTACAGTTGTAATGAGTTTGGTGACAGACCTTCATTGACACAGCAGAGGAGACATCGGGCTGCATATAGGCCTAGAAATTAATGTGTAATGAATGTGAATATAGACATAAATGTGTAATATGTTGTTCAGCCCTTTTAATGGGAGGAATTTGGAAAAAACTGGCCCTGTGACCAGCACCACGCATGTAGAATGTGTACGCCTACAGATATGTGTGGGGGAAAAGGCATAGCCTACCCTCTAAGACCCTTTTTGTCTATGCGTTAACAATTTCACAGTGCTCTTAAATTCTTATCTCTGCTCCTATTTTGTTTTATTATTGTTTCCCAGACCCCTGCATGAGGGACGAATGAAACTGTGTTGTAAACAGAAATTATTCACTGTACTGCATTTTTTGACAATGACAATGTACTACTATTATACAAGTCATGGGTAAAATCTTATGTAGCCTTATTTCTCAAACTATAAATGGCTGAAATATAGGTCCAGGCCTACAGTTTCTCCATGCGTCAATGTCATACTGTAGTCATTGTTTTGCCGTTTTGCATTTACGCTGCAAGAATACACCGCCCCCCCCCCCCCCACCAAAAAAAGGCCTGTGTGAGAAGACCCCCCCCCCCCGGACAAAATAAACCCCCGGCTGCCCCCATAGTTTCCAAAATTTCTGTGGGAAACACTGCAGACACAAATGCATGCATGCAAACAGACACAAGGACACGCACACACATTCACCCATGTCCCTTGAAAATAAAACTTTGCGAAATCCCACTCTGCTCTTGCAGTATCATTCCATTGCACCACAACTTCCTTGCAAATTTCTAGCAAATTCAATTCATGTGAAAGGGTGACACAATAGGCTTGATTAAAAAGAAAATCAGAGCAAACTTTGTTTTAAGGCTGCTTTCATCAAAACTGGTCAGTTAAATCATTTGGAAGTTGCCTTTCCACTTCCCCAAGACATCAACCACCCAACAAAATGGCTAAAGGATGGCTACATGGGTGTTCGCACGCACGCGCACACACACACACACACACACACACACACACACACACACACACACACACACACACACACACACACACACACACACACACACACACACACACACACACACACACACACACACACACACACACAAAGGAGCATCTTGGGTACCTAGGCATGCAGACAGGCAAGTGAGGGTGAGTTTGGGGAAAGCCAGAGAAGGCCAAAGATGTCATGCATGCTCCTCAGGCTTTCACAGCACACTTATAACCTTATATTGTGAA
>NC_085869.1:31827345-31834845 GCF_034702125.1 Engraulis encrasicolus | reverse complement strand
TCTGGTCGCTCATGTCGCTTCAATCCTGGCAAATTTGCTTTGCCCGCTTTAGTCGCCGACCCTCCATAGAAAAATAATGACTTCAGGTTCTCAGGTAGCACAGGTCGCGCTTGATATACACATAGCTTTGTGTATACTATATTAGCCTATAGTGTAGCAGGGGTTGGGGGGCTGTGCGAGCGGCCGGTGTGTAACAAAAATGCATGGTCCAGTCCAGTCCTAGCATGGACATGATAGGCCAGTTGTGATAGGTCAGGACAGGCAGGCAGGGACATGATAGGCCAGCTGTGATAGGTCAGTCCAGTCCTAGCATGGACATGATAGGCCAGTTGTGATAGGTCAGTCCAGTCCTAGCATGGACATGATAGGCCAGTTGTGATAGGTCAGGACAGGCAGGCATGGATGGAATGCTGTCTGTGTATGAGCGACTGACCAGTCAGACAAATAGAATTAAGGAGAGAATAGCCAGGCCTGTTCTTATGACAGGGACCACCACAACACCACTTGTTATAGGAGTCACACACACACACAGGAACTTACGCAGACACACGTACTGACAAACGCGCACACACGTGCGAATGCACAAACACACACACAGACACAGACAGACACACACAGACACACACACACACACACACACACACACACACACACACACACACACACACACACAGACACAGACAGACACACACAGACACACACACACACACAATGCGCACATACTGTATTTAAACAGATGGATGTGTATGTTCAGAACATGATTAGGGAACATCTTATGGCAGTAAACACATTAGTATTACAGATACAGGTAGTACTGTAAGATGACACACACACACAGACACAGACACAGACACAGACACAGACACACACACGGAAGCACGCACGCACACACGCACACACACACACGCAGACGCACACATGCACACACACATGCACACACACATGCGCACACACACACACACACACACAAACACACGGACGCATGCACACCCACACACACAGGCAACTGGTCCACACACACAAATGCTCACACACATGCTCTCTCTCGCTCTCTCTCTCTCTCTCTCTCTCTCTCTCTCTCTCTCTCTCTCTCTCTCTCTCTCTCTCTCTCTCTCTCTCACACACACACACACACACACACACACACACACACACACACACACACACACACACACACACACACACACACACACACACACACACACACAGAGAAAACAGGCTGATCTGCACACAAAATGCTAACAGACACACATGCACACACACAAACACACACATACAGACACACTCACACAATGAAAAACATGTGTGGAGACCAACCAACACACCCACACCGCCCTACTCTCATGCATGCACCCCCCCTCACACACACACACACACACACACACACACACACACACACACACACACACACACACACACACACACACACACACACACACACACACACACACACACACACACACACACAGCTCTGGAGGCTGCTTGGAGTGTTCTCGCAATGAGTCATTCACAAAGCAGAAGCCAACTCCAACATCTTCCATCCCTCTCTCTCTCTGTCTCTCTGTCTTTCCCCCTCTCCTTTCTCTCTGTCTTTCACCCTCTCATCTCCATCTCAATTTCTTTTGGCTTATTTCTCTCTCCAGGTTCTCACTACTGGAACAAGTCCCAACATCTTCCATTCTTACTTCCTCCCCCCCTCTCTCTTTCTCCCTTCTCCTTTGTTTTTTTTTTTTGCTCTGTTTCTCTCTCCATCTCTCTCTCTCTCTCTCCATCTCTTCTCTGATGGAATGTGAAGTACTCTGTGGTCGACCTTTAGCTTCTCAGCTGAGCCCACATCCACACGCATCACATCAGCACGCTTCTTATCCACTCCACAGCACAGCCAGACCGCTTGCCCTGTACGCTACACTACACTACACTACGCACATTTAAAAAGGCATGTTTGTGGCACATGATTAGGTGGTAATGATATGGTTACATGTCTACAGTCAATACATTTGGAGATGGAGATTGTTGAAAACATTTTCAACACTTAACAAGTCAAAGTTCAATGTTGAATTACAGTAACACTGCTCACACATGACACATCTCACATTATGATTAGCCTGGTTCTCACTACACCTCTGTGTGTATGTAGCTCTGGAGCCCCCTGGTGGAGCTCCAACACATGGAGGTCTGGGAGACTAGCAGGATTCCATTTCTCCAGTCAAAAAATAATCGGAGCATTTATTGCTTCAATATCAATGGCAGCTCACATTGAGGAGTCACAGGACAAATTATAGACTACATTGACACTTTAGAGATCAACAAAAAAATGTTTTTGAAGGTATTTGTTGGTGGCGAGGACGAGGCAGAATGATGGATAAAGCCATGCTTTCTGAAGGCGGAGCCAATGCGTGCTCTCCCAGACCTGGCAAGAGCGAGGCAACATGATGATGGTGTAGGCTAATACATCAACATGTCCACAGTTTACTACACTACATATTATAATGTGTGTGCGCGTGCTCGTGCTCGTGTGTGTGTGTGTGTGTGTGTGTGTGTGTGTGTGTGTGTGTGTGTGTGTGTGTGTGTGTGTGTGTGTGCGTGCGTGTGTGTGTGTGTGTTTCACACTAATATGTCTATGTGCTAATGATGTCTGCATGTAAACATACCAAAGGAATAGTGATGCTATGCAAAAAGAGTGATTATCCTACGTTATACATACCTAACACTAACATTATGCCACTTTGTTGCACTGTAACTGATTAATCTATAGTAACAAGAGTAGTCCAAGAGTGTCCAGAGTCAGACTGCAAGCGTCTGGGTGGGCATGTATATAATTGTATGTGTTCATTTGTATAGTGAAAATGTGTGGGGTTTTGTCTGTGATTGATTGCTCTATAATATATGATATTAATATGTATTTGCTGATCTGCATATATAATCATGTTCGAAAGGCTGCCCTCAGGGAAACGACTGTGTTCCATAAAATGCAGGACAGAGCGACTATGCAAGAGTTTTTTTTTCCCTCAAGCCATCCACTTTCTAAATTCCTAACACTACTTTTTATTTTACAATTATTATTCTTGACCTTCTTTTCATATTTCTTTTTAAAATTAACATCAATATTATTATTATTATTTATTATCCTACACAGCAGAGAGCTGTTGCAACCTTCATTTCACTGCCAATTGTGCCAGCACAAGAAAGCATCTTGACAATTACACTGTGCATACGAGGTCCAGGGGGTTTCAATTCAAAAAAGGTTGAGAACCACTGATGTAGCTGCACTGGTGGTATGTCTGGGCTTGCACAGCAATAGAGACACAAAGCAGGCGGAGAGGACAGAGAGTCTGGTGGACGTGAGGGATGAGAGAGGGGTGAAGGTGGAGGTCTGTCCAGTGTCAGACTGCAAGGTAAGGATGATAGAATGGACTAGTAGAGCCAATATGAAGCACCGGCCATCATTAATAACACACAGCTTCCAAGCCTCCCAGACCCAACTAAATGTACAGTTAAGACAAAGTGCATGGGCATCTTCTTTTTTTACCCGTACACTCTCTCTCTCTCTCTCTCTCTCTCTGTCTCTCTCTCTGTCTCTCTCTGTCTCTCTCTCTCTCTCTCTCTCTCTCTCTCTCTCTCTCTCTCTCTCTCTCTCTCTCTCTCTCTCTCTCTCTCTCTCTCTCGCCTTGTTTACTGACATTTTCTTTTCTCACACTATATAGCTACTCACACAATATCACTCTCTCCTTCTCTCTCTCTCTCCTGCTTTCTCTCTCTAGCTCACTCTATCTCTCTTCCCCAATAGGGCCATCTCTCCTTCTCTACACTCTACTTCTCTCTCTCTCTCTCTCTCTCTCTCTCTCTCTCTCTCTCTCTCTCCTTCCCTTCACCTGTCTTCTGTCCATCTCTATCTACTCATCCGTTTCTGTCCTCCGGCAATTTCTTCCCACACAAACATATTTCTCCCTCTGGACTGCAGTCTTGAATTTTCCCCTCCTCCCTCCCTCTCACTCTTCCATTGCCTTCATTAGTGCTCTCTCTCTCTCTGTCTCTGTCTCTCTCTCTGTCTCTCTCTCTCTCTTTCTCCTCTTCCCCATGTCACCAAGGACCCTGCCTCATCCCTCTCTCCTCTTCTCGCTCGGCAACCAGTCCTCCCAGGTGAGAGCGCTGCTATCCTTCTTCTCTTTTTCCTCTTCCTGCCTCCCCTGCCTCCATCCATCCCTCCACCTCCCTCCTACCCTTGCACTTTCCTTCTCTCTTTTGCTCCCTTCCCCCTTTTCTCAATCTTGTCTTTGTTTTTTAACAATAACTGTATGGTGTGGCTTTGCAGTGCAATGTCTGACCCAGAGATAAGATTGAGCTTTGTACTGATAATACCTTTGTATGCCATGATTACAAGAGCTTAGAGATCACAACATCAAGAGGCATATCAAAAGTATACAGTCACAGATGCCACAACAACAGAATATTTGCAGCATTTTCAATGTACAATTTCAATGTACAATTTCAAAGTAAGACACCTGCTACCAACGTCTGCATCCATCATATCTTGCTCTAGTAAAAGCCTTTATCCGCCTATTTGGGATGTATTGTAACTGTAATGCACGTGTGGCTGGCAAGACAAACAGCTCAACATATGTCAAAGCAGGAAGCATCAGCTTTCATGTGCAGGATATTTTATGTGTATGTACCACACAAACTGTAATTACACTCGTACTTCACAGTACGTAGTGGAGACAGGCAGACACACATTCATCCTCCTTACCCCCAGCAGGTCTTGAGTACTACAGCTTAGGTCACTTCCTGTGGTCTGCAGAGACAAAACACAACATGGAAACACATGTGAGTGAAGGTGAAACAGGTACGCTTCAACAACATAAAACCTTCGACATTAGTACATGCACATACTGTAGGCTATATACCGGTACCCATCTCATCTGCATTCACATTCACATTCTTTTCCTTTGACACTCGCACATCCACCCAAACACAAACACATATGCACACAAACAAAGACATACACATGCAAGGTGCACTGCAAGCAAAAACAAACATACAAAACACACACACGCACGCATGCGAGCACACACACACACACACACACACACACACACACACACACACACACACACACACACACACACACACACACACACACACACACACACACACACACACACACACACACACACACACACCGGCTGTGTCAGTTGAATCCCCTATGCAAGCTGCAGTGCTTACAGCTTCTGAAGCGATAACCCTAACCACACAGGCCCGCATGCAAACAACTTAGTACAGCGCTGCTGTCCCCGATCTAAAGTAAGGATGCTAGTCTAGTGGTGTCAACTGCTACACACTGCATAGACATTCACACACCCCATACACACAGTCGCACAAAACCACATCCTACCATTTACCACATACGGTATTGTTCAGGCAGACACACACACACACACACACACACACACACACGCACGCACCTTTGCACCCACCTATGTGGTATGTGCACACCTACAGTGGAGTCAGCACACGCTTTTTTGTCTCGCTTTTTTGAGGGTCTATTGCCTCTGTTTCTCGCTGTTACTCACAGGCTTGCACACACCAGCACCCGCACACAAGCACACACACACACTGATAAACACAAACAATTTTCGAATATAAACAGCATCATTCAAACGGGTGAATCTAGCTCGTCATCAAGCCGTCACGTCCCTTGTCTAGTCTTTGATCAGCGTGTACCGCGCGTCTGCCATGTCCTCATATGTCTCTCAGTAACTCCCTAGCTAACGGATCAATCAAGCCCAAGGAATCACAACTACCACATCCCCCTCGCGCACGCACACACACACACACACACACACACACACACACACACACACACACACACACACACACACACACACACACACACACACACACACACACACACACACACACACACACACACACACAGTGTGATCTGGAGAATATGGTTGTGTAAACAGGCTGGAGCTGCCAAGTTGTCACCATCAAATAGGAGTGAAAAATATAAACAAGCTGCAAAGCAGAGGCATTGATGAATCAACAAAGGGAGAGAAGGAGCAAGAGAGGGAAGGAAAGAAAGGAATAAAGAAAAAGGAAGTTTTGAGTTCTAAAACCATTTTTTAAAAAACAAGCTGAAAACCCCTGACACCATTAAAGAAGCATCAGCGCATCAAGAAAGCAAGAAAGAAAGAAAGAAAGAAAGAAAGAAAGAAAGAAAGAAAGAAAGAAGTAGAGGTGCTCCGATCACCATTTTTTGGCCCGATCACCGATACCGATCACCAAAAATCTTTATCTGCCGATCACCGATCATTGCCGATCACAGAAATTATTTCCTATTTTTTTAATAGCCTATTAATTAACCTTATTGAATACCATTTCTGCCCATAAACCAATCAATCTTAATTTGCACATGTTGCTTTCACAATGTAGGCCTATTATTACGCTATTATTATTATTATTATTATTATTATTATTATTATTATTAGGCTATTATTATTATTATTATTATTATTATTATTATTATCTTTCAGCTCTTTCAGACTAGTGTTGGTAATATAGCCTACAAGTAAGTCTACAGTATTAATCAATTTATAAGTTATTGCATATAATTACTAAACTATTTAAGATTGAATTGAAACTGAAACATTACATCAATTTATAAGTCATTGCATATAATTACTAAACTATTTAAGATTGAATTGAAGCTCAGACACCTGGATCTCAGTCTCTCGTCTTCTGCATACGAGAAAAAACCCTGTCGCTTTAAATGAGCAGCCTCGTGAGGAGAGCCCCTCCCCTCTCTGTCACTCACTGTCCACAGCTGCAGTGCTCCGCGACCGTTTGAGTCTGAGCTCTCTCCCTCTCCCCTCACCTGTCGCCGTTTGGCGTTTCGGAGACTATCAAACTAATCGACTGACTGTCAATTACAACGTTGAAAACAATAACGTTGCCATGCTTGTGCGGACAACGTGAACTTGTCGCGTGCTGGCCGAGGCAACTACACAGGTTATAACGCAAAATGGCTAACTGGCGAGAAGTAGTCTATCGCAAATTACATTGTGACTGAAAAACTTGAGATTCTACATAGGCCTACACAAAACAAGAAAAAAACTTTCCTTGAAAGAACAGGCAACACGCACAACACAGCGTGTCTGCGAGGAAAGCTCTTTCTCTGTAACACTGTCATAGATTGTAGAATTCCCTGCACAGACTCATTGAGTTTCACACCGTCCACTCTCCCTCTGTTCGGTGTTGCAGCGACTACAAACGAATTACCTGACTGTCCATTAGGCTACAACTTTAAAAACAATACCGTTGATGATTGTTTTGGAAACGTTTAGTTGTTGCGTGCTGACAGGCTGTAACTCAAAATAGCGAACATGGCGAGACTGACACATCATTCGCAAATTACAAGTCATGTAAACGGCGCATGGATCGGAAAATCAGATCATTGTTGATGCAGATTATATTATTATAAATGGTGAAAATGAAGGA
>NC_085869.1:31779845-31809845 GCF_034702125.1 Engraulis encrasicolus | reverse complement strand
TGAAACATCATCGGTGTAGTCGTAATGCTTTGTAAGTCATTATAATGTGCATTATAATTTGTTATAAATGCGCTCATAATGCGCTATAGATATGGGCTTCATAGAAAGTGTTACCGAAGAATCCTTGTCAGACATGGCTCTGAATATAAACATAAGAAGAATACAGACAAGGTGTGCGTGTGCGTGTGCGTGTGCGTGTGCGTGTGTGTGTGAGAGAGAGAGAGAGAGAGAGAGAGAGAGAGAGAGAGAGAGAGAGAGAGAGAGAGGGAGAGAGGGAGAGAGAGAGAGAGAGAGCTGCCTGGTGCTTCCTGTCTGTCAGTGGGTGGAGAGAGAGAGAGACTCAGAGAGGACTGGGGACAGACTGCCTTTACTGTAAAAAACAGACACGATGAACAACAGTTTATTACATTTTTGTTAACTACATAGTCGTTAGTAGAGCTAATCAGTGCTAAATCCACTTTTGGCCATCACCATGTTGCTCATTAACACATATTTACAAGTTGTTTTGGACAACAGCACTGGTGGAACACACCACGCACACACACACACACACACACACACACACACACACACACACACACACACACACACACACACACACACACACACACACACACACACACACACACACACACACACACACACACACACACACAGCACAGCCCACAGTGTGAAAGTGTGGCTGAGAGCAGCCAGGTTAAGAGAGGCAATAATCTCAGTGGCGGCTCCCGTGGTTACGGCTCCTGGCGACAAGAGGCCCTTAAGGGTCGCATGCTCCCTACTGGGGGCCCCTCTGAGAATGCAGTGTCTTGTCTTCAGCTCCACTGCTCATTCACTCTCTTTCTTATATTTTCTCATTCACTCACTTTTTTATCTTTTCATCACAGATCTCGTTTTTTATCTTTTCATCAGAGATGTACAAAGTAGAAGTAGAACTACTGTTATGGATGTAATTGCAACTGTATGCTATTATGTAGCTGCATCCATGTAATATCACACAACTAGTGTTGTGATTGCATCCATCCTCTTCTACTCTCATTCTCTGCTCCTCCTCTCAATGGGAGACCACAATCTCAATGGGAAACATTTGGACACCTCCTCCCCACCTTTCACGATTACTATCTCTATTCTCCTCTCATGTCCTCCCCAACTCCTCACCTCCTCTGTTCTCCTTTCTGTCAATATCTTCACTTATCCTTTCGTCTCCTCTCTCTTCTCTACCCCTCCCTTCTCACTCCTCTCCACTCCTCTCTCTCTGTCTCCTCTCCTCCTCTGCAGCAGTGTGCCTCCCTCAGTCCCGTGCTGAGCGACCGCACATCCCTGCATCTCCATGGTTACCCCTTGGGAGAGCAGATTCCTCCAGGTGGCCCACTGGGATGACAGAGGTGGAGAAGAGGAGGCGGGGTGGGGGTGGTAAACAAACAAACACATGTGCCCACACACACACATGCACGCGCGCGCGCGCGCGCACACACACACACACACACACACACTCTCTCTCTCTCACACTTTCCACAAGCACCCTCTCTCTGTCTCAAAAACAAACACGCACACACCATCAGCCACTCTAACCCTCACTATCTCGCTCTCAAACATACACACACACACTTGCCCAGTACACACACACTATCAGGTGTGCACTTTGCACATGCATGCATCCTCTCTCGATCACACAGTCAGCCACCCACACAGACACACACACACCACCACCACCACCCACTTGGTTTCTCACTCTCTAAGTTCTCTTCTCTCTCTTTCTCTCTCTCTCTCTCGCAAACACACTCACACCTACAGTACGCATTCACACAAACACACACAGACACTGCTTCCCCCTCCTCCTCCTCTCCTGCCCTCCTCCTCCTCCTCTTCTTCCTCCTCCTTCCCTCCTCCTCCTCTTCTTCCTCCTCCTCCTCCTCCTCCTCCTCTCCTGCCCTCCTCCTCCTCTCCTTCCCTCCTCCTCCTCCTCTTCTTCCTCCTCCTTCCCTCCTGCCCTCCTCCTCCTTCTCCTCTCCCGCCCTCCTCTTCCTCCTCCTCCTCCTCCTCTGCCATACATTATTCTCCTGTCAGGCGTGGCCTACTTCTGGCTCGGCCGTCCTCCACCACAAACACCATCAGGGGACAGTGCAAACTAGCTCTGTACACATCTGATGCATGTAGCCTGCCTTGTTTTGTCACAGAAAACAAGGTCGATGTGCCACAAACAGAGATGTGTAAAGGAGAAGTAAAGGTACTACTGATATGGATGTCGACACTAGTAATATGATATTACATGCCTGCATCTATGTAATATCATACTTATTGTAATTACATCCATTACTTCCCTACTTCTGCATTATACATCTCTGACCATAATCACCACCACAGGAGAAACACGTCACTTCGAAGGACGTAGGTTTGGTCTCAGCCTTGGTTGGGACAATAACCCACCAAAAAATGGCAACATTGTTGGGTTATGCAAAGACAGGTGAATTAATTTGTAATATAATTAATTCATTTAAATATAAGTGCAAATAAAATGGCAAATATTAGTCGGTACTATTTCCTCATTCTACAATATTTGCTGTGATATCCCTACTGCCCCTATGCAAACCTATGCTCACGATCACATCGTATTGTACGTTTTTTTTTCCTGCACAAGACCCCAGATGGCACTTGTTTGATTTGGTTGTCAGGCTTATTTGGATACCTGAGTTTCAATTAATTAGATTCCTCTTTGAAAAAAAAATCACTTTGAGACCTTTGTTCAGTGCGGTGCGTCACCACACCAGGGGTGGGTACTGTTGACAAACTCATCATCTGGTGGGTACATGGTGTTGTCAGGACATAAAACCAGAGGGTTGAATTAATTTAAACCGTTAAGACATGCATTACAAATTTGCTGTTACCAGAATGACAATGTCATAGTGCATTACTAAAGGCCCTGTGTTATGTCGTAGTGGTGTAGTAGGCCCACTAGTTAACTTTTCAATGACTACAGTGTTCCACTGGTGGAATGGCGTGCATTATGGGGCTACCGTGATACAATCAGAGAGAGTGGATAAGATATAATACTCCCAGAATCTCTGAATCATGAATTCAGCCAGTTAAGCGAACCCAAGTGTCCATGTCTACCCCCGGTCCGGACCAGGGGAGAACCATGTGATTGACAGATAATTAATGTAAGACCTGAAAGACATGGCCCCCGTTGTAAATGACCTGTTTTCAGAATGGCAATTATCCCTCTTTGGAAAAAAAAAAATCAGTTTGAGACCTTTGTTCATTGCGGTGCATCACCAGGGGTGGGTGGGCTACAGACATGACGATGGAAGGAACAGCAAAATATGTAGGCTATAAACAGCTGGACTGCTGTGCAAACCTCAGATAAACTGGTAGTTACCTAGAACAGTGCTTTCACCCTGTTCCAACTGAATGAACCACTGGTAGTATATGATGATGAATATTAATTGAAGTCTGAACAAAAAAAGGTTGCTCTGATAAATTTGGTCCAGTGCACAATGAGAAAGATGGAATGCAGATGAAATAAATTAACGAAAGGTTGAGGTTTAGAGATGGCGTGAACACTGTGTAGCCTAAAGGTGCAAATGTTATGAGAGTAATGCAATCTCGGAGGGTCAGGTAGGCTGCTTCATATCAGTGCTTTGGGTCACAAATCTGGGGTGCGTTTCCGCAATGTTAGCTTTGAACTACAGATGTACTTTGTAGTTATCTACTTACTTCAAGGCGAAATCCGTGCATTTCTCGAAACCTTACTATTTCCACAGTAAGCCAAAAGTAGTGCGGCCACTTTCCTGAGTCCCCACCGCTACTTACTTTCTTGGCATTGCAGTGCGTGACCAAAGAAGCAACAAGAGATAAGCATGAGTGCTGAGTCATGATTCAGCTGTTTCCTCCTAATTTCAGTGCGTGAAGTAGAAAGCAATAGTGTACAACCACCACCAGCACATTTGATTGGATGTCACGACACCGTGACTCCGCTGTTTCCTCCACAACACACCTTGTAATGTCTTTGTGAAAAAACACGGCCGTGGCATTACAATCTGACACCGTCCGCACCAATAATGCAGTATTATCTGCATGCCGATTGGATTTCGTTTCATTCCGAGGTGTAATTTGTAAAATATTTGGACAATAAAGTTGTGGTTACTCCCAGAAAATCGTCTGTTAAAGTGTCATATCCCTGAGAAATTATCGCGCAGATTTCATTCCATAGCCTAGTGGTATTCACGCTTGCATCCCAATGGGAAAACAGAAGCCACACCGGTTCGAATCCACATGGTTACAGTGCCACAATTTTGGAAATATCTGGCAGAAATAGATCATTTATGTTGTGCATTACCAACACACACGTGCAGCCAAGGGAAAATGTGTTACACTGTAGGGTCCAAAACACGATTTCACGAGTTGTTGTCAACATGCTGCACACTGGTTTCGAACCCGCGTGGCTCGCGTCTTCCCATTGATAGGCAAGCGTGAAATGAAATTCGCGCCAAAAAAATTTAATTAGTTGACACGTAATCCAGCGCATTTCCGGGAGAAACCAATACTTTCTTATCTAAATATTTCACAAATTACACATCGAAATGAGACGCAATTCAATCGGCATACAGCTAAAAGTATATTATTAGTGTGGGATTCATCAGATTCCAAGGATATGACGGGTTTTTTTTCACGAACAAATGACATGACGTGAATTTGTGTTCTGAACACTCTCACAGCTGTATCATCACTTTGTGTGCATGTCGATTGATTTTCATCGCTTTTGCACCACAGGATTAAAAGATATTGACACATTTGTGGTCAAATATGTACTACAAGTTTAGCTAATGGGTGGAGTCACGCTCTGAAGTAGACTAGCGCTGTGTGTTACTTGGGGTGGCTGAGGTGATGTCTGGACTCAATGGATCTACTCCAGCTGTACTTCAACTTCACTGTCCAGATACGGATAGGAGGCACCTCACTTTCAAAGTCACCACTACTTCAGAGTGCACATTACTCCAAGCAGTAGTTACTTTGTGTGCTAACGTTCGAGACACAAGAGTTAGCAACTTTTATAGTATTTACTATGCAACATTGCTAACAAACTAGCTACTTCGCACTTTGAGAATCGCACCCCTGTCTTGGCTGTTGTGTTTGGGAAGGATCCCAGTTTACAGAGATGAAAGGGTGCCACCTAGCGGATATTACCTGAAGCGCGACGTGTGGAATCAAAAAAGTATGTCAAAGGGGAGGCAGCATATTTGAAATAGCTGAATATGAATGCTTCAGCTAACTCATAAAATAACCGACTCACACCAATTAAATATCTGGCTAAGTACAAAGCACACAACCAACTAAGAACAATAATAATAAATAGCATAAACGTACAATGTTGAGAATCATCGCAGGTACAATAATAGAATAACCAAAATGTCAAATATTCTCCAAAAGATTTTTTCCAAGACTACAGCAAAACAGGAGTCATGATAGAAGTAGGCATAGCCTACATTGACTGACTACAATTTGCATTTTCTATATCAAGGCACAATCTCCCATAGGCCTATCTCCTATTCAAAACCCCAGCCGTAGCATCAGTATCCGCATCTAATGCAATACTGTGTAGGTTGTGTCCATATGGAATGCAAAATGGCCCTTTGAGGTCAAGTGGGTGACTGCTGGACCAGAACAGACACATGGACCTGTCTGGGGTCCGTGATGTCATGATGTCATCTGCCTGCCCTGCCGGAAGATGTGGAGCGGCGGCTGCTGCAGGTTGTTATGTTCCAGGGAAAGGCGTTTGACAGCCTGCCAGTGTGCTGGGGGAAAAAGCAGAGAGAATAGACCCTAGCTTTCCCGTTATAGGAAACAGGCGTCATCCCTCCATTCAAAAAAGAGGGGGTGCTTATTTGCGGTCGGTGTTATTTTGTGCGCGCTTGTGTTTGTACGGCTTACCCCAGAGAAGAGATGGTTTTTATTTTGACGAACCGTTGATATACGTTAGAGGCAGGCTACGGCTCTTTCTCTCCCCCTATTAGCGACGCACCGCTGGTTGAGGCTTCTCATCGTTCAGTGTGGCCATGAATCCGGCTGAACAGACGGTGACATGGCTCATCACCCTGGGCGTGCTGGAGTCGCCGAAAAAGACCATCTCGGACCCCGAAGCTTTTTTGCAGACGTCTTTAAAAGATGGGGTGGTTTTGTGCAGGCTGCTGGAACGACTACGTCCCGGCACCACAGAGAAAGTAAGGACATCGTTTCGCCTCATCCCTGCCGCATTGGCCCCGCTATGTGTTTACCCAGGCGCTTTCTGTGTCCGCGCGGCATAATGCCTCAATATCCTGTCCCTCTCGCAGTCCAGTGGTGCATGAAATGGATCTTTCTGTAGGCCATGGCCATATAGGTTATTATTATCGGATAAACATCATATGATAACGGGGAATACAGTCAATACTTTATCCCTGCATTGTGGCTAACCACTGTATGCGCCAGCACTGGGCAGTTGCGGGTGTGTTTTAATGCGTAAATGTGGGCCTGTTTTTGAAAGCTTTACAGAGCTGGTGTAGCTAACTGGCACACATCAAATGATTTAAATCGCTTTTTTGCGCACTCTGGGTTTTTAGCATTAGATGTGTTGTGGATCTGTCTGTGATGGGCATGTAGTCTATCTGCTAGCCCCTGTATTTGATAGCCATAGCCCATTGTACCCGACCATGGGCGAATCCCCAGCAAATCGCATTACACTGGTAGTCGGTGTGGTTCGCATTATTGTAACCTACATCTGATACAGATTAACCGGGATGCCACATATTCGTATATAATGTCCCATAGACTAAGAGTGTGGGCCGCCATTGACAACGAAAAAAAAGACAGCACAAAAGACCCTTTCCATATTTAAAGATACAGGGCATACTTTTGGGGTCTGTACATTACGCTCTCTTATCACACAGGCTACAGAATTTGCGCCCTGAGGCGAATGCACACAATTGATTTCACAGATAATCGAGATTGATTTGAGTTAGTTCACCAAGACAGATGCATGGCACAGTAGAGTGGACCTACCCAAAATGTTTCCTTAAAAGATGCACACGTGCACCTCCCGTGCTTTAAGAATGAATAGGAACGTTTAGATACTGCATGTGTTCAAGACAATCGCATCTATTTTGCATAGCCTAAATAATTTCCCCTCAAAAATATTAAAAAGGTGCATATGCTTTTGGCGCTATGAATAAAGTTAATATGTCCAGCAGTGTGCGTAATACTGCACAGTAGCCTGTTTACAGTGCAAAGGCATGGTGAAGAATAGACATAAGATTGTAGATTTTTTACAAACCATACCAGAACTATTTCAATGCAGTTGGAAGCTTTTGTAGATGTTTACCCCAAGTTGCTCTATCCGAACAACTCCCGCATACATTTTCATCAAGCCCGCCTTTCTAGTGGCCCCTCCGCACAGTTGTGCCACACTGGTGTCCTTCTCGAAAACGTCATTTCCCTTTTCTGCCCTGACTTCCCTAGGACGGGATTCGTTCTTGGGACTGTTTGAGTGTGAGAGATGTGGAAAGGCGAGGGGCGTCTCGTCCAAGTGTTCACTGCTCGTGTCCTTTTAGAAAACTGTATTTGTATGATCATCGAGGTAGAGAGGGAAAATCACACATGCGCCTAGCTTGGACCCCTGTTAAAGATTGACTCTTTCTTTGAACAAACACAGGTTTACCAGGAGCCCAAGAACGACAGCGAGTACTTGAACAACATCAAGGAGTTTCTCAAAGGCTGTGCCGCGTTTCGTGTTGAGGTGAGTTATTTGTGTTCTGCGTTTTCCCCCTTTTCTAACCCAACTCTGTTTTGGCGTGAATTTCATCCATGTTGTGCCCCGCGCATTGTCTGTTTTAGAAGGGAATTGCCGCAGACTGCACTGATAATGCTGGATAGCAGGCAAACAATCAACAAAGGGACATGGGATGAATACTGGCCGTGGGAGGCTGGACTGCCCCGAATGCTGGCTCGTTTAGACTAGCTGAGTGAAAGAACGCTTTCTGTGTTGCAGACTATCGATCGGCCTTTACCACGAACGCTAACACTGTCAGATACATTTCCCAAGCTGAATACATTGTAACGCTAGGCAGTGGTTACTTTTGCAATTCAGTGATTTTTTTTTAAGATGATCAGTTCACAAAATCTATTGCGAGGGAACTTAATATGAAGGCTATTCTGAATGCATCTGTGCGTGGCATTGTCGTTTCATCTCTCTCTCTCTCTCTCTCTCTGTCTCTCTGTCTCTCTCTCTCTCTCTCTCTCTCTCTCTCTCTCTCTCTCTCTCTCTCTCTCCACGCTGGCCTCTGTCCCCCATGTCTTGGGCGATGTAACTAGTCATTACTCTTGCCGCAAGCGAAGATTATCGCTTCACTAACTCTGGATTTGCTTTGCTGCAAATGTCAGGGAAGGTGGTCGTCAAACTGCTGTGTTGTGCTGCCGTGAGAAGAACTATTTCAATTCTGCATTTGCGTCAACAAAGTAGCCTACACTCATTGGAACTCGACGAGTGTTCTTCTGTGTTTGGTGATAAACAACGCAAACCGTGTCAAGTTGACACTCCGTGTACAAACTAAACAAAAACAGCAGAGTGTAACAGTAAGGAAAACTGTTCGAAATCTTAACACTGTTTGTGAGGGTGTTGACATGTAGCATGCTGAAAATCGCAGGTGTTGAAACTAGAATTGACATGAAAGCTGAGTGTAATGTTTTTGCACAAAACTTCTCTCTCCACACTGTCATGCTCACAACAAGAGACGAAGCTGGGGGCAGAACAATCTAGAACTGCTAGCTTTGCTTCTTTAACTCACCCCACCACAGAAGCTAATATGTATACCAAGAGATTTACAATCAAAGCTTTATATGGATTCAAGAAAGAAAAACGACATAAAACACTAGTCTGTGACTTTTATATGACATTTCTGGCTAGTGTATCAGCCAATGGGGTGTACTTGTGCTGAGGCACAATGGCTGGACCAGATGTATATTATGCGCATCTATTATACAGCAGATGGGGCTTGGGGTTAATGTTTGTTTGGTGTGCGTGGCCCACCACAGAGGGAGGGAGGCCCCCCTAAACCCATATGGATGCCCCTCTCTCAAGGCGACACTGAGTGCACCTGGACTTCCCTCTTTTCACCATTCAGCTGTGATGCTTTTATGCTGCGTGTCTACTTTGAACGCTTTCGGATCTCATTTCTATGGATTTTAATTAAAGTTACTCTGTGTAGTGAATTATGGAGCTTGGAAAGGTTTTTTTTAATGTTGGTCAAAACAGTTAGGTTGTACATGATGTATGTTTAACGTAATGTGAAACCTGGAGAAGTAGATTTATATTATATGAAGGGTCAATATTTCAGCTCCAAAAAGTAGTCCAGTTATTGCAACTAAACTTTTCGACTAAACTGGCCTGGGTGAACTAGGATCTTGCAAGCCAATCTTATGCCAGTGTTTGATTTGTGGCCTTTTCTGCTGCAGACCTGCCTCCATGCCTCTCCCTTCCTCTATTGAATTTATAATCGTAGCTTTGTTTTGTTTTGCTGTCAGTGCAGAGTGGTCTCTCATATGTAAAATCTATTGTTTTGTTTGTTTGGGTGTGAAGACAGTGTAATTGTCATATTTATTTTTTCCAATAAAAGTGTCGTTAGGAGTAAAGAATGTAAATCTTCTGACAGTCCCCTTTGGTGTTTTGAAATGAGAAAGAAGGTTGGATGCAGCCATCACTTGTGATGTTCAATCCAGACAGTCTCCTTTTATCTTCTTGCCTCCGTTTCCATTTTTCTTTTCCCAGCTGGCTCTGCCTCTGTTACGTTTCTCTGTCTCTCTGTCTCTCTGTCTCTCTGTCTCTCTCTCTCTCTCTCTCTCTCTCTCTCTGTCTCTCTGCCTCTCTGTCTCGCTCTTGCTCTCGCTCTCTCGCTCTCTCTCTCTTCCTTCTTTTATACCACATACCTAAAAATATCAAATTTGGCGTTATCAACAGCAATTAAGTGCTGTCCCGACAGGCTTTTTTATACGTCTAATAGAGATAGTGTGATGCGGTGCTTCTGTGAGCTCAGAGACGCTGGGGGAAATTCAATCAGGTAATTGGGTGGTGAGATGTCATTGTGCTTCAGCGTCTCCCATAGACCAAATCGCTTCATTAGATTCACCTCCCTGAGCTGAAAAAGGACAACAGAGACTGAAACACACACACACACACACACACACACACACACACACACACACACACACACACACACACACACACACACACACACACACACACACACACACACACATTGATGCATACATCCATCAATGCATTCACACGAGTACACATGAGCTTGTACACAAACGCATGCACACGTATACATTGACATTCATAGATAATAAAGTACGAGTTGTTAACTCTCGTGTTAGTGCCTATTCATAAACGTAAACTGCCATTGCCAGTATACCCAAGCCTGGTTAGACGCTCCCCTTAGAAAACCCACAGGTCTCATTAGAGGGCATGAAGTTGAGATATCTGTGTATCCGTGTATTAGTACTCTCATTGATCTGTTCCTTTGGATTCCATGCATCTCCACACGCAGTTTGTTTACATACAATGTGCAGATATTTGGTTGGCAGAAACACCAGCAGATCACCCTCGATTGTTTGTCTCTCTCTCTCTCTCTCTCTCTCTCTCTCTCTCTCTCTCTCTCTCTCTCTCTCTCTCTCTCTCTCTCTCTCTCTCTCTCTCTCTCTCTCTCTCTCTCTCTCTCTCTCTCTCTCTCTCTCTCTCTCTCTCTGTGTGTCTCTCTACTGGGTCTGTCCTCATCTGACCCATTTTGTGTTACTGGTGTGTTTGTCACACTCCAGTTCCAGTGTCTCAGTGTGACTTGTTCTGAGACTTCTCTTCACAACCACGAACTCTCCAACCCACCAACCATCCTCCAGAGGCCTGGACACACACACACACACACACACACACACACACACACACACACACACACACACACACACACACACACACACACACACACACACACACACACACACACACACACACACACACACACACTAACACGCACATACAAATGCGCTCCCACGCACACACCAACTCACCAACCATCCTTCAGACACACACACACACACACACACACACACACACACACACACACACACACACACACACACACACACACACATATACACACACACACACACACACACCACAATCGCCAGCCCACCATCCCCCAGAGCTCTTTGCCCTCAAAAACAATGAGCCCACATGCAACACAACCGGATGAATGGAAGACACGATCAGTGCAGTGTAGTGCAGTGCAGCTTTCTTCAGCCCTTGTCAGGTCAGTGGAGAGTGATGGCCTAACTGCTGAATCTCAATTCTTCATCCTTCTTCACACTCAGCTTTGGATTGTAGAGCCTTTCGGAGGTCAGGCACTCCTTGGCAAAGCAAAAGACAGAAGAGTAGTGAGATATATAGTAGAATGGTAGAGATGATGATTTTAAATGTTAGCGGACCAACTTCCAATATTAACTTGACCAGCTGGAATCACACACACTCACACACACACACACACACACACACACACACACACACACACACACACACACACACACACACACACACACACACACACACACACACACACACACACACAGACGCACACATACACACAGACACACACACACACACAGACGCACACACACACACACACACACACACACAGACACACAGACACACAGACACACAGACACACAGACACACAGACACACAGACACACAGACACACACACAGACACACACACAGACACACACACACACACCTCCCACCTCCACTTCGCCATCACCTCCACCACCTGATGTGAGGGTATATGGGCCTTCACCTCCATAACCTCCACCACCTGTTTCTGCTTACCTGGTCTGGTCTGTTCTCTTCTGGCTGTGGAATGAGCCATCAGACGGTATGGAAGTGTGGTGTGATGGGGAGAGATAACAGATAGAGGGAGTATGGGGGATAGTTAGGGCTGGATGAGGGTCTGGAGATGGGGATGGGGCAGGAGGGAGGATGGGAAGGGGGGGGGGGGGGTTACTTGGCCTAAGGCGCAGAGGTCTGAGTTTGGTTTCTGACCCCTTGTCATCTCCATTGATGGTGTGTGCGTGTGCGTGTGCGTGTGCGTGTGTGTGTGTGTGTGCGCGTGTTTGCTTGAGTGCATGACCATGCTTTTGTGTGTATGTGTGTGTGTGTGTGCATGCGTAATGTTGTGCATCTGCGTAAAATTATGTCTCTGTGTGTGTGTGCGTGTGTGTGCGCGTGTGTGTGTGTGTGTTTGTGTGTGTGTGTTTGTGTGTGTGTGTCTGTGTCTCCAGTTTTGGGCATGATTGTGTGTGTGTCCATGAGAGAGAGAGTGTGTGTGTTTGTGTGTTTATGTGTGCCCGCGTGTCTCTCTCTGACTGTGTGCTTCATTGTGTGTGTGTGTTGGCGTGAGACTGGCTGTACGTGTGCATGTTCAGACACGGGTCTCCCTCCTGCTGCAGTCTGTTAACTAACAGTCTGTAATGGGGCCTGGGAGTTCAGCACTGTCTCTGATTGAGATTCACAGCCTCCCTTGTTCCCCTCCTTTCCTGCTCTCGCACCATTCATCTGTCTATCAGTCGCTCTCTCTCTCTTATTCACAGGCTATTCTCCTGACTCCCTCGTTCTCTGTCCTCACCTCTTTTCTGCCTTCTTCATTTCCTTTTTTTCACTCTGTTTCACAATTTCCTCTCTGCATCTCCATTTCTGTGCTTCTGTTTGTCTGAACCTCGTGGGTCTTTCTTTCTGCTTCTGTCTGCCTCTGGTTGTCTATATCTGAGCTCCTTCTCCTCTTTCTTCCCCTCTGTTTCTCTCCCATCCTCCTCTTTTTATCTTTCCCTTGTTCACAGTCACTTGGTCTCTCTGCTGTGCTGCAACACATTTCACATGGCAGGATTGTGTGTGTGTGTGTGTGTGTCTGTCTGTCTGTCTGTCTGTCTGTCTGTGTGTGTATGTGCGTGGCGCACATGTTTGCGTGTGTGTTTGTGTTTATTTGCATATGTGTACATTTGCATGTGTGTACGTGCGTGTGTGGGTGTGTGTGTGCGTTAGGTTGGCAGTGCCCTGGCTCCAGCTGCGTGATGCCCAGACAGGCTCCCCTTTGTGTGGCCAGCAGTGCATCTCCATCCCCTGGCCTTGAGGACCAGCTCTTGCTGTTTGACATGGCTGACACACCACACCACACCACACTACACCCCACCACGCTTCTAGTGTCACTGCTCCCACTCCTGTCACTGCTGTTGCTGAGTGCACAGTCACGTCTCCTTCATGACTGGCTCCAGTGTTTTGGGGGTACGTGTAGAGTTTAAAGCAGTGCTCGGTAGTTTTGTCTTGTATCACCCTGGTGGCCAGCATCCAACTCTAGTGTGGCTGCTGCCACAGCTGCTGTTGCCCGGTGATGTCTCATTGATGACTGCCCGCAGTGTCTTAAAGCCACCGTGAAGTTGTGTGTTTTCTCTGGTCAACCCACAGGTTGGTGGCTGACGCCTCTTAGTGTGACTGTTGTCACTAGTGTTGCTGGTGCACAGTCGCGCCAGAGAGACTGCTGGATAATAATACTCCTAGAGTCTCTGGTCACGCCTCATTCATGACAGGCTCCAATGTTGTGGGGTTATGTACAGAGTTTAAAGCAGTACTCCAGAGTTTAACGCCAACACCCAACTCTAGTGTGCCTGCTGCAAATGGGAAAGGGCAGTTGTCTCCTTCAAAACCAAAAAAAAATGTACTTCTGATTACGATTATGCACCCTCCCTCCTCTCGCCCTTCTTTCTCTCTCTGTCCTGGCGGTGTGCTCTCTGTCTGCTTCACATGCAGTCGGGGCTGGCCCGCACAGGAAGCCGATTTTTAATCAAGGTCGCAATTTGAACCGAGACAAGTGGTGATGGATGCTGCAGCGAGATGCCTGGTGCTCAATACGCCGTAATGAACTGGCCCAGTCTCACCTGTGTGTGAGCTGCTGATAATGGGATGTGTGATGATCTATGATGTGGGTGTTCCCTACAGTGCAGTGGTTAAATTGTGTTAGGAGGCTGAGGACCTCCTCTATTCACTCTGGTCAATATCCCGCTCCATTGGATTCCTATAAATACTGTGGCAGAGGGAGGTTGCTGTGGGTCCAGCTGGTTGTATTGAAGAGGTGAGGAGGCGGAACTGTACTCTGGAGGACTAAGGCTCAATTTATTTTATATAAAATGTTTAGAATTCTTGCTTAAAAGCAATACTGTTATATGCAAATTTAAGAAACTACTCCTACATGTAGTGTTTGAGATTCTGTAGTAACTTCAGCATAGATTCACTCTCAGTGGAAATTGCTCACTTGCCTGTATGTGCGGGATTGTGCATGTGTGTGCGCGTTTGTGTGAGCGTAATGTTTATTATTGAACCATAGGTCTAGCCAAGTGAGCTGAGCGGTGCTGTGCTGAGCGTAGTTCCTGCACGTTTTATTATGATTCAGCAGTGGGTCCAAAAACAGACACGGAGGAAATTGATCGGAGTGTAAATGTATATAATAGCTGAAACGCCAAAGCAAACAGGCCACGGCTTGAGCAAAGACGGTGAGGAGAGAGACTGGTAGGAGGGGCCTGTCTTCTTCTGACCTACCATTGTGGCAAGTGATGTTGCCTGGCAACGATTGTGGAGAAAACAACCTGCCCTGTGTTTAAATCATTGTTTAAATCTAATTGGACCGGAATATGATGGAACGTTTACCTGGTGCTGATCTGAGCTCTCCTGATAAAAAAAGATCGTCGGTGAAGGTTGTCTCTTGTCTGTCATCTGTAGAAAAGTGGAGGGAAAATATCTGTTTAGAATGCTTCTGATCTGTGGACCATCACCTGATGGTTAGGGAGTTGACCTGAATCTGATTGTTGCAGGATCGAACCCCACCTTTACTTCTCTACACTTCCATCCATGGCTGAAGTGCCTTTGAGCAAGGCTCCAGGAACTGTAACCAATACCCTGTACCTAAGTCACTTTGGGTGATCATGTTAGGAGCAAATAGAAAAATCTTTTTTTTTAGTATACGTTTAATATGTAAATTATGTTGTTCTTGTGTTACAGGTAGAGAGTTAATGGGTTTTGGGAGTACGGCAGCCCTTTGAAATGAAGTGACCTTCACAAAGGTTAACTTGTAGGTGTAGTCTGACTGGCATTGCTATACTATAGAGCAGTGGTTCTCAACCTTTTTTGAACAAGCGCCCAATTGGCCTCATCATAAGCCTGCCAATGCCACCATTAGTATTAAAAAAATGGGTAACACTTTCTATGAAGCCCATATCTAGAGCGCATTATGAGCGCATTTATAACAAATTATAATGCACATAATGCACATTATAATTACAATGCACATTATATACAGTAATGGGTAACACTTTCTATGAAGCCCATATCTATAGCGCATTATGAGTGCATTTATAACAAATTATAATGCACATTATAATTACTTAACGCATTATGACTACACCCATGATGTTTAATGATGTGTTATGTTAACAGTAACGAATAACCATGAATCTATCTTATAATGCTTTATAAATCCAAGGGTGTCATGAGTGCTCGTGACTGGATATAAACTACAGGCTGCCTGATGGGGCTTATAGTACATTACAATGCATTATAGATGTGTATTATACAGTGTATTATAGATGCATCCATATGAACTTCACTTTACTTAGAGCACACATTGACCACTTATGATCTCACATGAAGCATTATAGCATCTTATGAGCCCTTATGACAGTTTATCATCCAGGTCTGTGCATAGAGGGGTATAGGTGCTCATAATGTACTATAAGCCCCATCAGGCAGCCTGTAGTTTATAGCCAGTCATGAGCACTCATGACACCCTTGGATTTATAAAGCATTATAAGCTAGATTCACGGTTATTCATAACTGTTAATGTAAAGCATCATGAAGCATTATGGCTGTAGTCATAATATGTTATAAGTAATTATAATGGGCATTATTATTTGTTATGAATGTGCTTATAATGTGGGCATTAAGTAAAGTGTTACCAAAANATGAAACCGACTTATGCCCCTCAATGGCAACTGAGCACCCCTCTCTCGCCTGTATCCGCCTCACTGTCCCGCTCTCACTGCCCCAGGGCTCCCTAATGCCCCCTGGGTGGCTGCAGAGTCCCACTGACAAACACTGCTATAGAGCCTGACTCTTCAGCGGGAGGTAAAGATGTATGGTTGATTCCATGGAAGTAGGAAGGGGTGACGCCTCTTCGTTGCTACTCTGCTCTTTCTGTAGCTCACAGTGGTCAATATCTTTGAAATGAATTACCATACTGTAAGAACAGTAGCAGAGAGCACTCAGTCACACTTGATGTTATACAGAAGTTAAGTTCATTGTGCATGGATGAGATGGAGAGTCCTTCTACTCTCAATGTGGTCAGTATTTCACTATATTGTAATACTGTTGGATGGAGTTCAGCTTGACAGCTGTTTGTGTTGCTGAGGTGAGGAGGCAAAGCAACGCTGAGCTAGAAGTTCTCCATCCCAGTTTGCACTGTGCCGTTACATGTTGGGGTCACCAGGGACAGCGTGGTTAATTCCTGAATGTAGCCTTTTGTGTCTACTCTATATCATTTAGAGGCAGACGTCCTGGATTGGTGAAATGAAATAAAAGCTTCTGCCACATACACTATTTTGTTCTGGCTTATTCACTGAACCAGCTGATCCTATTTAGAACTCCTCTTCAGTCAGGCAGATGAGCAAATTAGTCAAACACCTTAGCATGACCAGAAGCAATATATGTATTTTTAGTTGTGTGCAGAGTATGGTCGTTTGGTTGGTTGGTGGTCTGCGCACTGGAAACGGGTTTGACCTTGTGACACGGGTTTGACCTTTGTAGAACAGACTCAGTGCAGTCCAGTTCAATTCCTGCTGATGTTTCTGTCCTTTATTCTCTCCATTTGAAATCTTTAAAGGGTCTGTGATGATGTTTTAGTACTAGCACACGTCAGGGTGGTGAAACCACAGCTAATGCAGCTGTTGCATGGATTACATTATTTTTTTGTTTTTAGTGGATTTTGTCTAAGAAGCATATTCATTGCAGTACATCAATTTCCAATTACTAATTCATTTATGGGCAATGGCTGTGGTTGTCTGAGCCCAAAAATAAAACGTCATTGACCCAAAAAACCCTCAGGAATTACAGTGATCATATTCAAGCAAGATGGTCCACTGTTCTATTGTACACATGTTGATACTTTGCTAGTGCCATCTGTGCACATAACAATGACAGCTTATTGCAGCCCATAAATGAAGAGCCATGATTATTTTAATCCAGACCTCTAAAATCACTGTAGAGAGAACACACAGAGGGAATGTTATACTGTGGTGGTATGGATATCACACAATGCCATAGAGTAGAGTAGCGACAACGATCCATTGATTTGTTGCTGAAGCTGGTATCAGTTCACAGTGCACTCCCATTTGAATTGGTGCAGAACAAAAGAAAGTGTACACACATGATGAGGTGCAGAGAAAGTGTACACACATGATGTTGGCTTGGCATTGTAGCATGTTATTTATAGTGTATTGATAAAGAATAAACTGGCATTAGTGTATGTGGCACAGCACAGAATAGGAAAGGCTTGTTTTGTCCTGCAGAAGTCCGTAGTAATCGGGTGCGGGTTTATGGAAAAACCTGTGGGGTTTTTTGTAGGTCAGGCAGTGCGGTGGCATCATTGGCAATTGCACTTCGATCGTCTTATATAATCAAATTGCTGTCCATGGCAGGAGCACGGGGCAGGAGAAGCAAGACGACAGCAGTAGCTGTAGGCTGTGGCTATTGTTGTTCCTACAAATAGCTGCCTTGCAGCACCAATGGCAAGTCATTCATTTCTAATTAGGAGTCAGAGTGCAGGATTTAAAAAAAACAAACAAACTGCACACTGTTTGGCTTCACAGCACAGTTGGGCATCCTTTTTTAAGTCTTTCTCTGTGCTTTTTCTGACGGGATAGTGAAGTTGTGACTGGAAATTAGCGGGCAGAGAGAGATGGGGAGGGTCTGGTAAATGACCTCGGGCTGGAATCGAAACCCGGGTTGCTGGTGTAGCAGTGGAGTGCCCAGCCAACTGAGCCACGGCTGGGCCACAGCACAGCCATCCTGAACATAGTGCACCTTGTTATTGTTGTTGTGGTGCAACTGTGTAGACTGTGCCACTGTGTGCAAAGTATGAGGACTCTCAATCCACAACAAAGTAATTAGAAAGTGTCAAAAGATGGTCGGAACATAAGGGTTGCTGCCTCTCTGCTTGCCTACTCGTGTTACGAAGGGCTCCAAAGAGGTTCCGCCTTTGAGTTACGGCTTTGTTTACGTATTGCACATTTGCTCCTGGCTGGTGGAAAAGTTGTACGCATAGACAGATATCTTGTGAAACTTGGAGCAATTGTGTTTGCCCTTTGTGTTTGCTGTAACGGAGAGAAAAACAGACTGTGTGCCTGTGCATGTGCGAGGGCTTGTGCGCATGCAGCTGTGTGTGCGTGTATGCATGGGTTTGTGTGCGTGTGTTCATGTGTGTGCGTGCTTGCACGCATGCGTGTGCATGTCTATGTGCAGTGTTAATGGTAACTAATACTGGCAAAATACTAATAGTGGCTCTATGTGTTGAATAAGTGTTAATTCATCACTCAAGGAAGTCAAATGTGTAATGGTGCACTGGACCTGTTATCTCGGATGATGTTACTATGATTGTACAGTGAATTGTAATTCTTTCTACACCAAGTGTGGGACGGACACTATAGAACTCTGTAGCATTAGACGCTGAGGCTGTAGCATTAGACTCGATAGTGATGAATGAGTGTTGATTGAAGAGCGAAGAGAGTCAATAGAGTCAAATGTAATACTCTACTATAGAATGGTGCAATGGCTGTGTGTTATCTCTGCTTACGTGACTGTGACTGTGACTGGCGCCTCAGCTGGATGTGTGTGAACCTGGATGACTGACTAGCTAGCTGGCTGCTCTTGCGCAAGTGGGGCAGTACACACACGCCTACACACACATGCACACACACACACGCGCAGTTTGTCACTTGAGTTCGCTTCCACACACACCACACGCAACTTGTTATGTGTACACTACACACATTGACAGAAAGTGACGGAGAGTCCAAAATTGGTGCAACACAACACAACACAACACAACACAACACAACACAACACAACACAACACAACACAACACAACACAACACAACACAACACAACACAACACAACACAACACAACACAACACAACACAACACAACACAACACAACACAACACAACACAACACAACACAACACAACACATTCTTTCTCTCTGTTGCTCCATCCCGCTTTCCCGCTCCATTCTCTGAGGGCATATCTGTAATCAGAGCGGAAAGTGAAGGGAAGCCCATATCTCACTGTCACTGGACTAGCCCACACACACACACACTAACACACACACACTAACACACACACACACACACACGCACTAACACACACACACACACGCACTAACACACACACACACACGCACTAACACACACGCACTAACACACACACACACACACACACACACACACGCACTAACACACACAGTCTGTCAGGTCCTGTACTATTGCAGATACGTGTGAAAACGAATAAAAGTTTATTCGTTCACGGGTGGTTGACGTTTAAGGGCGTAACGCAAAAAAAAAAAAAGTTTTTCAAATTCCTGAAAAAAATGATGGATAAAAATTGGAAAAAAATAGAAAAAAATAAAGCACTTAGTGGTCTGTGGAATTTCACCTTATTTTTGCCATTTTTGGGAAAATGTGTCCCGCATCAACACATAGCATAGGTATGTCACACCGCAGGAAAATGGAGTCACACCACAGGGAATTCACTGCATTATGGCCATTTTAATCCTTTTGTATACATGACTGACATCTGAGCTCATGCTAACTTGATAATGATATTGTGTTTAATCTTAATATGTGTTTTCATTAATAAAAAAACTTTTTTTCCTCCTATAAGAGCAGTCACACCACAGGACACCATAAAATGAACCTAAGCATTGCGTGACAGAAAGATTGCAATATGAAGACATATTAAGAGGTTAAGAGTCACCTTAAACTTCCACAGCACTCTCCAATAACTGAGGTACTGACTGGTTAGGAGCCAATCTTTAAGACCCTTGTAGTTGGCCTTGCAGCTGCCCATTCACAAACATTGACATACATGTCACCCCACAGGACGCAATTTGTGTTACGAAATTGAACTTGTAGTTAATATTACTGTCTTGAGTTTTTTTCCACATTCACATATCTTAATCTAAAGTTAAGATTTATGCAATCATGCCAAATGCTTCATACATTATTCAAAATGTTGTTGGTTAATTTATATATACAGTGCCCTCCATAATTATTGGCACCCCTGGTTGAGATGTGTTAAAAGCCTTAAAATAAATTCAGTGTTTATTGCAGAAGAATACTGTCACACTGAAAATTGTAGGAAAATGTAGCCTTCAACTCAAATGAATTGTAAGAAAATAAAAAAAATCCCTGACTGAAAAATAATTATTTTTCATTAAATCACCTGTTCCACAATTATTGGCACCCTTAACAATTCCCAGGAAATAAATATAATTGAAGCATTTCTGTCATTTCTACAGTAGTTTACAAAGTTTACCAGAGTATGTAGGAACATTTAATTAGTAATTCATCACTTCCTGTTTCCCTGGGGTATAAATATGACGTGACACCGAGGCCATTTCTCTTATCCACTCTTAAACATGGGAAAGACAAAGGAACACAGCATACAAGTGAGGCAGATGTGCGTCGACCTTCACAGGTCAGGCAGAGGCTACAAGAAGATTGCCACTCAACTGCAGCTGCCCATATCCACTGTGAGAGGAATAATTAAGAAGTTCAAAAACAACTGGAACAGTGGTAAACAAGCCTGGACGAGGGACCCAAGTTTATTTTGCCACCACGCACAGTGAGGGGGATGGTAAGAGAAATCAAAAGATCTCCAAAGCTCACTGTTAAAGAAATTACAACAAATGGTAGCATCCTGGGGTCACAAAGTCTCCAAATCAACCATCAGGCGCTGTCTACACGCCAACAAGCTGTTTGGGAGGCATGCACGGAGAAAACCTTTCCTCACTCACAATCATAAACGCAAGCGTCTGGAGTTCGCCAAGCGGTATTGAGGCTTCAACTGGGAACCGTGTGCTTTAGTCAGATGAGACTAAGATTGAGCTTTTTGGCAACAAACACTCTAAGTGGGTCTGGCGTACCACGAAAGATGCGCATGCTGAAAAGCACCTCATACCCACTGTGAAGTATGGGGGTGGGTCAGTGATGCTGTGGGGCTGTTTCGCTTCCAAAGGCCCTGGGAACCTTGTTAGGGTGCATGGCAATCATGAATGCTTTGAAATACCAGGACATTTTAAATCAAAATCTGTTGCCCTCTGCCCGAAAGCTGAAGCTGGGTCGTCACTGGGTCTTTCAGCAAGACAATGACCCTAAACATATGGCCAAAATCTACACAGAAATGGGTTCACCAGACACAAAATCAAGCTCCTCCCATGGCCATCTCAGTCCCCTGACCTCAACCCCATTGAGAACCTGTGGGGTGAGCTGAAGAGGAGAGTACAGAGGAGAGGACCCAGGTCTCTGGATGATTTAGAGAGATTCTGCAAAGAGGAATGGCTGAAGATCCCTCTTTCTGTCTTTTCCCATCTTGTGAAACATTATAGGAGAAGATTAGGTGCTGTTTTGTTGGCAAAAGGGGGTTGTACAAAATATTAACACCAGGGGTGCTAATAATTGTGACACACATTATTTGATGTCAAATAATTATTTCTTTATGTGGGAGTTTTTTTTTCTTTTAAATAAATGCACTTGTATTAAAGGTTGGATTTTTCTCTTTTTTTCCATTAAGGTCCCATATTATTTAGAAAAAAAATAAAATAATTGGAGGCTAAAAAACACATCTCAACCAGGGGTGCCAATAATTATGGAGGGCACTGTATATATTATTATATATTGTTTCATTAATGTTACAGTCACACCGCAGGAAATTTGACATATAAACCTTTACATAAATCTTGACAAAAATGTTTCTTCTCATCTAAGACTAATATGAAACATAATGTACCACATCTTCTTTCATTGACATTTGTTTTTTAAAGGAAAATAACAGTTTTGTAGGTTTTTAACCAATGTTGTAACAAGGCGTCACGTCTCCCACCCTTACGCCTCCCGTCCACATTAATATGCTGAATTCGAACACCGAAAGCGATGCATTTGAAAGCGGCCACTGAAGTATAGAAATCTGAAGAGGAGGAACACATGCGCGTGCACACACACAAGCGCAAACACAGATTTCGGTAATAGTAGAACATTTTGAAAATGATATAAAATTGATAGTATGGAGGCAAATCATTTTAACTACGGATATGTTCATTTATATTTATCTGGCTTATAATGTGTAAACCCAGTGTCACAGTTGCTGGACTAGCCTTACTGTGTCTCACAGTCGCACTCTCCCAGCTACCCTGGCCTGGCCTGAACTACTGGAGCTACTGTGGCCGCTGGCTGCACAACCAATCAGTGAACAGTACACGTAACGCAATCTCCCTTCCACAGCGCACTGTATATCAACAGCTACAGCCACGTGGCCAGGGCTACGGAGAGCGTGTGTGTGAGTATGTGCGCGTGTGTGTGTGTGTGTGCACGCATGTGTGCACGTGTGTGTGCGCGCGAGAGACTGTTCAGTGCATAACATGTAATTGCCTCCTCTGGGCACTTTGTAGTAGGCAGGCCGGCACTGGTCCTTTTACAAATTGTGTGGTTTTGGTGGAAGGGGGATTTGAATGTGAAGATGCATGAACACAGATATTAAGTATGTCGAGTTGTTGTGTGTATAGTATACAGTTACTTGCTATTGCAAGCACAGCAGATGACACAGCTGTGTCTTTCTTTCTTTCTTTTTCACCTCCCTACACACACAAACACCGACACACACTCACACACACCGACACACAGTCACACACTTAATGTCCCACATCTCATAATCAAAGTCTGGCGGACTTACAAATAACAGGCAAAGTCCATTGTTCATTTGATTTTCATTTAATTTGATTTCTGTGGACTGACCTCTCTTTTGTGAAAGGCCAGAGTAGTACCGTGGCACCACCAGTCAACATCCTGGTTGCTCACTCCTGACTAATAAAATACCAGTTATTTACTGTATGTTACTAGTCACTAGGGGTCGACCAACACAGGTTTTTTAATGGCCGATGCGATACCGTTTTTTTTTTTTCATCACCCTTGGCCGATACCCGATTTCTGATACCCGATATTTGGGGCTGATATGGGTTAAAAAAAAGGTTAAAAAATGACAAATATTCTAGGTCACAAGTTAAGAAGAAACATTCCTTTAACATTATCAAATTGAGGTAGAACTTGTAACATTTAAACACCTACTCTAACAATCAAGTAATGTCTACCAATCAAGTAATAAAAAAATAAAGTGTCTTGGTGCTTTTAAAAAAACTGAATGACATAAAATAATAAATGTTGCATATCGGCCAAAGCCACATGTGTATCGGCCGATACCAATACACTTAAAAAATGCAATTATCGGACCGATATATATATCGGTGTATCCTTACTTATCACTAGGACTGAAATTATACTCTCAACTCAGGATTCAGTTCATATGACGATTTTTGACCTACGGTTCCATACACCCAATGATTTTTTAAAAATGTATCTTTTTGATGATCGTTTATAGGTACTTAAGTAGTATAGGTTAAAAGAGGCTTCTAATCATTTAAAAAAGTAACAGAAGTTTGAAAGGGTGTATCACGATAAGTTACTGCCGTCTTGCGTCACGATACAGTATTGTTACTCTGCGTATTGCGATTTCTCTGTTCGATACATTATCGTCACAGCCCTACTAGTCACACAGGGCTCAGCAACAGGGAAATGTAAAGTACATTCAGCACAGAAGTACACGGTCACAAATGCCCGTCTTTATCAATACTTTTGTTGTGAACTCGGAGGCAATAAAACTGCTTATGAGGAAGTTCTGTCTGCTCTTAAGAGAGAATTTAAAGGTGCACTGTGTAAGATGGTGGCCGGAGCAGGAATTGCAACTATGCAGCTCATTGAAACTCTGCTGCCTATTGCCAAATTTGATCTTTTCATGAATATTTACTAAATAATTAAGTGATATTTTAGTAGTATGATCAAAGTACAGTAAGCTTTGCAGCTAATAAAAACCTATTTTTGAAAATTCAAAATTGCAAACATGGGGAAGATCCACCTTTTCATTTACGAAAAGTGCCATTTTCCCAGTCATAATGAATACCGGTGCTTAGAATTTAATGGTGGTGGTAAGTATTAATAAAAAGTTAACATTTGTGAATGGGCAGCATGGATTCTGGAAATAAAGTACTAAAAATCTTACACAGTGCATCTTTAAGAGAGAATTTAAATCCTCCAAACTCTTGAAAAAAGTGGTTGCCTTGCATTACACTGGTTTACACTAGGTGTGATTTCATTACACCTGTGTCCTGACTTTAATCGCACAGTGATGGTTTTAACTTGTTGGACTGTTTTCTTTTCACCCAGTGGGAACTGAGTATGGTGTAGATTTTTATATTGTTGTGCTGTGCGTGCGCTTTGTGATTGTGTCTGTCCCTCTGGGTTAGGCACGATTCTGTCTTGAGAAAACCATGTCAATGGAACCAAAGCCAGATGCTGTGCAGAAATGAAATGAACTGCTAGGGGCTGATTTACCATGCTGACTCTGTCTAGTGCAGCTTTGTGTGTGTGCGTGCGCGTGCGTCCCTCGCTTGAAGTGCTGAAGTAGCTGACATGATGACTTATGTCGTTTTCTGTAACAGGATTATAAGGCAAGTCATGATTGTTGTATAACACTGTCTTTTCTCTCTCTCTCCCTCCCCTCTCTCAATTTCCTCCTGCCTTTCTTCCAACCTGCCTCTACCCCCCCCCCCCACTATTTCACCCCCCCCACACACACTCTGTCATGCTCTCTCTCTCTCTCTCTCTCTCTCTCTCTCTCTCTCTCTCTCTCTCTCTCTCTCTCTCTCTCTCTCTCTCTCTCTCTCTCTCTCTCTCTCTCTCTCTCTCTCTCTCTCTCTCTCTCTCTCTCTCTGCAGCCCTTTGAGCCCAGTGATTTGCTGCTGGGCCAGAACCTAACTAAGGTCCTGAGCACCCTGGTGTCTCTGAACAAAGTCACTGCAGGTAAACCAAACTTTTCTTCTTCTGTGTGTGCATGTGTGTGTGTGTGTGTGTGTGACTTGTGTTAATTGACTAATCTGTATTGTAATGAATGGATTTGTGTTATAAAAAGTTGAAAAAATTAAGTAATCACCTGAATTCTATAGATCAAACTGTGTGTGTGTGTGTGTGTGTGTGTGTGTGTGTGTGTGTGTGTGTGTGTGCGTGCATTTGGTGTTTTCATGTCAAGGTACCCATCATGACCCCCTCTCTTCCCTTTTATTTTCTGAGCTCTTCCTTTTATTCTGCTCATGTGTTCCATTCTTTTACTTCCCCCCTTTATACTGTTTCTCTCTGTCACTCCTGTGACTCACTGTTGCTCTCTCTCTCTCTCTGGCTCTCTCTCTCTCTCTCTCTCGCTGGCTGACTGGCTCGCTCTCTCTCTCTCTCTCTCTCTCTCTCTCTCTCTCTCTCTCTCTCTCTCTCTCTCTCTCTCTCTCTCTCTCTCTCTCTCTCTCTCTCTCTCTCTCTCCAGACATCAGTGTGGGTGGTGACACGGTTGGCTCTCGTCTGTCCTCCACGGCACGGATCAAGTCCTTTGAGTCTCTGTCCTCCCAGTCGTCCCTGTCAAGATCCTCCAAGCTTCACAACCAGTTCAGGAGCCTGGTATGTACACACGCACACGCACACGCACACGCACACACACACACACACGCACGCGCACACGCACACACACGCACACGCACACGCACACGCACACGCACACGCACACGCACACACAGCGTGAGAGAACCTTAGTAGTGTTCAAAAAGAAATGGCAATGTCCAAAAGTAGTTGTTACCGTACTGTCTATACAATACTGTATGTCCACATATGTGGGAACACGCACACGCTAGGGCGACAGAACATCTGTGGTTAGAAAGAAAGGAAAAAAATGGCCAAACGTTTTGGTTTTGATAAATATGATGTATGGTAAATATCTGTATAAGATGCGAATATTGACAACTGATTATGGCCTCACTGCAAATCAATAAATTAATATACTGTACGTTTCAACAATTGGAGGAAAATAGAAATGTGAACACTGTCAGACCCTATCGCTCTACTGTTCCAGTTCACATCACAGCATTCAGCTCTAGCAGTATTCTCCCGCATTCTTTTTTGTTCCACCCTCCGTAGACCCGTTTGGGAAAAAGAAAGGTGTGAGATGAGTGTATATTTAGAGTGTCAGCCTGTCATGTGACTGGTGCATGTGTGTGTGTTGTGACGCCACATGGCAGTGGTGTCATCATACTGCCTGTCTCAGAGACCTGCCGGTGACAAGTAGCTCGCTTTTGGAGACACGGGAAAAGGAAAGGAAAAGAGATGGCTGTCAAAACAGTTGGCACTGTGGAGTCAAAATAACCGAGTGAAAATGGCTCTTAACTTTTCGGCAATGAGAGCTTTTTTATACCACGGGAAAAATATGACAGTTTAGTCACTTGAGAGTTTTGGGAGGTGCACAGTAATTACTGCAATGTCTGAGAGTCACTGAACAGTACTTTTCCCTTCCTCCCTCCCTCCCTCATTCCTTCCCTCCCTCATTCCCTCACTCACTCACTCATTCCCTCACTCACTTTTCATCTCCTTCTGATTCTCTATCTCACTTGCTGTTTCTTCTTTTTTTTTCTTTTTTTTTCCCTTCTGCCCTCCCTCCGCGACTCCCTCACTCTTTTGCCATCTGTTATTTTGACTCTCAACTTGTCTTTTATTTCTTTCTGTCTTTCTGTCTTTCTTTCTTTCTTTCTTTCTTTCTTTCTTTCTTTCTTTCATTCTTTCTGTTTTTCTCTCTCTCTCTCTCTCGCCTTCCCTCTCTCTCTCTCTCTCTCTCTCTCTCTCTCTCTCTCTCTCTCTCTCTCTCTCTCTCCTTCCCTCTCTCTCTCTCCATCCCTCTCTCTCTTTCTTCATCCCCCATAGGACATGACTGAGAACAGCAATGCCCAGCTGGTGGTGAAGGCTCGCTTCAACTTCCAGCAGACCAATGAGGACGAGTTGTCCTTCAACAAGGGCGATGTCATCCACGTCACACGCACCGATGACGGAGGCTGGTGGGAGGGCAGCCTCAACGGCAAGTGCGGCTGGTTCCCTAGCAACTATGTGCGCGAGATCAAAGGTAAATAGGAAGTGATGCACGCATTGTGTCTGTGTGTCCATGTGTGTGTGTGTGTGTGTCTGTGTCTGTGTCTGTGTCTGTGTCTGTGTCTGTGTCTGTGTCTGTGTCTGTGTCTTTGTCTTTGTGTCTGTGTCTCCTTGTCTCTGAGTATCTCTGTGTCTGTGTGTCTATATGTGTATGTGTTTGTCTATGCGTGTCTGTCTGTCTCTCAGTGTGTATATGTTTGTTTTTGTTTTGTTGCGCTCTTGTTTTAAACTTTATTTAATTAATGTGTGGTATTTATGGTCTTAGCGAAGATAGCGAAGGCTGACCGGTCAGGAAATTAGGTGAAATGAGAATGGGATTAGGCTGGGGAAATGACTGTGGGTCACCATGGGTTTAGACTCACCCTTGGAGCTGTAGACAACCAGAGGAAGGGCAAGGTAAGGGACAGTGCAGCCAAAGATTCCCTATGCAGGGACCAAGATGAATTGTTCTATGTGTCAACAATGTGACAAAATGGAATCGATTCCACTCTCCTGTATGGGTGAGATTTTGTCTCCTAAATGGCAACTCACAGACATGGCAGCTTAGGAACTTCCGTCACATTGATGCCGCAAGAAACTCCTTATAAACCGTCTCCTCCTTAGGCCGGCCGCACATTGGCTCCGACAGCTTTTGCTTCCGACAGAATTCGGACCCCCAAACCCAATTTTCACACGAACATAGCATTGAAAGTCAATGGGCGGCACCGACAAAATAGAACTTGTCTCTAATTGCTATCCGACATCGGCGAATGTCCACGGACATCGGCGCCAGTGTGCGGGGTTTTATTGAAAGCAATGCAATCGAACTTTTGCGGAGCAGTGCGCAGCACTTTGTCGGAGCCTATGTGCGGAAGCCCTTATCAGTCGTCTCTGGTACAGCCTCTCCCACACCTCTCTCCAATGCCCTCTTATTACAGACTTGAGCCAAACACACTGGGTTCTATTGTTGTTTCAGTCTTAATGTGTAGCACGTAGGGAGACTTAGCGATGTTTCACCGGAAGCAATGTTACTCAACAGTGTTAGTCACTAGCGTTTAAATACAGTTGGGCCAAGAGAGATCTGCATACATATTAATGAATAGGAAGTCAGCCATCTGTTATAAAATGGTTCTGCCTTCAGGGTTTTTTCCCCGCTATGTATTATCCAAAGGATTTTGGTGCTTGAGATATTCACGTCTACTCCGTATGCTGTAACGGTACGATAGCAATCTGTTGAATACATTTTTCATTTCATGGTAGTGTACTTGTGAAAATCATACAGCTGCATATTGTAAAGCTAAACATTTCTGCCTCTTTGTGTCTTCCCCAACAGATAAACCCATCTCCCCCAAATCGGGGACAATGAAGAGCCCTCCCAAAGGCTTCGACACCACTGCCATCAGCAAGACATACTACAACCTGGTAAGGACTGACTGTTGGCTTACCAGCACCTAGTAACTGGTCTCCACTGCCACCAATAACGGGTGTCCGCTGTTTTCCACTGGCGTGGTGCCAGTGCCTGTGCCCAGTCCAGAACTGGTTGTGCTGGTTTCGACTGAATTGGGGCAGGTGCCGGTGCCAGCTGGTTGGTGCCAGCGCGGTTAACGGCTCCCATTTTCTGGTTGTAAGGGTCCTCCACGCCACCAGGTTGTTGGGATGTGTGTGAGTAGTGCGTACTGGTGCTTAAAGGTAGATTAAGTAATTGCACCCATTTATTTTCAAAATATCTGCTGCCCATATTTGAGTACTGAGTAATAAACTAATATTTTCTGGCCTGACCAAAGCAAACTGTGTTTTGTTGCTTAAGAGGTTTTTACTGGTAATTCAGTATGGTGGACATGGAAAAGATCCACCTATTCATGTGAAAATTGTACATTTCCAAGTCATAATGAATAATTAGAAATTGATGGTGGTAGTAAATGTGTGTACATGAAAACATTTTGTGAATGGGAAGCATACATTCTGCAAATAAGCTTCTATAAATAAAAATGTCATATTTTATATTAAAGGTGCAACTACAGTAACACAACATTAGCATTGACGCTGACATTGTCACTCACCAGAATGGCCCGGATGTGAAAAGATGTATGATTGCACTGTCTGAAAAGATAAACACTCTTGTGTTCACTTTTCCTAATGGGGCTCTAAGTCTTTTTTTTGTCCATGCCTGACTCACCATTTGGGAGGAATACCGTACCGCAGAGAGCACGAGAGTGAGACACAGAGAGAGACTCCATGCTGGCTTTGCATATCAGTTTGTTTATTTTTGACCACAAACAGACTGTTAGCTAATGCACTGAGTGGATGCCTGGTGATTTGGTTCTCTTAGTCTTGCCTCCTCCATCTGCACCACACCATTCGGAGCAGCAAAGCACGATCGTAGATAAACCTAAAAGTCCAGTGGGTTATGGTGCACTCAGGTGCTATGGTGCTTTTGGAATGTGATGTAAGGCTCCCATTTGCTCGGTTGAAGGCAACAACTAGACCCTTTTTCGAAATAAAATGGAAGACTTCAAAGTAAAGCATAGACAATGCTGACATTCAATCTAAATTCAAGTGCAATAGCAA
>NC_085869.1:31774845-31777345 GCF_034702125.1 Engraulis encrasicolus | reverse complement strand
GACATCAGGTGGTGTAACCACAGTTAATGCCACTGTTATATTAATTCAACAGATTCATTAATAATTGGTAATCAATTGACAAAAATGAATAAGCGTATGCTTTTTAGATAATACAAAACATTGTATTCATATTCATTGACACCTTCATTGTGAGGCCCAAGGCACTGAACACTAGGGAAGGCTATTAAATCTTATTTGACACATATTTTGATATGTGGAGTGTGGAAAGATAACCTGATTGTATCGCTGTGTCAATTTATCGCTGTGCCTGCAAATTCTACAATTAAGTAGGCTATGATGATTGTGTGCGTGTGATGTGGTATTTTCGATATACACTGTGTAGCTGTACTGCTGAACTTGACACAGCATATTTTAGTGGTAATCCAATATCATGATGTTGCGATATTGCTCTTATTTTTAATACATTGTGCAACCACACCCTTAAACTTGCCTGTAGGAAATATTACTTATTGGTTATCATTTCCTATCATTCCAGTCACTATGTGAGTGATATCTTGATTCCTGTCATGATGGAAGGCTACTGTCAGACAAATGATGTGTCTTGGGATGTTTGTCTAATATAATAGGTGCAGTTTGCCTGGAGGAAGCCTGTGGAAATAAAACACACAATCTTTTTCTCTCTCTCCCTCTCCTCAGGTGCTTCAGAACATTCTAGAGACAGAGACGGAATATTCCAAAGACCTGCAGAACCTCCTGTCCAATTACCTGCGCTCGCTCCAGAACACTGACAAGTAAGTTCCGTTGTCATGGAGACGGCAGCCATTGACATTCCCCCCTTGGCCATTTCTTTCTTTCTTTTTTTATTTCCCCTCTCCTCCTCCTCCTCCTCTGCCTCCATAAGACGAAGAAGAGTCGAGATTCCACACGTGGTGCCCATACTAAACAGGCTTCCTGTTGAGTGCTGCTGACTCCACCTTGTCTTAGTATGCATCTTGAGTATACAGTATGCTATGCAGTACACAATGTGCCGAGTATCCACAGATGTTATGATGACAAGTTAACCCCTTTTGCGCAGAGCCTGCATTTTAAACTTACTGTCACCAAAAGTATAATGACCAAGGTCTTATATTACTTGGGGCTCTTAGTAATATCATGGCAATGCTGTTGAGTCTTTTCAGCCAACACTGACTGGACCCGCCTGGCTGCCTCATCTGCACAAAGACGCTACTTGAGAATGGCTTAATATTACCCACACGAGTCTAAGGATGGTGCAGTGGAGTTGTTTGTTCGCCATTGCAACCTTTGTATAAAGGCTGCCTTAAAGGTGTACTGCGTAGAATGGTGGCCAGAGTAGGTATCGCAAATATGCTGCTCATTGCAACTGAGCTTCCTGTTGCCAAATTTGATCTTTTCATGAATATTTACTAAATAATCAACTAATGTTTACTAGCATGACCAAAGTACAGTAAGTTTTGCAGCTAAAAAAAGTCTATTTCTTGAAATTCAGCAATTTTTGTCTCACTTGCCACTTTGGCAGGTAACCTATTCTTGGGTATGACATATCTCTGTAGCATATATCCTGCTTTTGCACCTTGTGTTATATATAGCAGTGTTTCCCAACCAGGGGTACGTGTACCACTAGGGGTACGCGAGCACACTGCAGGGGGTACTTGGAAAAGTGTTATTATTATATCAAATGTATGGAGCAGCCACATCAGGACAGAGAAAATGATATCGAAAATGAATTAGGGGGTACTCATGGCACAACAAAGAGGCTTAAGGGGTACGCAAGACAAAAAAGGTTGGGGAACACTGATATATAGGATCAAGGAAGATCATTCAGATTCTATTTATTTGATATGCTGTAGGTAGTGTAGGCTAGATGACTTTGTTCCAGTCCCAGCCAAAGCTGTTACCGGCCCTGGATTGGAGTGTAATATGTGAGGGGTTCTTCATCAGACTTTAATGTTTCTTCTCCTGTTTCAGCTGTAGTCTCTAAGTAAAGTGTAACTGCATAGTCATAAAGCAGAGATATGAGTCAGCTCTTATCTCTCCAAGTCTCTGTTCTCTCTCATACAGTACTTAACCTCACTCACTGCGTAATCTCCCAATGGCGGCCTTTTTCATTACCCGTCTCCCCCACACACTCTTTTACTTGGCATGATCTTCCATTTAAGCTTAATCTACTTCCTTCTCCCTCTATCTCTCTCCGCTCCTCCTCCTTCTCGCTCTCTCTCTGACTCATGTCATCTCCCACTCGCTCTTATTTTTGCATCATCTCTCCACCCTGCTGTTTTTAACATTCATTTATTTCATTTTTTGTCCAATTTCATTTATTTATTTTTGTCAATTTCTCTCTCTCTCTCTCTCTCTCTCTCTCTCTCTCTCTCTCTCTCTCTCTCTCTCTCTCTCTCTCTCTCTCTCTCTCTCTCTCTCTCTCTCCAGGTTGAGTAGTTCTGATGTGGCCATCATCTTGGGTAATCTGGAGGAGATCAGCACATTTCAGCAGACACTAGTGCAGTCCCTGGAGGACATCACC
>NC_085869.1:31742345-31767345 GCF_034702125.1 Engraulis encrasicolus | reverse complement strand
AAAAGAAAAGGACTTTAAAAACAGAGAGAGAAAAAATGAGGAAGTAAAAAAAAGTACTGCAGCTTTTCAATGGGCAGGGCTGAATGTTTTACAAGGGCAACAGTGGTGTCTGTTGGCTGGGCTGAGAGAGGGGTGTCTGGGCTGCATTGTGAGTGAATGGTGTAGAGATATGGACGTTTTGATTTCTGAAATTGAATGTGTCTGGCCTGCCTCAGGGGAAGCTGCCATTGACGGGAATGATGGTGACCAAACTAGAGGAGACGGAGAGCCACAAGAATGCCTTTGAGCTGTCTGGTAAGACACCAAAGATTTGACAAAATGCAAGATGTATTCCACATTTAGAAAAAAATATGTTCTATTCTATTCTATTCTATTCTATTCTATTCTATTCTATTCTATTCTATTCTATAGCCACCAGAACGCATTTGAGTTCTCTGGTAAGAGACTGTAATATGTGAGACGTCTTGAGATAGGCTACTGTACTTAAGCAACAAAGAAAGAGTACGAAGAGCTGCAAAATGAGTTGCAAAATTACGTACACATCCACTTTGGAACACTTTGGGAAATTACCATTTTTGTAGTGGGTGTTGGACTGGATTACATTGCAAAATGCATTGCATATACTATAGGTTTAAAAGGTATGTCCTCAAAATATTTGAATGGCAAGAATTCACACATAGATCTTTTCCAGTAATGAAATAATAAAAAGATGGTGTTAACGGCAGTTTGCAATGGAACTCTTCATATTGAGTTAAAGCCTTCCAAGCTACAGATCTTACATGATATGTTCTCTAACATATTGTTTGGGGACCCTTGGCACTTATAGTTTATTATTCTATTATCTAATGACTTGGAAGACCATCATCCAATTATTGAGATCATTTATGTCCACTCGCCCATGAATGTCTTGTAGTTAGGCAAAGAGCTTTCCAACCGCAAGCATGTCTGTCTCCTATTTGTTCTTTGTTTTGTTTTGAGCCTGCAGGGACACTAATGATGCCAAAAAAATCATTAGGTCTGAGAAAAATGGTTTCAGCTGACCCTTGTGTGTATGTCTGTGTGTTTTGCGTTTGTGTGCCTGCGTGTGTTTGTGTGCGTGTGTGTGAGTGCGCGCGCTTGTGCGTGTGCGTGAGTGTGCGTGCGTGTGCGTGCGTGCGCGTGTGTGTGTGTGTGAGTGTGCGTGCGTGCGTGTGTGTGTGTGTGTGTGTGTGCGTGTGTTCTGCAGGGAGCATGTTTGAGCGTATCCGGGTGATGTGCTTCACGCAGCAGGACCAGCAGGACTGGCTGGATCACCTGACACGCCAGACCAAACACACGGCCATGACCACACCCAGCCTCAAGCCCCTCACCGTCCCCTGCCACACGGTACACACACACACGCGCGCACACACGCACACATGCACACGCACACAGCCTCAGCCCCAGCCCCAGCCCCTTTATCATACCCTGCCACACGGTACACACACACACACTTAAAAAAGCCCAACATGCTTGTACCCAACTTTTTCAACACATCTCATCATTGTATGTATCCCCCTCGCCCCACAGCTGCCCTCCCACCCCTTGACTCCGTCGCGGCAGTCGGAGAGCCGCAGTCTGACAGTGGGGCCAGCCTACCACACGCTGCCGCACCCCTCGTCGCACGGCGCGCCCCACAGCACCATGATGTGGGGGCCCCTGGAGCCCCCCAAGACCCAGAAGCCCTGGAGCCTCAGCTGCCTGCGGCCCGCTCCCCCACTACGACCCTCCGCCGCACTCTGCTACAAGGAGGTAGGGGGGCCGTGTGTGCGTGTGTGCGTGCGTGTGTGCGTGCGTGTGTGTGTGCGTGTGCGTGTGTGTGTGTGTTTGACATGGTTATGGTGGTAATATTGGGAGTGTCGAATGCTTAGTTAGTTGCAAGATGTGTTCTAGCTTCTAAAAGGACGTAGGACAAGTGGATGGATGGGGGAGAGGGTCAGTGAGGAGAGTGTTTGGAGGGGGTTACCTCAGTGCGCAAATGGCGCAAATACAGTCCCAGGAAAAAGTTTGTACACCCTTTGAAATTTCTTACCTTTCTGTTAAAATTGGTCATAAAACATGGTCTGATCTTCCCAGAAATCACAAGAAGGAACAACCAGAGTCTGCTTTAACTAATTCAACCCAAACATTTACAAGTTTTCATATTTTCATTGGCCATAAGATGTAAACATTCACAGGACAGCAAGGCATAAGTAAGTACACCCTAGCATTCAATTGGTTTTAACCCTAAATTAGTCGCAATAACCTCAACCAGATGTTTCCTGTAGTTGCAGATCAGATTAACAAAACAATCTGGATGTATCTGGTCTCCCTCTTCTTTAGAAAACTGCCTCTCGTCAGCAAGTTTTGTGGGATGTCTGGAGTGCATAGCTTTCTTGACTTCATGCCATATAATCTCAATTGTTTTTTGTCAGGGCTTTGACTGGGCTATTCCAGAATGTGTATTTCATTATTATGAAGCCATTCTAAAGTCAATTTGCTTCTAAAGTATGGGTTGTTGTCACATTTCAGCACCCATACTCTTGTGTGCTTCAGCTGTGTGACAGACTATCTCACTTTTTTCTGTAAAATATCTCGATAAACTTCTGAGTTCATTGTTCCACTGATAATAGCAAACTGAAAAAGACCTGAGGCAGCAAGGTAGCCGCATATAATGATGCTCCCGCCACCATACTCAAAGGTGGAGATGATGTTTTGGTGAAGGTGTGGTTCTTCAGTTCTCCTCCAAACATGACATTGTGTGTTCCCCTGAACAATTCAACTTTGGTTTCAACGCTGGTCTACAGAATATTTTGCAGTAATTCTATGAAGCATATAAATGCTTTTTCGCAAACCTCAAAGGTGCAGCAATATTTTTTTGGTCAGAAACCCCATTAATTTTAGATTGGCCGAATGAATCCCATTTTTAGCTAATCTTGGTTACATCTCCTCTTCTGAGTATGGTGGCGGGATCATCATTATATGCAGCTTCCTTGCTGTCTCAGGCCCTTGACAGTTTGCTATTATCAGTGGAACAATGAACTCAAATTTATTGTGATATTTTACAGAAAAAACGTGAGGAAGTCTGTCACACAGTTGAAGCACACAAGAGTATGGGTCCTGAAATGTGACAACAACCCATACTTTAGAAGCAAATCGACTTTATAATGGCTTCATAATAATGAAATACACATTCTGAAATAGCCCAGTCAAAGCCCTGACAAAACAATTGAGATTATATGGCATGAAGTCAAGAAAGCTATGCACTCCAGACATCCCACAAACCTTGCTGACGAGAGGCAGTTCTCTAAAGAAGAGGGAGACAAGATACAAACAGATTGTTTTGTTAATCTGATCTGCAACTACAGGACAAGTCTGGTTGACGATATTGCAACTAACTGAGGGTTAAAACCTACTTAATGCAAGGGTGTACTTACTTATGCCCTGCTCTCCTGTGAATGTTATGGCCTTATGACCAATAAAAATATGATAACATGTAAATGTTTGGGTGGAATTAATTAAAGCAGACTCTGATTGTTCCTTCTTGAGATTTCCGGGAAGATCAGACCATGTTTTATGATCAATTTTGACAGAAATGTAAGAAATTTCAAAGGGTGTACAAACTTTTTCTTGGGACTGTAGATGCCAACTAGCAGATTTCGGCATAGAATGCTGAACCTTTAGCTCAGCTGTATCGTGCTGCGCCTCCCATGCTCGAACTGCTGCGTTGACTGGTAGGTGGCGGGTTCGAGCCCCAAGTGTCTAACTAGCGCAGATGACCCTAGTTACACAAAGCTGTGCAGTAGGGCTGTACGATATGGTATCGAACCGAGAAATAGTGATACACAGAGTCATGATACTGTATCGCGATACAAGGAGGCAGCATTGTAATACGCCCTTTTAGCATTTTGATACCCATCAGCCCAGAAAACAACCACATGATATGAAGTGATAGTGCTTCCAAGCATAATCATTATTATATTGAAAGTTTTTTTAAATTAGTAACCTGTTCTACATAAAAACTATCATAGTTTTTATTCATAAAGTTTATAATGTTGGCAAATGTGAAATTGTGGGGTGTATCGAACCGTAGGTCATGAATCGTGATACAAACCGAACGTGAGTTGAGTGTATCGTTACAGCCCTACTGTGCAGGCAGGGATATGACTGATCGCATGATATTGGTGGGAGAGGGATAGAGTATCAGTAGAGGAGATGTTGGTGATACTGGAGATATACTGTAGTCTTGTCGGAAAAGATTAAGTGCTTCCTTACTGGCTATCTGGCTCTTTATCTCCATTCTATGTTTTACTGTAAATTAAAATGCTTACGCACAATATTTCTTGCTAGCTTGCTTCTTGCTTCTTTCTCATATTCACTTACAGTAACTCACTGTTTGTTTATCTCTCTCTATCTCTCTTGCCCCCTCTGTCCGTCTATCTCTTTCTCTCTCTCTCTCTGTCTCTCTCTTGCTCTATCTCTCTCTGTCCCTCTCTTGCTCTATCTCTCTCTGTCTCTCTCTTGCTCTATCTCTCTCTGTCCCTCTCTTGCTCTATCTCTCTTTCTTTCTCTTTCTTTCTCTCTCTCTCACTCTCTCTCTCTCTCTCTCACACACACTCTAACTCACACGCACGCACACACACACACACACACACACACACACACACACACACACACACACACACACACGCACGCACACACACACACACACACACACACACATGCACAAATGCTCACTTGTGCAAACCTTGCACACATGCACATGCACACATGTTGATGTTATATTTCTTGTGTGCCTATACAGCAGGACCTCAGTAAAAGCCCTAAGAGCATGAAGAAGCTACTGCCCAAACGCAAGCCGGAGAGGAAGCCGTCAGAAGAGGAGTTTGCCCTGCGCAAGAGTGCGTCATCACAGTACCATTGCCCCGTCACACATCATGTAGCATTAACATAATATAAATAATACAGAACACACAGTAGGTGTACACACAACATAATGCCTCTTATGAGAACACATCCCATACCACGATATGACTTGCTGAATCCTCAGAGGAGGAGTTTGCCCTGGGCAAGAGTACGTCACCACAGTAGCACCACCACTTCACATAACACACAATGTAACTAGGGCTGGGTATCACAGCCATGTTCCTGTATCGATTCGATTTCGATTCTTAGGGCTTTGAATCGATTAATCACGATTCAATTCGATATATATAAAAATGTCAAAGGGCTGTGGCTTGACAGTGTTAATATATTGCTAATTTGTAATAAGTAGGCCTAGGCCCAATTTACTAATACCTACTGGGTATTTTCCATAGACCTAAATTAAACAAAAAGAACAAAAAGAAGAACCAAAAAAATCGATTTTGTGCCCTGTGAATCGATTATGTGAATTTCGATTCGTTTCGGTGGATTATTGATTAACTCGATTATTTTACCCAGCCCTAAATGTAACACAGAACACATGATACTCTATAACATACAGCAGATCATACAATACAATATAATACAGTATAACACACATCACCCCATACAATGAAATGCACATCACAGCACACAATATTAACACACGGCACAGAGCATATACTCTATAAAACACAGCAGGTCACACAATTGAACACATCACATCATACAATGAAACACAGCACACAAAACATACTTAAAATCACACAATGAAACACACAGCCCATCATACCGTGTTACAGCGTAGTGTATCATACAACAACACAGCACAACAGCACTACACACAAATATAACACAAAGTCCATTACACAACTGCAAACAAGGCTAATTTATCGTTTGGTATTGATTCTGTATTCCCCTCTATTTGTGTGTCTCTCTCTGTGTCTCTCTCTGTGTCTCTCTCTCTGGCTCTCTCTCTCTCTCTCTCTCTCTCTCTCTCTCTCTCTCTCTCTCTCTCTCTCACTCTCGTGTTCAGGTACGGCAGCTCTTGAGGAGGATGCTCAGATCCTGAAGGTGATCGAGGCCTACTGCACGAGCGCCAAGACCAGGCAGACCCTCAACTCAAGTACGTTTACACGCACTGGCATACACACATACAGAATTCTTCATATCTTTGCTTTAGCAGTGCCATCATTCACCCAATGGGCATTCCTGGAACACGCACGCGCACACACACACACACACACACACACACACACACACACACACACACACACACACACACACACACACACACACACACACACACACACACACACACACACACACACACACACACACACACACACACACACACACACACACACACACACACACACACACAGAGTCTTATTTGCACATCATACATATTTCGTCACCCTATGGATGTCTATTCCACTTTAAGCTAGATACTTCTCCCTCTGCGTTCCTTCTGTTTGAAACTGTCCTCTTTTTCTGATGTTGTCTGACTGTCTGTCTAGATACTACTATAACAGTGATTTTTTCCTCTGATCCTCCTTTTAACAGTATTTTCTCTTTTTTTCTTCTCCTCTTCACAAATTTCCACCCTCCTTTCAATTATTCACTTATTTTTTTCTCTAAAAAATCAATTCAACCTTTCAACTCTTGATTTTGTGGTGTGATGACCACTTTTCCTCGCTTAAATCATTCATTTACTTTCTCTTCATGTTTTAATTTATTTACCACCCATCCATCTATATTTAACATTGCTTTTTTAACATTTTCAAATTCTATTCATCATTAATTCCATTTGATCATTGCTTTTGATCATGCACCCCCACTCTTCCTTCTCCTCCCTGTTCTACATGTGTCTTCTCTGCAACCCTCTGCATCGCCATGTCCATCCATCCATCCTTCCATCCACCCCTTCACCTCCACCCCATCCTCTCCTCCTCCATCCTCCCATCCAACATCATCTGGTTTTGCTCATCACCGACGCTACTCTCCACCTCCTACGGGTACAACCTCCATGTGAACTGCATACCACCAACCAATCAATCATTCAACCAACCAATCAACCACTACCATCAAACAACCCTCAACATATCCATCAATTACCTGAAACAAAAACCACCATTCCAACCAACCCACCAACCAACCAACACCATGAACCACCAACACCACCCACCACTGTATCAACCAACCAAACAATCTCCACCACCCACCACCATCATCTAACCCAACTGTCTACCACCACCTACCATCTCTACCAACCAACCATAAACCACCACCATCTCAACCGTCTGTCTACAATCACCACCATCATCATCACCACCCACCAACCTACCGATCACCTACCCCATCAACCACCACCACCACCTCCTGCGCCAATACAGCGTGGCAGGGCACGGACCTGATGCACAACCACGTGCTGGACCAGTCGTCCAGTGTGGACCCTCTGGGCCGCCGCAGCAGTGTGTCGCGGCCGGAGGGCAGCTCGGACCTCTCCGAGGACTCGGACTATGACAGTATATGGACGGCCCACAGTTACCGGACAGGGCCCATGAGCACCCGTAAGAGCTGCAGCTCCTACATCTCCCACCAGAACTAAATGACAAACAAACATACAAACAAATGAATAAACAAGAAACCAAACGGCGACCTCGGCACTCGTCCTCCCTCCCCCTCTCCTCTCTTCTCCTCTCCTCTCCACCTTCACGACACTTCACCTTGCCTCCTCCTCCTCCTCCTCCTCCTCGGTATGTTCATTGTTATGCCAGTACCTTTTTCTTTGAGTTGAGGATTTTATTTGATTTAATTTGATTTTTAAATGTATTTTTTCTTTTTTTTTAACTTTTATTTAATGAATGTCGTTAATCCATGTCTTATTTATTCATCTTTGTGTTTTTTTTTATTTATTTATTTAATTATTTTTGTACACAAATTAACCAGGTAAATTTCATTAAGTTAAGTCTTTTTGGTACGTTTGTTTTGTTGCAGCCCTTGTCCCCAACGAATGTGGAAATATTTATTATTTATTTGCTTATTTATTTATTCTTTTTTGTTTGTTTTGAGTGTATGCACTTTTCTGCAATGCCCCCTGCCCCCTTCTATTTCCCACCCCTTATTTTTTTATGGATTGATTGACCACCCACCCCTTCTATCCTTTTGATCAAGCCCTCCCTCATTCACAGAGCTTTTATTTTGCACGGGAATGCCTACCCACCAATACCCCACTGCTCGCGACACTCAAGCCCATTTAAAATAAAACACCCCCACACCCCCTCTACCCTAATGGTACAACCCTTATCAAAATGGCCAATGGATGTGTGTTGTTGCCTTCGGCCCCATTGTCCCTGTGTTGCATTACTGAAAGCATACCTGGCCAAAGCAGAGACCTTTTATGACAGAGATGCTTCCTCCTCTGTCTCTCGTTATGGAGGGGGTGTAGGATGAGATCTCTTATTTCAGATCCTCACAGTAGCTGCATATTCATACCAGGACAATAGAAGGACAACATTGTTGTAACTTAAAATATAGATATATTTGGGACCATCTGGGGTATAGCAGGCTATTCCAGAGCACTTAGCCTTCTTTGGGTATGTTAACTCGGCAGCATGAGGTAAGTCTCCTAAAAGAGGAGCCATGGCTTGATGTTGATAGCAGGATGAATCTATCGGGCTCTCCTTTTAGCAGATTTACTCTGAGGTAACGTACTGCTAGCTTGATTATTAGACATCAAACCACCTTCTTGGAACGCCTTCTCTCATGTAGAAACTAATAATATTGGTTGTTATATTATCTGTATTATGGGAACAGCAGGTTCTGACACAAACTTTGAACCAGAACCCTTCTGATGGCCATTTCTATGGCAACACGGAATTATTTACAGGGAGCTTAACTTGGTTTCAGTACTTAACTCAGTACAACTACAGCACAAACTATAGGTGATGACGATGAAAGTAAACTTGTTAAAGTTCGATGGTCACGTACTGTATGTATGTGATTCTGCAGGTACATTTTGGGACAGTTGCACAAACTCTTTGTCATGTATCAATGAATCCCTCCTCCCTCCTCCCCGGAATTCTTAATTTTATATGTGTACTGTATTTTTTAAATTATTTTTGTACACTTAACGGTATGCTTGTGTGTAAGTTTCCTTTTACTTGTGTGTTTTAAGAGTTTATGATTGTGTCAAAACGTTTACGCCGAAATAGTATGAAAGTTTACAAGACAAAAAAACGTGTTGATGTTGACGGTGTTGTTTTCGATGGGTTGTTGTGAATTCGTTGTAAATCAGGTACAGTATGAGAGCTATAACAATGAAGGGAAGGCACGTGTCTGAGCCTTTGGGGTGAATCGTTTTCATTTCTTTTGTTCTGTCTCGCTCTCTCTCTCTCTCGGTCTCTCTCTCTCTCTCTCTCTCTCTCTCTCTCTCTCTCTCTCTCTCTCTCTCTCTCTCCCCCCCTTCTTCACTTCTCTTTCTCACTTTTTGTCTCACATCCTTGTATGACCGTCTCTCTGCCTCTTTCATTCTGTTACCCCTCTATTTCCCATTTCTGGCTTTTCCTATTGACCTATTCCTTCTTATATTTTTATATTCTCTCTCTCTCTATCTCTTTCTCTCTCCGTCTTTTGTTCGTTCCCTCCCTCTCCTTTCTGTTTCCAAGCTCCAGACATTCAGTGTTTACGAAGCGGGTGAACCTTCTATTCCTTGTCATTATTATTGTACAAAAAAGTGTTTTTCTTTCCTTTCATCGTGGCAACAACTAAATAATAGAAAAAAAAAGAATTGTCTTGCCAAACATCCTGCAAGTATTAGAGCAAAGAATACAATTATATAAGTCTACAATACATGTTGTGTGATATTCTTTGTGACTCAATACTGTCCAGTAAAAGAAGACGAAAAAAAAAGAATTGGGACGTTCTTATCTAATGTTGTACCGTACAATGTTGTACTGTTGCAATCCTGTGTACAAAGTTAAAATCTTGCAAGTGATGTCTACAGAAACCGTTCAATAAAACAAAAAAACATGATAATGGTGAATCGTTCAAGGGAAAAAAAGTTACAAGCATAAAAAAGATACAAAAGCATAACAAGAGGAACAGAAGACAATGTATTATACATTTTGAATAAACCTTTCATTTGTTAGATGGTTGTTATGGTATTTTTGTGAGTGTGTGAGCGTGAGTGGGACACAGGCTTGTTTCATGCTACACCACTCTTGGTTGCTGTCTCTGGTCAACAACTCACTCGTAAACACACATGCTCAAATTAAAACGAAGCACCACATGGTCTGTACTCCCTTTACAGAATTACATAAAGCTCTTCTACCTGTCTTGTCTCCTCTCCCTCTCCTCTGCCTGCACTTGGATGACTGACACACTATTCTGCATGGCCGATTAACTCGACTCCCCCGTCACTCACAACTTTTTGTCTCTCGTCGTCGTCCTCACTCTCCTTGACTTCCCCCTCCTCACACACTGCACCGTTGCCATGGTGGCCCAGACCCGTCCTGGGACTCTTCTTAACCTGTCACTCAATTCGACTCCTCTCACCTGCCTGTCAGGTGACTGCTGTTCCAAGTCTTTGATTGGTTGGTTTTGTGTTGCGGATTTGTTCTGCTGGAGGTCTGATGGCAAAAATCTTTGCGGGTACCTTTTTCCTTCCCCCCCTTTTGTCTCCTGGAAAAACAGGCGCGAGACGCAACACGGGGCCGTCCGCTTTGTTCCCTGTGGAGAGAATCGTCATCGGAGAGACCAAGAGCAATGGCCAGACGGGAGCAGAGGAGAAGTAAGAACGCTGAATAGAATAGAAATCCTTTAATGTCGTCATACACAGTGCAATGAGATTTGAAGCCTCGTTTCAAGGTTCACCCAACAAATACTGTATGGACAATATAAATATAATATTAACGTATCAATTATGTACAAATAGACACTATTCTAAAACTACAAAAAGAGGGGCTTGAACACCGTTTCAATAGCCTTGTCTGAGCGTTGTGAACTATGTGTTGAGTAAGTCTACTAGTTGACCATTGCCACTGAGTTTCGGAAGCATCGTGCCATATAATTCAGTGATTTTGACCAATTGAGTAGTCTACACGTTTTAAAAGTGATTTTTCTATTAGCAAAATTAGGGTTCACATATTTACTTCACTTTGCCTTTGGGCAAGCGGAGGGCGTGAGGGGGACTGTCCAGGTTTTTGTCACCACCTGACCTGTGTACTGGTGTGCCTTTATGTTCTTCTCAAGGAGCCTTGTGGACGTAGTGTACGGCTTAAGAGATGAGGTCCAGGAGCTGAAACAGGTGAGAGTGGGGAGAGATGTCTTTTATCGTACACACACACACACACACACGCACACACGCACGCACGCACGCACGCGCGCACGCACGCGCGCGCGCACACACAATCTAACATTACAGTAAATATGTGGATGACCTTCTTAACAAGGTTGCATGTAGTTTAGAACAACAATCACTGGTGTTGATGGCATTTTGATATTTTAAGATGCTATATAGGTGATGGTTATGGGTTTATAGGTTATGACCAGCCTTCTATGTTGCCATGTAATGCTTAATTGTAATGCTGGAAGTCGGTCCTTTTTGCCCTATGCTAACCTCACAGTGCTCATGGTAAACAGACTGAGAGGCCAATACCAAATTCGCATGCTTACAGGGAAATATATTGGCAGTCTCTTTCACAAGGTCCTGTGGCTACAGGATTTCTGGCTCTATGCTTACCATTTGTCATTGGCGGATCAATTGCACATGAGGCCTCCATACGACCTAACGTCCTAATATCCGTAGGGCCCCTTAAAACTGCCCCCACCCCCCCAGAGCTCCTGCTGTGTGTACACTGCTGTTGCTGCTGTGATGAGCTCTAATGACCTTCGTCATTGACCTTTTCCTTTTTTGAAGGACAACAAGAAGATGAAGCGATCTCTGGAGGAGGAGCAGAGGGCGAGGAAGGATCTAGAAAGGATTTTGAGGAAAGTCTTAAAGAACATGAACGACCCATCCTGGGACGAGACCAACTTATGAGCTTTCACAAGCTGTGTGTGTGTACATGAGCGTGTGGGAGTGCGTGCATGGACATTTTGTGATTCTATTCTTCTGTACTGTATGTTTTTGAAGTTGCGTGGTGTATGCGTGTGTGTTTGTGAGTGTGTGCATGTGCTTGTTGAAGGTATGTACAAATATGTGCCTGGTGGTGTTCGGTGAAGTGTGTGTGTGTGTGTGTGTGTGTGTGTGTGTGAGTGTGTGAGAGAGAGAGAGTGTGAGTGTGCACACGTGTTTAAGTAATACTAGTATGTGAGATGTGACTGGGGCAAAGTTTGTGTGATTGACAAGTCACAAACGTGCCATCCTGCTGATGAACTGACCCAGGGTACTCTTCACCATAGACACAACACATGCATATAAAGATACAGTATACCTATGACCTTCCACTGTGACGCCGGCAGCCTTACTGCACTGCCCCGCCCCCTGTGCCTCATTGACCAATCAGTGCTGAGAAAAACGACAACAATGCATCCCCATGGCAACTTGCAGCCAGTGGGGTATTCCAGAAAGCACGTTTAGTGACTGCCTGTATTCATTGGAGGTTGGACATTTCTCTGCCCAATCAAAGCTGCACAGGTGGACAAATCTCCGCTCATCAAATTTCAAGAGGGACATTTCTCCATTCATGGGTTTTCTAAGAGAGATCCATGTCAAACTGTGACTTGTGAAAACCCATCCCTGACATGTCACTGAAGAAAGTGCATTTGTGGCCACCAGTGTTTGTGCCTAGCCTGGGAACTCCCATACTGCCTTTAGTTCTACACAATCGTTTCGATCTGAAAGACAGTATGGCGAGGATGACTCATAACGTACAAGATCATGGGATCTGTGTCATAATGGCCAAGCATTCCGACCTTAACAGTTTCTCTGCCCAATCAGAGAGCAGTGCAGTGTGTCATAATAGCCAAGTATTCCGGCCCCATACGGAATTTACAATAGGCAACTCCCCAGACCTAATCTCACTTGTGATTAGGTCTGGTGTTAACCAGGCAAGTTTGTGCCTGGTCCAAAACCCATTCCTTACCCTAACCTGTCAGTAAAGAAATGTTCAGGTACTTAACAAAAATGTAAGGCAACACAGACGTCATTAGTGGAGAGCCATCCGCCTCTGAAAAATAGTGAGCGGAGAAATGTCCAGCTTGACAATATGATGAACAGAGATTTGTTTGGGTGGAGACTTGTCTGGAACCTGGTTATGGTAACCTTGAGCAGGTGGCAAGTCTTGCACTGCAATAGGAGAATACGGCGGCCTTGTTTAAATTGAAAGATGAAACTCCAAAAGTCTTCTCTATTGAAGTTTTTTTTATATCTCACTCTGAGTTGACTTCTCTTGGTTAGTCACTTAACTACCTTTTTGGAATATGCCCTAAGTGTACGAGTGTTATACATACACGTGAATTGAACAGGGATGGATTACCTGGCCTCATGCTAGTAATTAAGCTAAGTTATTGACCTCAGTGTTTAATTGCAATGAAGCTATGTCTTTGACCAAAACTTATGACCTGGACTGAACCACTCTGGGATGTGAACCACAAATGTGTGTGTGTGTGCGTGTGTGTGTGTGTGTGTGTGCGCACATGTGTGTATTTGGGAGAAGAAAGAAAGAAGAGGTACTAAATTTATACTTTCAACTTTTTAAAAAATAATGTAAATCTATATTCTGTATATATAATGCCCATGTTATGTATGCCGTCCCCTCCAGGTTGTCCAATTTATTCCAAGTTCAAAGGTTAAGCGCCTTAATATGTTATGTTTAACTTTCCTGTGATAAACTCAAAAGGTACTAGCCAACATTTCATGTAATGTCAGAGGTACGTTTAGAGGTAGACATACCAAAACAATGCGCACCACTACGGTTTTATCTTGAAATATTTTATTTTGTGAAACTTGCAGTTGTCAAAAGCTAAGAAGTGTGGTCCCGCGTGATCATGCAGTTGGAAGCTTATTTATTTTTTAAGTCTCACTACATGGTTCTGGAAACTGTTGAACATTCTATGTATACTGTAAATAAAGACATCTACTCTTTTTGTTCAAAACAGAAACAAGGTGGACTCTGTGTGAACCTCTGACTGAATAGAAGCCAGTAAGATGAAGATAATCGAGACATTTCCACTCCTTTGTCCACCTCCGATGTTTGCCATTTCTCAGTTTCATCAAATCTTACAAACATCTAAATCACTGTCACCGATTGAATCCCACGGGCCACACACACACACACACACACACACACACACACACACACACACACACACACACACACACACACACACACACACACACACACACACACACACACACACACACACACACACACACACGCTTGTCTCTGTGACATTTGGAACACAATAGAAAGCGTTCTGCAGGTATTTCCATGACAACTGCATTGTGACAACTGCCTTGGTGGTAACCGCGTTGTGAATGAGGCCTAACGCAGTCCAACACAACGCAACACAGCAGGACTCCTGTAGTCCCCGTCCAGTATCATAGCAACATTAATGACCACTGCCTCATCAGATACTGTAGCGCAGAGGAGCTACACATGTTTACATGGGTCTGGATGATTAATTATGACCTGCTGGACCATGGTGGCGTTGACATTTCATATCCAAGTCACAAGATGCATATTCAGCAGTCACCAGAAGGCATGTCAGGCGTGATGTAGTTAATTTGAGGGTTCTTAAGTTCACAAGTGCCAGAGAAGACAATGCCATGGGGTCCCATTACAATATTCTTTTTTCAGAGGGCCCACAATTATATTTGTGTGTGTGTGTGTGTGTGTATATGTGTGTGTGTGTTTTCTCCAGGCATGAAACCACGTATGGGTGCATTCATGAGACATCATCACAGTCGCTGAGCACACAACAGCCATCTCATTGTAAGGCCTATTTCAGACCAAAATGGGGTGGGATCGATTTTTACTATTGGTGGCGAAAATACATGGAAACGGATCTGTCTTTCCACACCATCACGGTGGTAGTAGTCCGTGCTGCATTTGGAAAATAGAACTCGAGTGAAATTTGGACCGCAGGGGCCGGCGGTGTCCCGTGGAAAAGAATGGCAAGGTAGCAAGCTAGCACTGGCCACGCACACCGACGCTGTGAAAGGCAGAGTAGAACACACCGCCCGATGCTACTAGGCAGAAAGACAGTCATCTTCTCGCTGCTGTGTTGTCCCACCACACTCCGGTGTGGATCTGGCCTAATGCAACCCTGACCCACTTTGGAGCATACCGTACAGTCATAATGTGTTCCCCATGGTGCTGAACCTGTATTTCCTTTCTCAACGTACCATCAATCCTCTACATCAGTGGTTCTCAAACTTTTTCCATCATTCCCCCCTTCAGAGGGTCTGAATGCTTCCGAGCCCCTCCAAGCAACAGCAGTAGCCTATTCGCGCAGACTGGTTTTGGGATCGGTGCGCAGAATCAAAGGAAAGGTGACAAAGGAACAAAGGAAATGTGATATTTTAATTGGGAGAGACTGGAGTTGAATGCAGATGTGTGTTCATTTCCTATGCTATTCAAATTCATGACAATTAATCATATAATGTTGGTGAGGGCTTTAAACGTATTGACTTATTGGCGAGACATGAAATCATTTCCTTGGGAGAAAAAACCCAAAATCAGATGTCACACGCCCCCCCTGAGATGCCTCCACGCCCCCCCAGGGGGGCTTACGCCCCACTTTGAGAAACACTGCTCTACATAAACAGCAGGAAAGCAGATCTCTCTTTGTCACTACTCCAGGCCTTCACCTCGGTGGAGAGAGAGAAGTGAGAATGGAGTGGACGTGTCAGAGTTTCAGTACCTACATCTGATGTGGCCTCACTGGTTTCTGTTACTGTACTCCTGGGAATGAGGACGAGTGAAATAGAAGAGAAAAAGGGATCAGAGTTTTAATACTTGAAAGGGCCTTATATCATTGGGTGGGGCAGAGAGATGAAGAAGATGAAGAGGATGAAGGGTGAGGTTGAGGCGAGGGGTGAGGAAGAGGATGTCGTCTCTGTGCTCTTTTGCCTTTCTTCCATTTCTGATGTGTTGACAACTGTGTGTGTGTGTCTGAAGGTTGTGTGTGTGTGTGTGTTTGCCCGCCCAAAGCCTTATTACAGTGACAAGGCAATCTACTCCCCCTTTGTGGGCGCGATGATTCTACTTCATTGATTTACAATGGAAAGGATATAATTTTGCTGGTGTTGGCAAAAAGGGGCTCAAATGTCAGCCTTTTCAGAGCAGCCCGCGTCGCCTTGTTCGCCGGTGAATAAGGAGAAAGTCACCTTTTGTCTACCGTTAAATATTCCCGCATAAACACAATAGGCTCGCCGGGGCCCCGCCACCGAAAAAAAGAGACACCCCTTGATTTATCCTGATTTATCCTTTTATGCGGGAGAGATAAAACCTGCAGATAAATGCCAGGTTGGCCTTTCATTTTTTTCTCTCTCCCTGCACCCCTTCTGTCTTGGTTTTCTTTCTTGCTTGCTTTATTCTCTTGCATTCTTACCATTCTTTTTTTGGGAAACGGGAAGTGGAGATGTGGTCAGCACATGTTATTACTGTGAATTCAGAGCACAGGTGTAAAAGGGTATGAGTAAATCTGGAAATGCCGCCCTTTTTTACTTGACTATGAATGAGTGTGCTGTGCACAATCAGATAGTATCGGACAGATACTATCAACCATACTATCTGATCAGTCTGGCATTATGGGATTTCATTTGCCTATTCTCACTCATTAAAATGGAATAACGGCACTACTCAGTACCAAATACCGGTACACACAGACATTATTTGACATGTGCAGAGTTCTCAGAGGCAGTAGTGCCTGCAGTCTAGTTAGTGAGAGTTTGTCCTGCCTGTGAGTTGGTTCATGTGAGTGTGTGTTTGTTTGCGGTCTGTGAACATGTTCTCGTGTGTGTGTGTGTGTGTGTTTGGTGGGGTTGAGTGTGTGTCACTATGTGTCAAGGTAGGACAGAAACACCTGTTGCTGGTCCTGTCTTTGCCCTTAATGTTAATTGCTTGTCTTTGTTGGGTCTTGAAACTTGTCCTTGGAAGGGAGAGAGAGAATAGCCAGACATTTTAGGACACTAGCTATTGATTACTATATGAACAAGTGGAGACCGAACCTTCCCACCCCCCAACACACACACACACACACACACACCTCAGAGCTCTTCTCTCTCTCTCTCTCTCTCTCTCTCTCTCTCTCTCTCTCTCTCTCTCCTCCCCTTCGGTCCATTCACTGGCCAGTGATCATTTAGATTTGACATGTATTGTGGCTGAGAAGCTCCCTCGCCCTTTCTCTCCCTCTCTCGCCCGCTCCCTCCCTTTCTCTCCTTCTCTTTCTACTGTCTGTCATTAATTTCCAGCCTTTACAATTTCACGAAAAAAGAAAAAAGACAGAGAAAAGACAGAGCGAGAGAGAGGGAGAGAGAGAGAGAGGGTGAGGGATGGATGGACGGATGGATGGATGGGAGCTCAGTGTCCTTTTGAAGGGGTTTGTTATTGCACAACGACAGAAAGGGGGTGGTGGGAGGAGAGAGAGAGAGAAAAGAAAGGAGAAGAGAGAGAAAGAAAGCAGAAAAAAAAACAGCCGCCCAATAATTTTTTGTCAATGTTTAACTCTAAAAGCTTTCCCCCGTCAGGTCCTGAAAGGAGAGGCAATAAAGCCCTATTGAACAGGAATGAATAAAAACATTGAGTCCTCGGGGGCTTTGACCAAAGGGCTCCCTTTCTTCTCCTCTCTAATCAAATAGGAGGCTGAAATGAATTAGAGTTTTCTTATGAAAATATCCTTTGTTGGGCCGGAAGCCTGGTAATTCATAAACAATACGCGGCGTTATTGTGTGGATAGTAATGTATTCATGTACAGAGAGGGAGAGAGAGAGAGAGAGTGACTGGAAGGCAAGAGGAGAACTATAGCTCTCTCTTTTTTTCTATTCTTTTTGTGTGTATGTGTGTGTGGAGCAGGGGGAGGCTGTGGCTCATGTTGGATCAGAAGCCTTTTCAGTTGCCAGGTTAGTCAGACATTGGCTGGGCTAGCCATGGCATTCACTCATCCTTTCTCTTCCCTCTTCTCTCTCTCTACCTCTCTCCTATTCTCATCCTCTTACTTTTTCTCTTACAATTGCTCATTCTCTGAAGCTGATATTCATTCTCTCTCTCTTGCTCTCTCGCTCTCTCTCTCTCTCTCTCACCCTCTCTCTCTGTGCTGTCTGTCTATCTCACCTTCACTTTTCCTGTCTTTGCTTCGCTCTTTTGAAACTGTCACTCTCCCCACCTCACCTCTCCTCTCCCACCTCCTCCTCCTCCTCTTCCTCCTCCTCCTCCTCCTCACGCTCTGGTCCTCTCTCCATACCTGCCGTCTCTTGCTCCTGCTCTTCTCTCCACTCCTCCTCACTCCAGTAGAAGTTCCACACCGCAGTGTCTCTCAGTTGCCTTGCGCTCACCTTTTGGACCTTTTGGACCGGGTTCAATGGATCTGAAACCAGACGCCATATGGATGAGAGAAAGGTCAAATGGAGGGGCAAGACTTGACCCCCTTCTATTTCTCTTTTTTCTCTCTTTTCATCTGGGCTTTCTGGACAAGGAAACAGTCAACAGACCAAGACCTTCTGGAGACTGTTGTGGCTAGAATTAGGGATTGATTGAGCTGGAGGAATCCTACTTTTCCTAGTGGAGACGCGATGTGCTGGTAACTGATGGGGGTGCACTGGATTCCAGCTGTCTGAAGAGTTTGTCTGGGACTGACACTGGGGTGCTGATGCGGTACTTTGGTGACCACCAGTACCATGGTGACCTGCGGGAGGAGGAGTATGGCGGGGGAGGTAGGTGTGGGGATTTGTGAGACTCGGCATCACCTGTGACGGTCAGCATCCTCCTCTTCACCCCGGTGACTCGGCACACAATCATCTTCACCATGGTGATCCTGGTACACCTGCTGTTTTCATCTGGCTTTCGGATGAAAGCCACACCATAAGGATATCTACTTTAATTTTTCCACAGGAACAATAAAGTACCTATACTGTACTCTCCGGCTCTGCTTGACATGTGGAGAGATCATGTGAGAGCATAACCTTTACTTCGAGGTGGAGTTGCATATTTTATGGAGAAATACTACTTTGAATGCTTGCAAAGCAAGATCCTATAATTTCCCCCTCTGTGAATACTTCTACAGTGATGAACTGTACAGTGCTTACAGTATCGCTTACAGTCTCCTCCTCCTCTTTCCGAGTGTCCATTTGCAGTATCGGATCAATCCACTTGGGGCAAAGTTTGTAGTAGTAGCTGGAATCCCAGGGGACCTCATCAGTGGAATTTGTGCCGGGGGATTTGTCCATCACACACGGTAAGCAAATATGCTTTTGCTACTATAATGGAAAAGTAAGCAATTTATAAGGACATGAATGCAGAAAAAGTGTTCTGGCCGAAACTGGTGTAGGCTACGTCACCTGTGCTACAAGAAGAGTAAGTAAAATTAAGAGACGGTCGTTAAGTTTATGGTGTGTGTGTGTGTGTGTGTGTGTGTGTGTGTGTTGGGGGGGGGGGGGGGGCACCTTTCCACGTGTCGAGGAAGCTGATTGAAAAGACAAAACATAGGCTTCTAACTAAAGCATGAGAATAGCCTATTATATGCTCCCAGATAAACAAACGCATCTATCACTGAAATGACACAGCTTGACACCTGCTGCAAAAGATCACTACACGCGTTGGTTTCGCTCAAAGGCTTTTGATATTTGAGTAGGCTACAGCAGCCAGTCAAATTTGGTTCCTGATTTCTTCCTTTGGTGAAGCACTGTGTGCTGATTGGCTGGGGTGCATCCTAGTAGCCTACTTGATCTGTGTCAGAGCTGGTCATTTACCCATGTAGGCTACAGAGGAGGCGTGTGCTGCCAGCATTGGGTTTATGAAGAACAAGTTTTTTTGATCTAAGAACAGACAAGGGCCAGACGAATTGACGTAGCGCTGTAAATCATTTGGCCAACTGAAGCTTCTAATGATGAGCCAGAATGGGAGTGGAAGTGTATCCTTAAATTCAGCCAAAATAGGCAATAGGCAACCCAGTTTCAATGAGCAGCATAGTTGCAGTACCCTTTTGACCATTTCCTGCACAGTGTACCTTTAAAATAAAAGTTATATTACTATATATTTAACTGCTGCTACTGTAATATTGCTGTGACATACTGCAGTAGTAATATTATATACACGACTGTACTTAAGTAAGTCTTGGAAGACTTTGTACTTTTCTAATTACTTTCACTTTGACTTCACTACATTTTTGGACAAATAGTTACTCATTACAAAAAGCATTTTTTCTCCCTTGTTTGCCTTTTCTCATCTTTAATTACAATAGTCAACTGTGTGAGTGTGATGCTGGCACAATTTTTAGTATTGATTGTCATTTACCAGGTTGTAAAATAGGCCTACTGAATAAAATGTAGACCATGATGTGAGGTGCCAGAAAGCCATTATCCTTTCGTTAATTGCAACAACAGTAGCCACTCCTCAACTCAAGTAGTATTTTTTTCAGAGACTTGAACTTTTACTAAAGTAACATTTTGGTAGGGTAGGCCTACCCATAGTTTTACTTGAGTGTGATTTTCCAGTAGGCCTACTTTATACAACAATGAAATACCACATGAAGATTATCATTTGGTCTATAACATGTGAATAGATGTTACAGCATGTAGGTCCTATAGGCATACTGTTACAGTCTGAATACTCTGAGTGTAGGCCCTGCTGTTTCACTCGCCTCACCAACAGTAATACAGGGATAACAGCAGATGTCAGTGTTGGACCAAGAATAGTTCCGGTGTGCTCCTGTACGCATGTCGGTCTGTCCGAGTGTCTTTGGGCTCACAAAATAGCAATAAAGCCATGTAAAATACAAGAGTTTAACTTTAAAAGTTATCAAACACATAGTCTATTATGGGACCCTCAATACGCAGCGTGATTGGCCGTAAAGTCTCGAACGGAGCGTGAATGAAGAGAATGTAGGCTATGGCTCTGCACGTGGATGGATGTCCACGTCAGGGACACATTTCAAACCGTCCGAGTCTGGAAAACAACTGCTGAAATGTAAGTTTCTGGTGGTTTTTGTTTTGTAGACTTGCACGAGATACATGATTCTAGCGCTTTTAGTGGGTTTGGTGGGATGGAGCAGTGCTGTTAACTTCAGTGCTGGTTCAGCAGGTGACAGGACGAGACAGGTGCAACACTTCAGAGTTCCTCGTGAGGGCGTGCTGCACTAACGGGAGAGAGAAATGCTTGGAATCGCCTTTCTACAGTGCTACTGTAAGTGGGAATGTTCCAAGTTAGACAAAACTGGTTTCCATTCGGGTGATTTTAAATGAGCCCAGTGTTTACATGCAGTTCTTTGGAAAAACTCCTGGAAATTAGTTAGCGTATATATGTTGTGTTTATTCCTCAGGCGCTTGGTGAATAGGCCAGGCCTAGCCTACTTTGATAACAGAATTCAAACATTAGAAATGTGAAAGCCAAATGGTCATCAAAAACAGGTTACATAGCCTACCACTAGCCTAAGGCTATAGGCCTAGTGCACTTGTTTTATTAGGCCTACTGTTTTGGTAAGAATAAAAAAAATATGCAAAATTATGATATTTACAATGACACAGTTTTACGCACAAATAGGCTAGTTAGGTGTAGGGCCCATGTTATTTGATGAACAAGGTTAGTGCGAGTTAAAATTGCCAGGCCAAAACCAATGAATTGGCCTACATTTTAAATAGGCCTACATTTTATTTCCTTGTCTGTGAAAGCTGTCAGAGCCAAATAATTTAAATTGTCCTAACTTGTTTTGTCCGCAATAGGTTACTGCGCTAGATGTTTGGGCTGTCAACTTTGTTTTGTAATTACTGAAGGTCGTTATGCCGATGTTTTAGCGGCCCTTGCCAACGCGCGCGCTGGGGAAGAACCTTGCAATGAAAGCGCGCGGTGCATGCAGAAGCAGCAACAGCAGCTGTGCAAACACACAGTAGTGGCTGCCGGGCGGTGGTCAAGCCGCTCTCTCTGGCACGCTACCGGACCCTGGTAATCGGGCGCTCAGCTCGGCAGAGCAAACAGGGTGGCAGCAATCCGAGCAATTTGATCGGAGATTATCCCCCGAAATGACACAAATACACCACTGCCGGGGCGGGAGGGGAGCAACACAGAGAGAGAGAGGGAGCGAGCAAGCGCGAGAGAGGCCCACTCACTCCTGTGTGGAGAAATGCGCTGTTTGGCGAAGCTGAAACATCAGGGTAATGGAGCGTGTTATATCATATAAAACAGTCATTAAATTGATTCGTCTAATAGACTATTTGGGTGAAACGAGGTGGTGATAGTTTGCTGAGTGACATCCAATTCACAACGCACCTGTTCACCTGACACACCCACATTTCATTTGTACAGTTTTATATTTTATTTTAAAGTAAAGTGTGGCCATGTGTGGTAGGCCTATACAGTGTGTCAACAACAGGCACTGAAATATGTCTGGAATAATAATTGCTCCCTTTTATCGGCTCCTGTAACCACAGGTCCTCAAGTGGACCATACACATAACCATGGGCACAAAACACAACAACAACAACAAAAATGACAAACGACAAATTGCTGTAAGCAGCGTTGTGTGTTTGTACCATCCGCAGGTAGTTTCCCCATAATTGTTTCTGAATATGAAATCACCCCCTTCTCACGTTAACTTCCATTCAGGCGTCAGTGGGGGGTCCCCCTCGTGCTCTTTTGTGATTTCCTGACCGCTGGTTCATCCATTTCTTTTATCGAAAAACGAGCGAGCAGTGACCAGGTACAGGCAGGTAGGACGCAGCGGGTGGCGAAACCAGCAGGAACTAAACAGAGCACTTCTCCAAGCATAATTACCTGTATTGCACACACACACACACACACACACACACACACACACACACACACACACACACACAGACACACAGACACACAGACACACAGACACACTGGCCTAGTTTTCCATTTTCTTGTTGTATGCCTCATTCACTCTTTCTTGTTATTTGAGGTGGGGGAGCAGGCTGCAAGTCCTGGTGTGGTGGATGGCAGAGGGAGAGGAGGCTTGTTAGAGATGATTTGGGGGTGGGGTGGGGGGGTGGTTGTGATGGGGCACGAGGGCAGCCACAGATGTGGCACACGACTCTGTCTGGGTCAGGCAGGACACCCGGATCGGGGGTTCGAGAGAGAGAGAGAGAGAGGGAGAGAGAGGGAGAGAGAGGGAGAGAGACTGGGAGAGAGAGAGACTGGGAGAGACTGAGAGAGAAGGGTGGAGAGAGCACAGAGAGAGAGAGATCGAAAGAGGACACAAGGATATAGAGAGAGAAATAGACAGACACAGAGAGAGAGAGAGAGCAAGACAAGGAGAGAGACGGAGACTGGGAGAGACTGATAGAGCGGAGAGAAAGAGAGCTAGTCAGAAAGAGTGAGGGATATACAGAGGAACAGTCTGAGTGAGAGAGGGATAGAGAGAGGGATAGACAGAGTGAGAGAGGCCGAGCTCTGGGGTTCAAGTACCTCAGTATGAGGACTGCGCCCCACTCCGACTCTCTCCTGACTGCCATGCGCCTGGCAGGAGGGCAAGACAGAGAGAGAGGAGGACAGAGAGAGAGAGAGAGAGAGAGAGAGAGAGAGAGAGAGAGAGAGAGAGAGAGGAATTGGCAGGCGACGGGGGAAGGACGGAGCAGCAGCCTCAAACTGCCACTCGACCGGCAGTCACCAAGGGGACCTCGAAGAGCCATTTGTATGAGAGAGAGAGAGAGAGAGAGAGAGAGAGAGAGAGAGAGAAAAGCATGACCCAGCAGGCTGCATTTCCCCCCTCTCTCCTTTTTCTGTTTCGGAGGGAAAATGTGGCCGGCCGTTGCCTGGGCGACGGGGCCACACAATGCCTCTCTGGCACAGCTCACCTATTCAACATGCTGATTGACAGGTGTCTAAATGTCAACCAACCCCCCTCCACACACACACACACACACACACACACACACACACACACACACACACACACACACACACACACACACCACTCTCAACCACATCACATGCAAAGAAGACGGACAAGCTACACACACACTCACGTACACACGCATATGCACACACGCGCATGCGCACACACACACACACACACACACACACACACACACACACACACACACACACACACACACACACACACACACACACACACACACACACACACACACAGACCACTCCCAACTATGTCACATGCAAAAAGACGGACCAGTCTGTACCAAAGGCATTTTTTTTTCATTTTCTGAATTCATTTTGGGGGGCTCTCCCCTCTCAACCTCTCTGCATACCTTTCTTCTTTAATATTTCTCTTTTTCTCTCCCCGATCTCTCTTGATCTCTATTTCTCTTTCTTTACCTTTATATCTTTTTGTCTTTGTGTATATTTTATGAATTTTTTCTCACTCCAGTACACACACACACACACACACACACACACACACACACACACACACACACACACACACACACACACACACACACACACACACACACACACACACACACACACATACACTGATCTCGCACTCATGTACTGAGTAAAAATTCTTGCTGGATAAACAAGATCATTGTGTGTGTGTGTGTGTGTGTGTGTGTGTGTGTGTGTGTGTGTGTGTGTGTGTGTGTTACACATCTGATGGGCTCAGCCCTGTGTAGCTGCCAGTCATCTGAAATGCAATTGATGGCTAATCCGACCACATCCACTCCTTGTGACGTGGTTCATTGTGTGTGTGTGTGTGTGTGTGTGTGTGTGTGTGTGTGTGTGTGTGTGTGTGTGTGTGTGTGTGTAGTACATGGGCCTTTGTGTGTGTGTGTATAAGCATCTTCAAGGCTGGCAGCTACTGGCCCAGATCAGCTGCAGCTAGCTAACAGCCCCATTACTTAGTGCAGTGTAGGGCTCCAACAAACATGAATACCTGTGTGTGTGTGTGTGTGTGTGTGTGTGTGTGTGTGTGTGTGTGTGTGTGTGTGTGTGTGTGTGTGTGTGTGTGTGTGTGT
>NC_085869.1:31722345-31727345 GCF_034702125.1 Engraulis encrasicolus | reverse complement strand
AGCTCACCGTTATTTGTGTGTGTGTGTGTGTGTGTGTGTGTGTGTGTGTGTGTGTGTGTGTGTGTGTGTGTGTGTGTGTGTGTGTGTGTGTGTGTGTGTGTTTGTGTGTGGGTGTGACTGTGGGTGTTCACCTGTGGGTTGTAGCCTGTTGGCAGTCAATCAGTTCAGCGTTATTCTGACGTTATTCGCAATCGCTGGAGAAGATGCTGAGGAGTAGCAGACTCTCTTGCTTCCCCCCACCACACGCACACACACACACACACACTCACCAGAGGTGGAACGTAACTATGTATTTTTACTTCGTTTTTGTACTTAAGTATTTTTTTCTGGAATTTGTACTTACTTGAGTAAAAAAAAAATGCAGATTTTACTTTTACTCAGTTACATTTTTTTGACAATTACTTGTACTTTCTACTCCTTACATTTCTAGAAGAAGACTTTATCCTAGGTTTTCCTGTTGTCCTCTTTCAAATTGACACCCAGACAGAAAAGATACTTAAAAAAACATTAACAGGACTCCATAGTCATGTTCAAATAGAACCGAAAACCGTTGCAAAAACTTTTTCCTATTGGATCAAGTAGGCAGACATACTTGTACTTTTGTACCGAAAAAGTACATTTAAAGGTTAGTACTTATGACTTTTACTTAAGTACATTTTTGGTGTACAACTTTTACTTTCACTTGAGTAATTTTTTCGCGGGGTACTTCTACTTTTACTTAAGTACACAACCTTAGTACTTCTTCCATCTCTGACACTCACACACTCACACACACTTTGTCGATTTACAGTAACTGTGATGCGTCTTTCTGTGTTTGTTTCACAGCCTGTGCTCCATGACTCCTTCAGTCTCTCTCTCTTCCTCTTCCTCATCCTCTCCATCTTTGTCTCATTGTCTTTCTCCATCTTTCTCTCTCTCTCTCTTTGCACCCTCTTCGACAGCCTCGGGAGCTCATCTGTTCTGTTCATGTTTTTGCTAGGTAGACAAGCTATAGGCTCCTGTTGTATCATTATATATGCGTAACTCCTGTTGTATAACTGGGATGGAAAGATCAAGTGGTGCTCCCATGTGAACTGGACGTGTCAGTGTGGTGTCTAACTAAATGCACTTCTTAACAGTATGATAATGTGCTATACAAACACTATTGATATTGCTATTGCTATCTTATGCAAGCCACCATCAAATGCCACAGAAAAATAAGAAGGATCACGCCCCCCCAGGAGACCGGACTTGAGGACACTCCTTTGCATTGGTGAGAAGTGGTTGAATTTATCTGTATACCATGTTGACTATCTTTCTTTGCCATACATATAATAATTGTACAGTCCATATAGGAATCATTTTGTAAATGTTATGTTTTCCTGATGGTGTGTTTTGAGCCAGACTTACATCAGTCTCCTTAATCAATATCTTGATTTGTGTTACTCCGATCCGTTGGCAGTATTTTATTCAATTTTTTATCTTGTGACTATACGCACGTGCTTCATTTAGATATCCTGCTGTGTTTACTTTCAAGTCTTGTTGGCACTGTCAATGACTGCCAAATACTTTCCCATCACATCCACCTCCTTCCTTACCCTCCCTCTTCTTCTCAATCACGACCCCCCCCCCCCCTTTCTTGTCTCGTCTCTGTTTCGCTCTCTTATAGTCTTGGTGAGGCAGAGGAGAAGAGTAGTGGTGGGCAGGTCAGGAAGAGAGCCATTTAGGAAATGACTCCACTGATCTGTCAGCCTATAACCTGCAATCAGAGCCATCGAGAGAGAGAGAGAGAGAGAGAGAGAGAGAGAGAGAGAGAGAGAGAGAGAGAGACTGTGTTTTGGTTCCGCTGTCGTCGTGGTAGCGAGTGGAGGGCATCTTGGCTCTAATGCACTGTGATTACATTGTTAGAACGGCAGACAGATTCTTCCTCCACGCACGCACGCACGCACGCACGCACACACACAGACACACACTCTCTCTCTCTCTCTCTCTCTCTCCCTTTCTCGCGCACATGTACACACAGATTGACAGTCACTTTCACACACACACACACACACACACACACACACACACACACACACACACACACACACACACACACACACACACACACACACACACACACACACACACACACACACACACGACTTGGCTCTATCAGACCTTACAAGAGTAAACAGACTCCACTTGCGGTCAGTCAGTTGGAGGTCTGCGTCTGAGTATGTCATTCTAATAGCCGTCATGCTACAATAGCGTTTATCAATGGGGACGCTACGGCTCCCTAGGAGGCATCGGGCAGCCCTATGGGGGCATTGAGAACGATACAGGTGAGAAGGGTGCTTAGTTGCCACTGTGGGGCATTCGTCTATTTTTTTTTTTTAAGGAAAAGACTACCGTACTTTAACAATGCAATATGTTCTTCTCAGAAGTGTGACGAGATGATGCCTACCTCTCTGAGCGTTTCGGGGCTGTAGTTAGATGCGACCAAAAATGCCACATTTCAATTTATGCAACCAAACTTTGTTTCATGTCACTGGTGATATAAACCTATGCAAGCAGGAAAAAGGTGGAAGACTTTGGTTGCATCTAACTACAGCCCTCAAACTTATCGTATGTATCATCTCGTCTCATTTCTGAGAAGAACATATTTCATTGTTTAAGTATGGAGGTCTGTTCCTTTAATATTAAGGGGGGTGTTGATGAGGTCATGGGGGCGTTGGGAGGCTTATATTGAGGTCCAGGAGGCGTTTATTCAAAAAAGGTTAAGAAACACTGTGCTAGAACATTTTTGCCCACCTCTCTGCACCTCAAGGCTGTTTTGATATTTGGTCTAAAGCCTGATACATAGTCATACTGTGCAGACTTGGGGTAAAGCATAGACGTACTGTCAGCGGGGTGTATATTCCTCATAGTCGTCCTGCGTGCGAATGCAGGAAAGGGCGTGGTGTTTTTTCCCGGCGAGAATTTAATTACGTCAATTCACCTCCGTGACAACAGGGGGCGAACTAACTCATTCAGTTGAGCCCAGTCCCTAGAATGAATCACAAAGCTAACCAGCTGGCTATCTAAAACGTAATATTCCACTAGTAGCCTACTTCTAAAAGTTGGGGCATAATTAGATGGTACAACATCAGTTTCTTTTTAGTCAAATATTACATGAGATTAAATGCAAGACAAACACCGTTTTAAAAGACAATGGGCAGCCTGAATGGCCATTCACACCTGGGGCCTAGTAGTAGCTAGCCAGCTAAATCAGTCATTACAAACTCAAAGCTAGTTGACTAGCCACCTGAAACGTAATTCTACCACTAACAAAGATGCTTCTTGCTATTAATTTAAAAAGTTGTGGCGTAATTAGACATGAATGATAGCATACAAGATTCTCTCTTTATTCATGTTTTACAGTTCAGGTGGTTAAAATGCCAAACAAAAGCCGTTTTTAAATACAATAGATACATCTTATGGCCATATTAACAGCTAGCTTAGCAACTGTCAGCCAAACCCATTCAAACTCTACAGGACATTAGCGAACCCCGTTTTAGAAGCTAGCTGCCACACTACAAATCAACAAAGAGGCTTCTTGCTATTAATTTAAAAAGTTGTGGCGTAATTAGACATGAATGATAGCATACAAGATTCTCTCTTTATTCATGTTTTACAGTTCAGGTGGTTAAAATGCCAAACAAAAGCCGTTTTTAAATACAATAGATAATGGCCATATCAACAGCTAGCTTAGCAACTGTCAGCCAAACTCTACAGGACATTAGCGAAGCCTGTTTTAATGAGCTAGCTGCCACACTACAAACGAACAAAGAGGCTTCTTTGCTACTACCACACTACAAACTTATAGCATTTTCATGATGGCCCTTCATGGATATTTTTAATTGATTTCTGGACGTTGTACTACTGAATTAAAACACTGTTTCTCTTCTCCCTGTCAAGTAAACTCCAGTGATTTCCTGCCAAGTCAACCGCATTGTGTTTTTCCTTTTCCTTCAAACCTCCACAGGTTCCTTCAAACCTCCGTAGGGTAGAAGAATAGAACACCACTGACCTATCAGGTCCAAGTACTCGCTGAACTGCTGCAAGCACATTGACCAATCACAGTGCAAGAGCATAGCTCAGCTCACGGACATTTCAGCCTGGGAGAACCATGCGTGTACCGCAGCCAGGGGTTGTTTTATCGCTGCACAGGGGGGCGTGGTGGCTACTTTTCTGTGCTGCACCTCCGTGGAGGTGCTACTCTGAATCCCCCTTAAGGCAGCATCTGAGGACGCTAACTTTACTAGACAGACCCTAACAGAGGTCAAAGGTCATGTTTGACAAAGAGGGATAAAGAGAGATACGGTTTTCATAACTAAACCTCCTGACCCTCACGAGCCCTGCACAAGCCTCCATCCATCCATCCATCCATCCATCCATGATCCATCCATCCATCAAAAGAGAGATAAGGTTGTCATAACTAATGCACACACACACACACACACACACACACACACACACACACACACACACACACAATCACACACACAATCACACACACACACACACACACACACACACACACACACACACACACACACACACACACACACACACACACACACACACACACACACACACACATCCATCCAAACAAAGATAAAATGATCAGTACTAACTCCCTGAACTTCACTCCCTCCCCCCATCTGATCCTGACACTACATTATGAATGGATGGATGGATGGATGGATGGATGTATGGATGTGGGGAAGAGGGATGTAGTACGGTATTCAGTGTTGGGTGCAGATGGGGTTGGATACGGCTGGGGGTCAAGGGGTTAGTTATGTTCCAGCCCTTTATCTTCCTCTTCATCTTCAAACACACACACACACACACACACACACACACACACACACACACACACACACACACACACACACACACACACACACACACACACACACACACACACACACACACACACACACATAGATTAGCTGAGGGGTGGATCTAATATGGCCAATGGGAGGATTAGCTAG
>NC_085869.1:31699845-31717345 GCF_034702125.1 Engraulis encrasicolus | reverse complement strand
TTTTGAGATTTTGATGGCACAAACAAACTTCTTTGACAGGAGGGTGTATGAAGCACAGAAATATTGGTTTTATTCTTTACCTCTCTCTCTCTCTCTCTCTCTCTCTCTCTCTCTCTCTCTCTCTCTCTCTCTCTCTCTCTCTCTCTCTCTCTCTCTCTCTCTCTCTCCTTTTGTGTGTCCCTCTGTATTTCCCCTCTCCTTCTCTCCATTCTTTCTTGCCATCCATCAAACAGCAAAAAAAAAAAAAAATCGCTGTCATTTGCATGTTTTAGACGGGTCAGTCCTGGAACACAGCACACACACACACACACACACACACACACACACACACACACACACACACACACACACACACACACACACACACACACACACACACACACACACACACACACACACACACACACACACACACACACACACACACACACACCACATATAAGATGTTTTTCGCCGGCCGGCTCTAAATGAACCTTTTAGTGGCCCTCAGCTGCGCGCCCTCATTTACATTCCTGAGGGAAACAAACACATTTCCTGCCAGGCGTTTAGGAGAGGGGGGAAAGAGAAAAGGGTTGCACACAAAAGCACTGACACCATCCGCGGCAACTGGCGAGGAGAGTGAAGCACATGAGTTGAATGGGAAGGGAAATGGACGTTACGTCACCTATGCAAGCAGACAAGAGTGTGCGTGTGTGTGTATGTGTGTGTGTGTGTATGTGTGCGTGGGCGTGTGTGACTGTGCGTGTGAGTGCATCTGTACCAGGAAAAGGAGCTCTGTGTGTGCGTGAGTGCGTGAGTGTGTGGGTGCGTGTGAAAGCATGTCTGTGTTTGTGTGTGTGTGTGTGTGTGCGTGCGTGCGTGCAAGGGCATGTGTGTGAGTGCTTCGGGGATTGTCTGTGTGTGTGTGTGGCTGAGTAAAGACAACATGAATGTTCTTGAATGCTTATGTGTGTGATTTTATGGGTGGTGATGGTTGAAGAGAGGCTTGGTGTGTGTGTGTGTGTGTGTGTGTGTGTGTGTGTGTGTGTGTGTGTGTGTGTGTGTGTGTGTGTGTGTGTGTGTGTGTGTGTGTGTGTGTGTGTGTGTGTGTGTGTGTGCTTGTGTGCTTGTGTGCTTGTGTGCACAGATGAGCATTTGGGGTCATTGGGTTAGGGACACTTACACTCCCCTCCAACCACTCCTGGCCCATTCTGTCACCATCGCCCCTCCCACTGTTGCCCCTCTTCTCCCTGACCCCCCACCCCCTTACCCAAACCACCCCTCGAAAGCCCCCCCCATTCCCTCTTGAAAAGGCCCCCCATAACAGTCCCTGTGGTATACCCCCAAAATACGTCTCAACACCCCATTTCCAACTCTCAGCACCCCCACTCCCCAGAAATCCCTACCCTGAGAAGAGTTCCCCCATAACCCTACATGCCCCCAACACCCCCCCCCCACACACACACACACACCCGTTACCCCCCTTGTCCATATACCCCCCCATGCCTCTCCTGCCTCCCCTTCGTATACTCCTCCTCGTTACCCTCTCCTGCCTCCAGTTCCACCCCTCCTGCTCCCCTTGTATGCCTCACACACCTCCTGCCCCCTCTTCCCTCCTGTCCCTCCCCCTCTCTTGAGAACCTTTGAGTCCCCGGGGTCAGCCAGGCGGCCCCTGGGCTAATGCGACAGCTTTATTAGTCTGGCCCGCTAACTGTTTTTTAATCAACCTGTGGGGCCTGTGGAGGCCCCAGGGGAAGTGGAATAGAGAGAGAGAGAGAGAGAGAGAGAGAGAGAGAGAGAGAGAGAGCGGGAGAGAGAGAGAAGAGAGGAGAGAGGAGAGAGTAGGAGGGAGAGAGAGAGGAGAGGAGAGGAGAGAGAGAGAAAGAGAAGGAGAGAGATAGAGAGAGAGAGAGAGAGAGAGAGAGAGAGAGAGAGAGAGAGAGAGAGAGAGAGAGAGTTTAAGGATTGGGGGTGGTTCTGGTGTTCTGAAACCAAGGGAAACTGTTGCCTGGGCCAGGAATGTTATGGGATGACATATGGGAGGAGGAGGGTTGAACAACACATGCGTCATTGCACACACACACACACACACACACACACACACACACACACACACACACACACACACACACACACACACACACACACACACACACACACACACACACACACACACACACACACACACACACCAATGCCATCCCATTCCTAACCCATACGGTTCAAATATGAGGCCAATCCACCTTTTGAAGCTATTACAGCTTTAACTGTTTGGGAAGGCTGTCCACCAGGTTGCAGAGTGTGTTTATAGGATTTTTTGACCATTCTTCCAAAAGCGCATTGGTGAGGTCACACACTGATGTTGGCCGAGAAAGGCCTGCCTCTCAGAACAACTTTGGGATGAATTAGAGCAGAGACTACAAAGTCAGGACTGTGCAGGCCAGTCAAGTTCATCCACATCAGAGTCTGTCACCTCTGTTTTTAGGGACCTTGCATAGGGCATAGAGCATAGAGCTTGAAAGTCCCGCCCCTTAGTTCCGCATTTCACAGGACCTAAGCTGACCATCTAACAACATGGTAGGGAGTAAATATCTTCTGATCTCAGTCATTATATGCGCTGTTAACAAATATGTTGTTTAAGAGGCTAGATAAAGATTATTCATGCAGAAGTATCAATGTTTTGTTCCGAGGCCGTCTGCATGAAAAATGTGAAGAAACACAGCTTTCTAAAAAGTTTAGGGGTTCGTACGAAAAATTTAACAAAAATATCAGAAACAACATATGTGGAGCTCGTGGCACAACTCGAAGGGGATCGAAATATCATTTTAATGCCGCCATTGGAATACAATGTAATAGCTGCAAAAGATGGGCCGACATCATGTTGAAACCTATAGGACTTAAGTTCATTTGTGAGTCAAGGCGGATAGTCGTTTAGTTTGAGCCCGGTTCTAGTCAGTCTCTCAGCTCAGCTGTGGTGTGTTTCTGTCTCTTTTTCTCGGAGCTCATTTGATTAAAGACGAGAACCGAACCTCAAGGTCTCTGATGGCACGACACGAGCACAGCACAGTGCAGCACTGCACTCCTCTGCTCCCCTTTGAAAAATCTTCTAAAGACACGCACGCACGCACGCACGCACGCACGCACGCACGCACGCACGCACACACACACACACACACACACACACACACACACACACACACACACACACACACACACACACACACACACACACACACACACACACACACACACACCTTACCTTGACATCCAAACCTAACCATTAGCAAGAGCCCCCACTTCACCTTCTATCAGCCCCCTCCCATCTCTTCATCCTCGTCTACCTCCAACCTCTCTCTTTCTTTTTCTCACTCTTTTTCACTCCCATCGCCTCCATCTCCCTTCCTCTCCCTCTTTCTCTCGATCCCTCCTCCATCCCTCCCTCTCTCTCTCTCTCTCTCTCTCTCTCTCTCTCTCTCTCTCTCTCTCTCTCTCTCTCTCTCTCTCTCTCTCTTGAAAAGCAAAACCTTTATAGATATTTTCATCTGAGTGTCCTCTGAGTACTGCATGTTTTTATTAGACTAATTGTAATGTGTGCAATGAGTGTGTACAGTTTGTAGAGTAAGTTAATATCCTTTACAATATAATTCACAAATTGACAAATGCAGTGTGATTCTTTACAATAGATAGAGAACATAGACAGATGCATACGCACACACAAACGCACGCAAGCACGCACGCACGCACGCACGCACTCTCTCTCTCTATCTGTCTATCTCTTTTCCTCTCTCGCTCTCTCTCTCTCACACACACTTTCTGTCTCGTACGGTCTGTCCATTTTCTCTGAGAGCATGGAAACGGCTGAGTAGGTGTTACATCAACTGCCTTTCACTGCCTTGGAGTCTGCCTCTTCCACACAGGCGTCTCCTCTACTTTTTACTCCATCTCTCACTTTTGAACGAATGTGTATGTTGACTCTCTCTCTCTCTCTCTCTCTCTCTCTCTCTCTCTGACTGTCTTGTATGTCCTTTCTTTTTCTTGAGCAGTTTTAAGTATGATGGCTGTGGAATCTCTCCCTTTCCATTTCTCCATTTGGAATCTCTCTGTCTGTCCATCTCAAGCCCCCCCCCCCCCCCTCCCCCCCCCCCCCCCTCCGCCGCCCCCCCCCCCCCCCCCCCTCTTCCGCCACCATTCTTCTCCTTGTCACAAGTGTGGACCTTGCTTCTCAAAGTGTATTACAGTGTGCTGTGTTCTCCTGTCCTTGTTCCACTTCTTACTGGGGGCCTTCTAAGATGGCAGCCCGCTCCTGCACAGCAACATATGAAGTGTCAGTTTGACACTTACAGATGTTAAATTTACTCTCTATATTACATTACATTACTTTTTATTTGGCAGACACTTTTATCCAAAGTGACTTACAATTAAAATTTGTTGAATTGTTGAACTGATGAATGCTTGAATTAACACTGCATTTCTTTGTCTGCACTGTGGTGTCAGATCACGGAGTAGCGGCCTTCACACTTAAAGTGCAGCGCTCTCTGTCTCTGTCTGTGTGTCAGATACACATATATGTGTATTGTGTTTTCCATGGTATGTGTTAAAAGAATCTGACAGCCCACATATCAAAACTTTTTTTTCCCACTTCCCTTAGTGTCACTCTGGTTGCCACCTTCTCCCATAAGGACACGTTGACTGAGGGAGATATTGAGCCCTGCCCTGACTCTACAACCTAGGAGAGTGCCAGTAGCGCGCGCGCGCACACACACACACACACACACACACACACACACACACACACACACACACACACACACACACACACACACACACACACACACACACACACACACACACACACACACACACACACACACACACATACACACACACACACACACACACACACACACACACCTTTTATGGATGAAAGTGTTTTTATATTCATTAACTTTTCAGCTAGAGGCTGCCTGAGTTTGTAAGAATGTCAGTGTTGTATTTTCAGGTTATTGTCATTTTAAGTTAGCTTCAACCTTGTCAGACCATCAGATTCGCCCTGCTCCCAAACCAAAATTTAGAAGATTCAGGCAGGATCACTTAATTTTAAGTTAGAAGTCATGTGTGTTTCCTATATGTGTTTTTTTTGCCCTTAATACCTACTGGGATATTGATGTGTATTCTAATTGCATATCAAATAAACTGACTTTCGATTTGAAATAAGCTGTATCTGTGTGGTATGTGTCGGCATGAGGTCGTTATTAATTGATATTGCATAATGAGATTGAATAAGCATAAGTGACAATAACTTGGGTAAACCAACATTCTTACTGCCACTTTTTGTTAACATTTTCCCTGCCTCTATGCTTGAGCAAGGCTGACTAATTACTTAAATTAATTTATCATTCCAGCATTGCTTTAGCATAGGTGGTGGCAAACCATTCATGGCAGTAAGAGTTTTGGTTTACCCATGATTTTACTTAATTTTTGCAACCCAAACATTCGGTAAGATCAACCCTACAATAAAGTTGTTTCAACCCATCTGCTGGGTTAATTTCACAACCCAACTTAACCCAATGAACAGGGTTAAAATGTGTAACCCAGCGTGCTTGGTTATTCCAACCCATAATGGGTTTATGTCAGTTTTGACCTAGCGCTGGATTGTTTTTGGGTTATTTTTAACCCAGCCTTTCTAAGAGTGTACGGCAGCACTGGCTGTGACAGTCTAGTGCTTCCTTTGCCTCCCATTATATTTTGTACGTACATCCTCAGCATCTGGGCCAAACTGTTCCACCAGTTATAATTGTATAAATCAGTGATTTTCAACCTATGGGCTGTGGACCACTGGTGGGCCCTGAAGGTATTCCAATTGGGCCTTGAAATCATTTTCTTCAAATTATAATCATATTTTGGTGTGTGTTGCTATTGATTTATTCGAGTTTTATTCTTTATTGGGTCAGAAGTGGGCCCTGAACATTTGTGACAATTTTGAGTGTGCCCCATGTTGGAAAAGGTTGAGAACCCCTGGTATAAATAATAATAAATAATAAATGCTACAAATTGGAGTCTTTTATCACAAAAAAAATTAAAAGGCTTTTATTCATTGAACAATGTTTTAGACCGGGCAACTAAAAGAAGCAGGCTGCCATTAGGGGCCAGGCTATTAATTCAGGAATTGCATTATTTTGTATTTACAATATCAGGGCCAAACTATTCCACCAGTTACACTTCAGTGCCTCCATGATGTCAGGGTTTGTGTACCTTAGGGCACCTTAGAGCTCCTGCTACAGCACTGTGGAGGCTGTTTAGTGGACACCAGCACTCTGACAGACTGGGACAAGTGAGATGCAGTTGTAGCCTGATTATCATCGACTTTCAAATCTCTTCGAGACTTGGTCTGACCAAGAGCATAACAATTAACATTTCCCAAATGGCATGGTTGACCCGCCTCCTGTTGTTTGCTAATGGTTGTTTGCTTCCCGACAAAGTGGGAAGAGTTCCCGGCTTTTCGGGAGCTCAGAAAGTACTTGCATTGCATAGCAATGCTGAAGGTGTTGCGTCACTAGGAGGGCACGGCATGGCTGATACAGTTGCCCATGTTAGTTAAGGCCAGTTCTATTGTTTTTTGTTTCTTGGCAATTTTATTCTACGCTTATGTGATTTACCATTCCAATTGGATTTTTAAGGGGAGAAAGAAAGCAATATATACATAAAGAAAGAAAGAAAGAAAGAAAGAAAGAAAGAAAGAAAGAAAGAAAGAGAAAGAGAAAAAAAATAGTATTTTTTTTTTTAATTACTGTACTAATGTGCAAAACTTAAAGGGGTATGCCACTATTTTGGGGCTTAATACAGTTAAAATCGTTGGCTGGGGTTTATAAAGGTGGTAAAGTGTGTTATTTTTCATGTTAAGCGTTGTCTTGCTTTAAGACAAGTTAAAAGAGGGAATATGTCGCTAAGCTAGTGAAAGTCAATGGATCCGTGTAGCATTGTACCTTTAAGTGGAGGAGGTTCTTATCTTGTCTAGCCGGGTTGCTATACATCAGACTGGGTTGTCATTAGAAGTGTCCGTACGTACAGTATCTGCCAACAAAATTTCATTTCTTTCAACAAAAAAAAATCCCACAGCTTCTTGAGAGCAACACTGGATTTAGTTGGAGCGGAGCAGCCCAAGGGAGTACACACACACACACACACACACAACAAACAACATCTCCCCTGCTCTGCTGGTTTCTGCGGATGAGGGGGTGTGTTCAATGGGAACATATTAAAAACAGGAGAGAAAATGGAGACTACACACCGCAAACAAACGTATAATGTCTCCCCTGCTCTGCTAGTTTGTGCGGCTGAGGGCCTGTGTTGAATGATGATATGAAGCAATGGTATTGGTTTAGTTCCTGGTTTAGTATCCTATTCCAGCTGGGTGGTACCGGTGCCAACTACGTAGTGTTACGCTGGCAGGCTGCTGATGTACATGTTTGCATATCAGAGCCACAGAGTCACACACGCACACACACACATGTGCTCTCCTGTGGAACGCTCTTATAGACGTACACATGGGTATATGTGCGCATGCACACACGCACACCCCCACACAAGCGCACTTTTTCCCCATGGTCTCTGAACACACACACTCCCTCTCATACTCACAATCTTAAAAAGGCACATGAACACTCTTTCCTCATAAATGCCTAGTAACACACACACACACTTTTCCCATATATGTACACCCCATACTAAGGTAGGCCTATCTAAATGCACACACATACACACACACACACATTCCTAGGCTCTCCCTGACATATACCCACAAACCCAGCAGAGCTCAGGACAGGCAGGCAAGCAGGCAGGCAAGTGGGCACACAGCAGGAGTGATTGAGAGTGGGTGGGCGTGTTGTGCGGTACTGTGCTGCGCTGCACCGTTGTGTGTGTGCAGGTTGGGCACCGCACACCACACACCGCACACCGGGCACCGCACACCGCACACCACACACCGCACATAGCACACCGCACACCGCACACCACACACCGCACATAGCAGCCGTGGCTGGCTGGCTGGCTGGCTGCACACCGCACACCGCACACCACACACCGCACATAGCAGCCGTGGCTGGCTGGCTGGCTGGCTGGCTGCACAGGAGGGAGAGATAAGTCCCCAACTTTGTTTTGACACTTTTGATTAAGGAGCATTGAAGGGACACCTGTACGGCACAGCGCGGCAACAATGACCGCCCTCCCCGGGAGAGATTGATTCTCTGCTGCATGAGAGGAGAAGAGAAGAGAGGAGAGGAGAGGAGAGGAGAGGGGAGAGGAGGGGGGGCTCTCTCTTTTGTCTAAAGCCGTGCGGCGTTCCTTTTCTTATGCTAACGAGGCCCGTGGAAGATTTCCAATTCAATTTCACCTGAGCGCTGGTCAGCGCGCGCCTTCCTTTGTGTGGGGCTGTCCCTCGGGCCGTCTGCCCCCCCCTCTTCCTCTTCCTCTTCCTCTTCCTCTTCCTCACCTCTCCTCTCCTCTCCACTCTTCTCCTCCCCTCTCTCTCTCTCTCTCTCTCTCTCTCTCTCTCTCTCTCTCTCTCTCTCTCTCTCTCCACACACACGAACACGAACACGCACACGCACGCACGCGCACACACACACACACACACACACACACACACACACACACACACACACACACACACACACACACACACACACACACACACACACACACACACACACACACACACACACACACACACACACACACACACACACACACACACACATTTCATTTCATTTCATTTATTTAAACTCGAAGAATCATTGAGGGCCCAGCCCTCATTTACAATGATGTCGAGTAAAACAAACAATTACACATATAAAATCATATATAAACAACATACACAATACACCATAAATCATATAAGAGGTAAGAATTAAGACAAACTATGAATTAAAACTTATGAGTTAAAACAAGTACAAGTATGTGATAAAAAACTTCCCAGTGTAACTTTAAAATGTTCTAATGGCACAAAGGCTTGAAGACCCATCCTTTGTTGTAAGGTATTGCAAACTGAAGGTCCACAGACACTAAGAGCCGTTTTACCCAGTTCAGTGCGGGCATAAGGGACCTCCAGTAAAAAATTGCTGCTGCGGGTTTGGTATGGGTTGGAGTGCCAAACTAAAAGAGATGAAATATAAAATGGGAGTTTGCCAGTGAGGGCCTTATAAATGAAAATAAAATAATGCATGTCCCTTCTGTGAGAAAGTGGAGCCCACCCAACTTTATCATATAACAGGCAATGATGAGTACTATATGGATCCCCAGTAATAAAACGAAGAGCTGAATGATAGACAGTGTCAAGTGCCTTCAGATTAGAGAGTGGTGCATGTCTGTAAATAACATCACCATAGTCAAGGGAAGACAGAAAAGTAGCTTCAATTAACTTTTTTCTGCAGAAAACAGGAAAGTGATATTTATTTCTGTGCACACATAAATGCACCTCTCTGCTCTACTCTCCCTAGCTCTCATCTCGTCTCCTCCTCACGCACACACACACACACACACACACACACACACGCACACGCACACGCACACGCACACACACACCACCTCTCTTCCTCTCCGCCTCCTTACCTCCTAATGTACACAAAAAAACAGACGCACACAGTGCAGAGCCACACACAAACTCAGAGACACAGGGCCAGCCATGCACACAATCACAGCCAGCTTTTGTCCAGTTATTTGTGGAAGAGAGAGCGTGTAAAACTAATGGCTGTGTGGTTATGTCCGTGTGTGTGTGTGTGTGTGTGTGTGTGTGTGTGTGTGTGTGTGTGTGTGTGTCTGTTTGTGTCTGTTTGTGTGTGTCTGGCCATTTCTTGTATGCATGCATGTGCATCTATGCGTCTATGCACTTCTATGTGTTTGTATGCATTCATGTGTGTGTGTGTGCATGTGTGTGCATGTGTGTGCATATGTTTGTATTTAAGTATAGATTGATTGGCAGCCATATGGTTCTCCTGTCCTCCATGACCCCCGGGCATCACCCCGTGCCCTGGTCCAGGTGGGGTGGGGGGACGCTGGGCACAGAGACCCAGAGGGGGGCCCTACCTACAGCACAGACAGACAGATTACAGGGAGGTGGAGGAGGTGGATGAGGAATGAGTGGAAGCCTCTTAATCCCTATTGAAGTTGTTTGCCTGCGTGCGTGCGTGCGTGCGTGCGTGCGTGCGGGCCTGCATGCGTGCGTGCGTGTGTGTGTGTGTTTGCAGGGTTTATTACAGTGGCATAAAGAGGACCTCCATTGTTGGTGTTATGCCATGGGGTAATTCTCTCTCTCTCTCTCTCTCTCTCTCTCTCTCTCTGTGAGGTGAAGGATGAATTAATGACAGTCCAATTGTGACTCTGAGACTGGACACTGGACAGTCATACTCACATGTGGTATTCTGACCCTTGCCACTGTCTGATAAATGGGTCAATGATGTGACCAAAGACAAGTCTAATTCATTTTACTTTTATACATTTTGGGAGAATATTGAGAGTAAAATTATTTTTTTTTCAATGTGGTAACACGATAAATACTTTGAATCAAATATTTCAACATGTCCAAAATTCCTGATAAAACAGATGATGAACTAGTTTGGCATAATCCTGCATTTGTCTTGTTTAACATTATTAAAAAGAAATGGTTAGTTCGGGTTTGCGTAGTATGGATACCCAACAATTACTTCCTGGTGGTACATATTTAATGTTTATAATTTTCCTACTTCACAAAACCAGCAAGTTTGAAAGAGAACCTCATATACGCAAAATTAAATATTGGTTTAAAGAAGAAACTATATTCTCTCGCTCTCTGGTATATGGTATGTGCATGCATGTTATATGAGTGTTATGTATAGTATAGTGTGTGTGTGTTTATGCTTGTGCAGTGTGTATTTGTATGTGTATGAGTTTGTGCTCTCTCTCTCTCTCTCTCTCACTCACTCACTCACTCACTCACTCACTCACTCACTCACTCACTCACTCACTCACTCACTCACACACACACACACACATACACACACACACACACACACACACACACACACACACACACACACACACACACACACACACACACACACACACACACACACACACACTCACACACACACACACACACACACACACACACACACACACACACACATCAGATTATTGCATCCCATTTCAAATGCTGTCATTTTTACACAAAGATGCTGTAAAACTGCATTGTATCTACTCTTAATTGAATATTTCCCATATGAATATGACGGTAATTGCAGAGAGGACTGTGGCAGAAGGCATTACAACTGTGAATGGCTTACTATTAGATAAAGATTTCTAAATGATTGGATATAAGCATAATGTACTGAGGAGACACAAAGCAGCCGCAGCTCCACAATATATCCCCCCCCCCCCCCCCCCCCCCACACACACACACACACTCCCCCATGCCCCCCAGTAGGCTTCAAACGAGGGATGGGGTGAGTTGTGGTGGGTCGGGGAGGAAAGGGGGAGGGCTGTTTTTTTAAAAAAAAGCTTATTATTATTTATTATTTAAATATTTTTTCTTTCTTTCTTTCTTTTTGTTGAATTATTTCCGTCACGTCATACTCAAGGGTTCCCCCATTGCAGCGCAGTGCAGAGCAGAGCAGTGTTGATGCCACGATTTAGAGAACGTGTTTTGGCACTCAATTAATTTCTCTTATTGACGAAGTTTGTTATTAATGAAAATAAATTAAAAAGAGAGAGAGGCTGAGAGGGAGTTGGGGTGAGAGAGAGAGAGAGAGAGAGAGAGAGAGAGAGAGAGAGAGAGAGAGAGAGAGAGAGAGAGAGAGAGAGAGAGAGAGAGAGAGAGAGAGAAGCTCCCTTGCAACTTGCCTGTATTAAAGACGATGATGATGAACTGAAGTTCATTACGAAGAGACAGAAAAAGAATAAATAGAACGGTTGTGTTTTTTTCTTCTTCTTTTTTTGTCTCTCTCTCTCTCCCTTCGCGGAGGGCTTTGTTCCAAAAGCGGAGACAGAACGACAAAAAAAAAAACTGCCTGGAAGAAAATCGCGTCCGGCCCCGCAGAGAACGCGCGAGAACAATAGTTTGGGATAAACCAAATTACACGTTTTATTGTGTCAGTAAATTTGCGTTTGAGTGGCACTTCACGTCCAATCATGGCAGTCCAACGATACCAGCCTCCAGCCTCCAAATCTCCCTGTTCTGACTAGAACACTCCGAGTGTTTTAGAATTAATCACACAATAAGATTTTTTTCACACCTCTCTTCCTGTTCTCACATTTTTTTTTAGCATTTTTTCACACACCAGGCTGTTTTCAGGTTTTTTGTGGTCTTTTGGGTGTTTTTTTATCATTATTATTCTGGGTTGTCTGTCTTTTGTTCCTGATGTATTGTGAGGGTTTTTGACATCTCAATAAAGCTTGAAAAGAGAGGTAAAATGGTAAATAGATTCTGTGTTCCTCATTTTTTGTGTTTCTCAATCAGTAAAGCACAGTCTGCGTCTTACACAGACCAGAGCCATAGTGGGGAACTTACAGGCAGTGACAGGCAGCTTTGGCAAAAAAAAAGTACTGTTTAGGCCCTACCGTGGCGCTAACGGTAGGCAGCTGGCCTGAGTTCGATTCCAGCCCAGGTCCTGTGTTGACCCTTCCCCATCTCTCTCTCCCCACTCGCGTCCTGTCACTCCTTCACTCTCCTGTCATAAAAATAAAAAAGTCAAAAGACCGAGAGTTTAGTAGAGATACAGTTAGTTATATAGTTCAGATACTAATGTACTCATGCACATAGGGAGCCTCAGAATGGCGATGACAATATGTGACATTGAGTAGTGTTTGTTTATATTCGAGATAAACAATTATTTGTCTGTTGTTATTATGTGCGTTTCTGGGGCTGTATGTAGACTAGATATACTTTATTTTCCATCGTAATGAGCTGCAAAATGGAGAGAAGACGTCTTTAGAAGACGTCATTAGCACATACTGTATCCCCCTGCTCCCTCTCCTCCCTCTCCTCTCCACTTTTTCTCTCTATCCCTTTTCTCTTTGTCACATTTGCCGTGTTTTTTTTCTTTTTTTTTACTGTACCGGTATGTATGGCATTGACTTGTGCTTTCAACGTAAACAGTGTGTGTGCATGTGTGTGGCCCCTCCACTCGGGCCAGTTTTTGGAGTCCCCTTTTTCGGTTCGATTGTCTGCCTGCGGTGTGCATCAGTCATCTGCAGGTGGTGTCACACACAATCTCAGTCATACCAGTAGATACTGTCTTTGGCAAACATATACACATAGCGTCACATTCATACAGTGTTGGCCAGGGGTCTAGGTCTCTGCGTTATAAGGAGCAATACTGGTGCTGTCTGATCACTCCCGATCCTCCACGACCACATACAGTAGGCAGCTAAAACACTCTCATAGGGGACAAAGGGGTCACATGGGGGCTTCACACTGTCTAAGCTACCCCTTTCTGGTTCTCTCCTTAACATTTTTTATCATTTTTTTTCTCTCTCTCTCTCTCTCTCTCTCTCTCTCTCTCTCTCTCTCTCTCTCTCTCTCTCTCTCTGTGTGTGTGTGTGTCTCTCTCTCTCTCTCTCTCTCTCTCTCTCTCTCTCTCTCTCTCTCACACACACACACACACGCACACGCACTCTCTACATCTTTCTTCTAAATCTCTCTGTCTTTCTTTTTTCTCTTTCTCTCTCTATCCCCCAACTCTCTCTACCCCCCCCTCTCTCTCTCTCTCTCTCTCTCTCTCTCTCTCTCTCTCTCTCTCTCTCTCTCTCTCTCTCTCCCCACTGTCCGTTACTTTGGACAGAAAGCCGGCACTTCACTTTTGGAGGTTAAAAGGTCCAAAGCACTTTGGGAGAACAGCTTTGGTGTAGCAAGTGTGGCACTGAGAAGTTTTTTTTCTTGTTCAAAATGAAAGCTGAAAAAAAAGAATCCCCTTTAAAGCTATTTAAAGTAGTGTGTGTGCGCGTGCGTGCGTACATGCTTGCGTGCGTGGGTGGGTGTGTGTGTGTGTGTGTGCATGGGTATATTCACAAATCTATGGCTGTTTTGTGTATGTGTGTGTGTGTGTGTGTGTGTGTGTGTGTGTGTGTGTGTGTGTGTGTGTGTGTGTGTGTGTGTGTGTGTGTGTGTGTGTGTGTGTGTGTGTGTGTGTGTGTATGTGTGTATTTATATGCGTATTACATTGTCTTGTACAGATAATTCACTTCACCCGTATGTTTTACCACAGAACACTTTACAGCACATTTACGTTTATTTCACTTGTGTGTGACGGCGGCGCTGCTAGAGGCTTTTGTACACGCATTCTTCACCCGACAAAGCGAACACAGCACACTTTTCACCGCACCGTGCTATCAGAGGTGACAGGGCAATTCATTAATCCCGCGCACCGTGTTTATTCGAAAATAAAAACAGAATTAATTTGTCATTTATCTGCGCATTTGGAGGTTCTTCAGCGACGGCGTTGCGTGTCTTAATTGGCTAATCGACAGGGTGCAGACGCTTTGAGCGAGCGGCAGGGTTAACGTGTATAATCTGGGCCCGGAGGCATGATATATATAGCCTCCATTGTTGCGGCTTGTACTAGAAATATGATAAATAATTACAGACATGCGTGTGGAGATTGAAAGGAGCCATGACTGCCTTGCCATGACGGTTTCCCTGTGGTGTGATGTGATTTCACCAGATCCAGACAGGAGGAAATCATTTGACAGCTCCGTCACTTGGTTTTGTTTACGTCATTGACACTGGATAGAGGGGACGCCGTGGGTTCTATTCTAAAGTGAGGCAATGGCGGGGGGTGGGACTAGACCTGGAAACCGGAAAAACCCACCATTTCTCATTCATCTCTATGGGAGACTGGAAATAATGTATCTCCTTGCCAATTCTGGGCAAGTCTACTCTGTTTCGTGTAAACGGTAGTTTTCTCTCTGTGTTTTTTCGGGCTGACTCTTTATTTTACAGAGATATTACATTTGTTTAAATGACCAATGAGCATTGTTAGTTGATTGGATTGACAGCTAGAATACTTTTAGAATTATTTTGATTGACAGTCAAATGTAACCGTCGTCCTATCAGAGCTTGTTCTCAGAGTTGCTAAAGTATGAATCCGGACATTTAGAGTATTAGAATCCTCACAGATCAATCGCAGATGCTTCAAACCTGTTGAATGGAATACAATAGCAGCTCGCCGTCAATAAAGTATACGTCAGTTGTTTACATTTATGTTTATGTTTAGGTTCATGCTTTTGTTGTTGTTGTTGTTGTTGTTGTTGTTGTTGTTGTTTCTTCTTCTTCTTCTTCTTCTTCTTCTTCTTCTTCTTTCTTCTTCTTCTTCTTCTTCTTCTTCTTCTTCTTCTTCTTCTTCTTCTTCTTCTTCTTCTTCTTCTTCTTCTTTTCTTCTTCTTCTTCTTCTTCTTCTTCTTCTTCTTCTTCTTCTTCTTCTTCTTCTTCTTCTTCTTCTTCGCTTCTCTCAATGTGCTATTCCAATTATCTCCATTTTAACAGACACACATGCACAATCTCTTGCACACGTACACACACACACACACACACACACACACACACACACACACACACACACACACACACACACACACACACACACACACACACACACACACACACACACACACACACACGTTTTCTGACCCCAAACAACATTTCTTATGGGCACTGGAGAAAAGGAGGAGAAAAATAGTGAAAGATGGAAGCCGGTGGAAGAATAGAGAGAGTACTCAATAAAATAAATAAATAAATAAATAAATAAATAGGGGAAAAATGACTGTCGGGTTTGGGCATTTGGGGAAGGCCCAAGAGTTGCTTCTCTCAAGAGCAGGGGAAGAGCAGTCGATGGCACTTATTTATATTTTTTTGCGTGTTTATTTGTTCATTCTCTCCTTTATGTGTTTGTTTTTTTCTTCTCTGTCAGGGAGGGTTGGGATTGGGGGCTGGGGGGGTGGGGGGGGGGGGGGGGGGGGGGGGGGGGGGTGGGGGAGACTGAAGTTGTGATTCCACGGCTGCCTATCTAAAGCACAGGATTTCCTTGGTCACCTGCCCAGTTCTCTCTCTCTCTCTCTCTCTCTCTCTCTCTCTCTCTCTCTCTCTCTCTCGCTCTCTCTCTCTCTCTCTCTCTCTCTCTAGTTTCTCTCTTTGATCTGTCTTTCTCTTCTCTCTCCTCCCTCTATCCCCCCTGCTTTCTATCTCTCCGCTGCTGGAGGGCTGATTAGGGGTGTCCAAATTCTGCCCCCGCATGTTGGCACCAGATACATCTGCTCAGCGCACCCACACCTCCTCCCCCCAAACCCCCCCATCACCACCACCCCCACCACCACCACCACCAGTTTTGCTCACCCCGTCTCACCCACCCCCACCTCTCTCTCCCCCCCCATCTCTCTCACTCCATCCTACACCCACCTACCCCTTTCCCCTCACCCCCCTCATCCTGTCCCACTCCCTCTCCTCCACTCTCTTCCTCAACCCACATCAAGCACTTTTAATAACATCTCTGCTGATGTGACAGTCTCTTTCTTTTCTTTTCTTTTTTCCTCTCTCTCTCTCTCTCTCTCTCTCTCTCTCTCTCTCTCTCTCTCTCTCTCTCTCTCTCTCTGTCTCTCTCTCGCTTCCTGATTTTTTTTTATAGAAATCTGTCTCTTCTCCCCCCGCGATTCCTGCTGTGTTAATATTTTGGATTCCAGCACTGTTTGACACGCTTTTATGGAACCAGCTCAAATCTTCTCTCCTCCAGCATGTTAATTCTGTCACATCTGCTGGATGCCTGTGTGTGTGTGTGTGTGTGTGTGTGTGTGTGTGTGTGTGTGTGTGTGTGTGTGTGTGTGTGTGTGTGTGTGTGTGTGTGTGTGTGTGTGTGTGTGTGTGTGTGTGTGTGTGTGTGTGTGTGTGTGTGTGTGTGTGTGTGTGTAAAGAGACCAAGAGAGATGGAGGAAAGGAGGGGGGTCCAGGTCTGTGAGGGAGTGAAAGACGCAAGAGCTGACTGAAGAAATTACTGAAGCTCGCTTGGGAAAATTTTTAGAAAATGTGTCAAATTGATAGATTCCTTCACTTTGCTGCTTTTAACCAAATGTATTGGTGCACCTGTGATGAAAAACACAAACATGCATGACTGACTCAGGTCAATACTGGGTCAACAATACTGGGTTTTTCAGGGTAACAATATTTATTGCACCATTTACATTTTTGAATTTTTGCATTCAGTGAATTTGAAAATGTTCTGTTCTTTTAGCATGCATCTTAAACAAGTTTCTTTCTTTCTTTCTTTCTTTCTTTATTTCTTTCTTTCTTTCTTTCTTTCTTTCTTTCTCTCTTGTCTGCCTAAGTGTCTGCTCTGACTGTCATTTAGGCGTCACCGTCTGTCACCCAACCTCTCCCCAGACATCACACACGCACACGCACACGCACACGCACACGCACACGCACACGCACACGCACACGCACACGCACACGCACACGCACACGCACACGGACACATTTACACATGGACACACACACACACACACA
>NC_085869.1:31682345-31692345 GCF_034702125.1 Engraulis encrasicolus | reverse complement strand
ATATGTTTGTGTGTGTGCGTGCGTGCGTGCGTGCGTGCGTGCGTGCGTGCGTGCGTGCGTGCGTGCGTGCGTGCGTGTGCGTATACAGGCATGTGTGAGCGCAAGGGTGTGGGGCTGTATGTATGTGTAATTATTACATTTTTACATTATGTTACATTATTACATTTGCTGTATATTACTGTGGCTAGAATCCCTCATTTTGTGGCACGCAAGCACATATTGTGCAGCAACATGTCTGTAGATTGCTCAGTTTACTTTAAACATGCTAAGCTGTGTGTTTGCATTTATGTGTGTGCCCATGTGTGTGTGAATGTTTTGTGCATTTATTTTGCTGAAAGCACACTCAAAGCCTCAGCATAGAAATATGACTGACACATGAGACTGTATACACACACCTGGCCAGAGCACACATGATATATGCAGCAGGTGGAGCATTGAGAGAGAGAGAGAGAGAGAGAGAGAGAGAGAGAGAGAGAGAGAGAGAGAGAGAGAGAGAGAGAGAGAGAGAGAGAGAGAATGTAAGTAGTGACTTGTTTACTGTTTGAGATCGTACACCAGACAGTAGTTGGTCATGTCGTCTATAGACTAACTGCATTATACTTTGGGACTCTTCATAATGTCTTTAACATGCTTTCATTGACGTTTGAATGGACCACTCAAACATTTGAAAGTCAAACGTTTTTGTATAATGACCACTGTACAGTATTATGTCCATTTCAGCAGATGTGTTATTTTCATACTATCACTCTGCAAAGGTTATTGTAACAAAGCATCCACAATAACTTAGATAATTATATAAGTTATATATTTTATTTAGTCAATTTTTAGCAGCATAATTTAAAAAAATTCCTTGTTTGATGTTTCTATTGTTTCTATAATAATATGTCTCTTTCTACCAGTGTTTATTTCTTCTATTCATATTTGAGTCAGACTCCTTGCATCCAGCAGTCACAGATTTGTTTTGTTTTTCAAATGTGGAGAGAATGTAACCACATCTTATGTGCTAAATCCCTATCACCCTCGACGCCCCTCATCCCCCAACACACAAGTTGATCTGTAAACTACAGTGACTATCGATGATACCTCTTTTTTAAAGGGGATACTCTGTCAAAGCTCTGTTTGCAGGGACATGGCAGCCAATATCTCCTTTAAAGCTCTGTTTGCAGAGACACGAGAGTATCTCCTTAAAAAAAAAAACCTCAGGCCCCATTATCTTTCTACGAGAGCACATGTTCTTCAGGCTGAAAGACACATGCATTAGGAGGTATAAAAGCCTGTGTGTGTGTGTGTGTGTGTGTGTGTGTGTGTGTGTGTGTGTGTGTGTGTGTGTGTGTGTGTGTGTGTGTGTGTGTGTGTGTGTGTGTGTGTGTGTGTGCGTGCGTGCGTGCGTGCGTGCGTGCATGCGTGTGTGTGCGCGCGCTCACGCGTGTGTGTATGTGCGCATATGTGTGTGCGTGCGGATGTGTGCGTGCGGACGTGTGTATGTGTGTGTGCGTGTGCGTGTTTGGTGTTTGCCTAAGTGCATGCGGTAAGTGTGTGTGTACACACGGGGGTAGGGTGAGCCATCAGTGTTGTTTTATTAGCACAGTGCTGAGAGTAGAAAACAGAATGTTTATCTTGTCTGCGTGCAACAGTGATATGGCTCTGATGTTATTAGGCTTTCAGCTCTGACACTTGATGACACAGCCAAACACCCAGCAGTCTCTTACACTTGCTGTGCTATTTAGTGGTTTAGTCGCACGCACGCACGCACGCACGCACGCACGCATGCACGCACGCACACACACACACACACACACACACACACACACACACACACACACACACACACACACACACACACACACACACACAAATATCAACAGATAATTCCCAAGGTGGCACTAAAAAATGCTGCCTTGATACATTCTTTTCCATTATTATTATAACATTTATACATCATGACTTGTAAGTAGAATAGAATAGAATAGAATAGAAAGCCTTTATTGTCAGTATACAACGTATACCGAGATTTTAGCTTCCCTACGTAGTGCACAGTCCTTTATAGATGAACATTGTCCAGTAAGTGTGTGTTCATTGTTGTAACAGCTTTGGGGAAGAAGCTGTTCTTCATCCTATTGGTTCTGGCTGGCAATGCCTTGTAGCGCCTGCCAGAGGGCAACAGTGTAAAGAGATGAAAGCCAGGATGTGTGGGATCTTTAATGATAATCCTGGCTCTACTTACGCAGCGTGAGTTGTAGATGGTGGGTATGGGAGGCAGGGGGCAGCCTATGATTTTCTGTGCTGTTTTGGTCACCCTCTGCAGTCTCTTCCTGTCAGCCTCAGTGCAACTTGAGTGCCACACTGACACTGCGTAGGTCAGCAGGCTCTCTATGGTGGAACGGTAAAAGGTCACCAGCAAGCTTGAGTCTAACTGTTCTTTCTTGAGTACTCTGAGGAAGTGCAATCGCTGCTGGGCCTTTTTTACCAGAGCCGAGGTGTTAGTCGACCAGGAGAGATCAGCGGAGATGTGTACACCTAGGAATTTAAATGAGCTCACTTGCTCTACACGTTCTCCATTGATGTACAGGGGGGCAGGAGCATCTTTGTTCCGCCGGAAGTCCAGGATGAGCTCCTTTGTCTTGGAGATGTTCAGGGCCAGGTTGTTGGATGCACACCACTCTCCAAGTTTCAGGACCTCATCCCTGTAGGCCTCCTCCTTTCCCTCGGTTATCAGCCCCACCACTGTTGTGTCATCTGCAAATTTGACAATGATGTTCTCTGGGTGGAAGGGGCTACAGTCAAACGTGTAGAGGGAGTAGAGAAGTGGGCTCAACACACATCCTTGGGGCGAGCCGGTGCTGAGGGTGCGGGTGGTTGAGAGATGGTGACCTAGTTTCACCTGTTGGGGACGATTAATAAGGAAGTCTTTGATCCAGGAGCATGTGGATGGTGGAAGTCCTAGATGTCTCAGCTTGGGGATTAGGATGTCAGGAATGATGGTGTTAAAAGCTGAGCTATAATCGATGAAGAGCATCCTGACGTAGCTTCCTTGTCTTTCCAGGTGACTCAGTGCAGAGTGGAGAGCAATGGCTATTGCATCCTCAGTGGATCTGTTTGCCCGGTATGCAAACTGATGAGGGTCTAGGGTTGGGGGGAGACAGGCCTTTATATGCCTCAGCACAAGTTTTTCAAAGCACTTGGTGATGACTGGAGTGAGTGCAACAGGGCGAAAGTCATTGAGGGTGGTAGTAGATGCCTTCTTTGGAACAGGTATGATGGTGGCAGATTTCAAGCAGGCTGGGATGGTGGCTTGTTTCAGTGACAGGTTGAAAATGTCAGTGAAGACTGGTGCTAGTTGGGCCGCACATGCCTTGAGCACCTTACCTGGTACACCATCCGGGCCTGTTGCTTTCCTCGGGTTCACAGCACGAAGCACTCGCTTCACGTCATCAGCCGCAACCTCCAGAGTGGGTGGGGGGGTGCTAAGGTGTGGAGTGGGTTGTTGCAGGGGCTGGAGTGGTACGCCTGAATGCTGCGCCTGAGCTTCAAAGCGGGCAAAGAAGCTGTTCAGCTCCTCCGCTAGTGCTGCATCTCCATCTCCATGAGACACAGACTGTCCCCTATAATTAGTGATGGACTGAATACTCTGCCACATCTGCCGGGGGTTGTTCAGCTGCTCCTCAATCCGCCTTTTGTGGTCAGCTTTGGCTGCCTTGATGCCTCTTCTTAGGTCGGCGCGAGCACTGCTGTATTGCACTCTGTCACCAGACCTGAAAGCTACATCACGGGCCCTAAGGAGTGTGCGCACTTGGCTGGTCATCCATGGTTTTTGGTTTGGGTAAACCTGGATAGTCTTTTCCACAGTGACCATGCCAATACAGTACTTGATGTAAGACAGTACAGTGTCGGTATATGTGCTCAGATCCTCATGATGGAAAGCTTCCCAGTGTGTCTGCTCAAAGCAGTCCTGCAGACAGGGGAGAGCATCGTCAGGCCAGGTGGTAATTGTACGGCGTGTGGGCCTTGATTGGCGGCTGAGGGGGGTGTATGCGGGGGTTAGGAATAGGGAGAGATGATCAGACTGGCCGAGGTGGGGTAGGGGTGTGGCTTTGTATGCATGCTTGATGTTAGAGTATACATGGTCCAAAGTTTTTTCTCCTCTTGTTGGGCATTTAACATGCTGATGGAATTTAGGCAATACCGTTTTTAAATTGGCCTTATTAAAGTCGCCAGCCAGTAGGTGTACTGCGTTTGGGTAGGTTCTCTGATGGTCATTAATGATGTTAAGGAGCAGAGAGAGCGCTATTTTAACATTAGCGTCTGGGGGAATGTAAACAGCAGTGATCACAACAGCGGCTATCTCTCTTGGCAGATAGAATGGTCTACATCTCACTGACATGCACTCTAGGTCGGGAGAACAATGGCTATCCAAAACAGCACTGCTATTGCAGTGTCATTTTTTAAGTCATTACACTGTGTAAATCAATAATGTTATATACAGTACATGCATTTTACATGTTGATAGCCTATGACAGATCAGTGCAGAAAAATCGATGAAGGGTTTCATGAATTTGTAATGGTGTGTATATGTGTGTCAGTGGTTTAAATAGTATGTGCATGTGTGTATAGTGTAGTAAATGCATATTCGTACACATGCAGCCAGAATGTTATGCATAGAGTAAATGGCCTACATATATTTATAGAGTCATTTCTCAACCTGTCTGTCTGTCTGTGTGTCTCCCTCTCTCCCTCTCTCTATCCCTCTCTCTCTCACACACGCGCACACACACACACACAAATGCTAGACGCAGGCGGAACACACACTGGTTGATTTGGTGGGGTGGTCGTCTTACCAGGCGGGCATGTAAAGTCTAATTGGCAAATGCTTTAAATAATTTCTAATTAGTGTAAGTGTGACTGTAATTGGACGGGTAATCTAAGGATTAATTAGCAGAGCTGCACAGTGTGTGAGCGGGTGAGTGGGTGAGTGAGCGACAGTGTGTAAGTGTGTTTGTGTGAGTGTGTGTCTGTGTTGTCTGGTGCTTGCAGGTTGCTGATGGAAGCCCCAGCCTCTTAAGGGGCAGCCTGAGAACTGGAGGCCCAGACACGGGCTTTATTATTGGGGCCCTCAGACTGTGGGTGGCCCTCTCCCACCCTCCCTCTGCCCTAGAGAAAGCTACATTTGTTGCAAACGAGATTCTGAAGCAAACAGCCCAATTAAAAAGTCCCTTCCCCCCCTTCTCTCTTTTCCTTCTCTCCCTACCTCTTTTCCCACCTCATTCTTCTTCTCCTCCTCCTCTCCTCCTTCTCCTTCACCTCATGCCCATAACCTTTTGGAAACACTAATTTACAAGGCCGCCTGGTTGTAGCATTGGGGAGATGGTCACAGTCGCTAAAAGTCTTTGATTACAAACATGATTTTGTAAAAGGTGCTTGCCATACTGCTATACGTAACCTTCACGGTAAAAAATGCTGTGTTAATTTAACACTTAGCGAGTACTCTGGGACCAAATACACTTTAGAAGACTTTATGTTCACTCTAAGCATTGAATTAACACTGCATGTTTTTACTATATATTTTTGTTCATTTTTTGCAATGAATGTGTGATAAATATTCGCTAAGGAGGTTTTTTTCACATTGCTATTAAAACTACTAGTGACAATGGATCTGATGTATGTAGGCCTTATGTAGACCTATAGGTCTGATAATCATAATAAGATAATGTAATAGAAGAACATTTATTTTCCTGACCACCACACAGAACTATGCATCTGTGGTAGCATTTAGTCATCCCGTTCTCATCAGTGATGTCTCTTTGCCATATGCGTGGTTCTATCTCACTTTTCATGCAAGGCATACAATCACCGCAGCCTGTGACTCCCTTTAAAATATCAATCAACACTACAGTGTAAAACCACAGTTGTCATGTAATATATGAATATACACAGGGCTCTAAATTTAACACCCACCAACTGGCCAAACGCTGGTGAAAATTTGATTTGGCTTCTAGAAAAGAAAACTTAGTAGCGACTTTGACTGATAGCGAGTGTATGTTCGGGCTAGTATGATTAACATCTAGCCAAATTTGGCTAGTGATGAAAAAAAAGGTCATTTACAGCCCTGTACGGCACATGTTATAAAGACATGGGCTTCGTATGAACCATTACCATTCCTTTCTCTTTGCTCTCTGTGTGAGAGACCCTTTCAGAGTTTTCTCTTCCTCCTGAATTCATCTGTTTTCTATAGTTCTATATCTCTCACTCTTCTCCCTCTTTCAGTGGTGAGCTCTCGCTGCTTCTCTTGCCCACACAGAACATGTCCGGAGGCGTACAGTACAGCCATAGACTCTACACAGTCTATGAGGACAGCATTTTGGGCTGGAATGTGTAGACTCTAGAGTATATCTGTAAGTACTGTACTGTATGGTACTGTATGTAGTGAAGTTTCTTTTGCGTCCTCTTCTTCGTCTTCTTCTTGTTTGTCTTCTTCTTCTTCTTCTTCTCTTGTTCTGCGTCTTTCTCTCTTAAACAGAAGCACGGTAGCCTTCACATTCTTAGCTCTTTCTTCGATCTTCAACTTCTGAATAGATGAGGAATGCTGTCATTCGCTCACTCTGTCTTTCTTTATTCACTCTCTCTATTTCTCTGTGTTGCTTTCTCTCTCTCTCTCTCCCCTCAAATTATCTGTTTCAAACACACACACACCCACGCACGCACACACGCACACACACACACACACACACACACACACACACACACACACACACACACACACACACACCCACGCACGCACACACGCACACACACACACACACACACTCCCCCCCTCCCCCCATGTCTGAGTGGCCACTCTGGGGGTGAGGGTGGGAGGCAGGAGGGTGCAGGGGGAGGAAGTGAGGTGAGCCTCAACTCTTTGTGCCATCCCACCCACACATAACCCCTCTCCTCTCTCTCTCTCTCTCTCTCTCTCTCTCTCTCTCTCTCTCTCTCCTTCTCTCTCTCTCTCTCTCTCTCTCTCTCCTTCTCTCTCTTTCTCTTTCTCTCACTCTTCCTCTCTCTCTCTGTTTGCGTGCGCATGCATGTTTTGTGTTGACTCGAGCTGTGTGCGTGTGTGTGCGTGTGTGCGCGTGTGTGTGCGTGTGTGTGTGCGTGTGTGTGTGTGTGTGTGTGTGTGCGTGCATGCACGCGTATACATATGTGCTATGTGTCTTTGAGTGTGTGAAAGACAGAGCGAATAGGAGAGAGGGTGATGGAGCTAATGGTGGATGTAGAACACCGTGGGGAGTTTGTCCACTTGTTGTCTTGCCACTCTTGTTCACAAACACCATCATGGCAAATTGTCTCCAGGTGCTCTCATGGCAGCTTGGTGATAAGAGAGAAAAAAGCTTTTGAGTGTCAGGAATGTGCGGAATCGTGTTTTTTCTTCTTCTTGTGATTTAAATTGCAATTCAACAATTTCCGTACCGCGTGAACGATGCCTGTGTCCAATGCTGCCAGCTACGTATACAGTAAATAAAACCCTTTTCATTTGATGGCTCTCCTGCCAACTCAAGGACAACTTCTGTTTCTTTAACACCCCCCCTCCCCTAGCTGCCTTTCACTTACCACTCCCCTGTCTTCTTCACGTGCTGTATTCTGCAATGTGCTTGCCGCTGTCCACAGTAGCTGCTCATTGACCTATGTTTCTTTAAAAAATTAATTGTTTCTTTAAAAATGTATTTGTTCCTTGATGCCCTGCATTCATTATATTCTTAAATAAGCTACACTTGTACCAAAATTCAACACTTAACAAGTTAATTTTACAAGTTCTAGAGCAGGGGTCCCCAAACTTTTTTTCTCTGGGGGCCATATTATCGTTCCTGACTGTGATCAGGGGCCGGGATCAATCAAGTGGGCTGTATACTAGGCCATTGCCTGTTATAGCCATAATTTCTTGCACTGCAATCGCCATTACACGCTGAAGGTCTCTGCCCGAAACGTATGTAGACGAATAGACAGAGAAAAATCTGAAGAGTGCTTCGCTCCTTTCATTCATAATTTCTAGCACAAAATAGTTCATCATTACAAGTGATTTGCAAAAGAAGTGAGTGAGTACTTAAATTTTTTTATTTGAAAAATAACAGGTATTACTTTTAATTTCCAATAACCATATAAAAAAAGCAAGGAAAGGTTAGAAAAATATGGTGATTGACCGTTTAGGAGTGATACAATAGAAATGGCAGGCCTGTTTATATTACAGTGAGATGAGAAACTATCAAGACAAGAAACTTCTGGTGATTCACACTAATGCCGCGATCACACCGCCAGCGTTGAAAGAGTCTCAATGCGTTGGACGAGGCAAACGATTCAAGCTGAAGTGTTCAGCCAGGAATCTCGACCAACCAAAGCTCATGTTTAGAAAAATGTGAACATTCCATTGGCTGACGCCCTGCTGCCGCCGAGCTCATTACATATTTTTAGATGAAGTTCAACTTCTGCCGCCCTCGCCTCTAGAAACGCTCCCGACGCGTTTGCCTCGTTTGCTGCCTGCTCTACCATACAAAGTCAATTACATCCGCATCTTTCCATGCGTTCAACGCCCGCAGTGTGATCGTACGGTAAGTTAGTGAAAATTAAACTGTAGGAAGGCCTGTTGATAAAATAAATTTCATAAATATTTTATTTTGTTTATCTTTTTTTCTGTGAAGATTGCTTCTTTGGGCCAGTTCAAATGGTGAGATGCAGAGAGGTGGAGGGCCGGTCAAAGGGCCCTGGCGGGCTGCATCCGGCCCCCGGGCCTTAGTTTGGGGACCCCTGTTATAAAGTGTATGTGGTCTCAAAGTATTCTCTAAGTGTTGAATTAACACAGCACTTTTTTTTGTTGTGATCCTCAAAACTGCCAGTACTGTACATCTGACTGAACAGCATGCATGATATTTGTCTCTGCTCTGACGGAGAAGTGTCTAACTGAGTTGGAGAATCTGGTGCAGTTGGGGTAGGGAGAACATAAGAAGAGCATATCTTTGTACCTCTGAGCATATCTTTGTATCTCTGGTTTGGTATGTCAGTTTGATTGCAAAGACGTGTCCTTCCTGTATATATCTCACCTTGCTAAGTTTTCTTAGTTTTGTCTGGTGATGAACGGGCGAACTGGCCAATGGAGTTAAAAAATCTTATCAGCGATTCATTTCAACAACTTAGATAAATAATAAACCACTTGAGTCCATGTTTTTTTGTTTGATTTATAACGGCTTTGGGGAGTTTCACAGCACTCCGCTTCACATCATGCTTCACACAAACCCACGGCCTCCCGTGACTTACTGCTTACCGTAATTATTCCTACCAGTGTATTTACAGCATGTTGGTACCGCGTACGCACATAATGTTACATATTGATACACACTGCACATCATTGACGCAACAGAGACAGTATAAAATAAGAGAGACAGTAAAACCAAGCACAACCAAGATCAGAAACCTTTGTTGTCCAGACAGTGGAAATTCACATTCACATCTTTGGCCCGTAAAAAGCATTCTGCAGATGTGACAGATAGGAGATATCATATCGTGCCCAAACAGACCAGACCTGTATCAGATCCCGTGTCAGTTTTGACTGTCAGCAGGTGTCTTGTCTTATCTGTTGACGTGGGACGTCCTGCAGCGGATCGTTTAGGACCGTTTGTCCTTCAGACTCAAACCTTCCAGCTCTCGCCTATATACGGCTACTCTTTGCTGCGTTGGTCAAGCAGTGCAGTGAGCTTGGCTTTTTAAAAAGTCCAGTTAAGCGTTAAGGGTGAAGACGGGTATACACACACACACACACACACATGCACATACGCACACACTCCCTCTGACTGTCCCTCTCCCTTGGCCTTTTCTGGTGACATTTTATTGGGCCTGTGCAAGGACATGCCCTTTCCCTCCTGCCATCACTCCCCTGCAATACCACCACACACACACACACAGCTACCACCACCTCTTCCATTAGTGCACCCCCATTGCCCCTCCACCACCAGCAGCAGCGCCACCACCCACACAC
>NC_085869.1:31672345-31677345 GCF_034702125.1 Engraulis encrasicolus | reverse complement strand
CATTTGAAGTACTATAACTGCAAACGTTTTTGACATCGTCCTAACAACTCCAAACCTATCAGATGCTATTACAGAGTCTTCTGTCATCTGTGAACTCACAGAAATACTGTCTCATCGTCCTCCCTCTGTTTAGCCTACTTTGTGCTCTCCTCTCGTTGGGGAACGAATCACAGCTGGTTTGTTTCCTCCAGTACCAAGTGTGTATGAAGGGGAGGCAGGCAGGCAGCCCAGCTTAGTTTACTGCAGCTTCTTTGGCAGTGCGGACAATTTGCAAATCATGATTACTGTCATCATGTTTCTGCTATTAATAGTGATCTTGTCATATATTGTTCAATGAATTTTCTTTTGATAAAGTACTGATCACATATCCAACACTTCACAAGCCGATTGGAGTGGTGAAGGCTAGCTGGTCTGAGGCTAATTGCAATGCTTTCTCATGTGAGCTGAATGCATCTGACCAGACACAAAGGCTACTCTGTTCCAATAATCTGCAACCCCCCTGTCTTTTTTGATGATACAGTAAGCTGATCATACTATACAGATCCATAAAAAGTAACTGTAGAATGAGTAAAAATAGTTGACTTACCAAGGCTCCTTTATTTAGGCTTAGTTGTAAGTTGTTAGCGATTTCGTGCGTATTCGAGCGTAGCATCTTTATAGCCAAGCATTCCCATCACCACTAGTCCCCATACTAGTGCATTTTCCTGTTAGATTATCTTTTGTACGCATGATCCTGATATTGTGTAGGCTGATCACATTATCCAAAATGAAACGGCTGCCACACAGATCATCTCTGGTTGAACATGGTGTATTTTGGGCAAGCTAGCTACAATGCCTACTAGCTGGATAGCAAAAGGGGGTTGTATTTTGTTAACCCTCTATACCCCAATAGAATATTACAACAATGCCCCTGTTTCCTGAGAGTTCCGGGAAAAAAGGGCAATTTCAGTGATGTTTTAAATAATGAATAATAACTTAAAAAGTACTGAAAAGTGACAATTGCAAGTTACATTCATATTAAAGGTTAGAAAACACTCTTTATGGTGATATATAATTCATTGACAACTAAGCTTTCAGAATTTCCATAGACTGCCATTCATGTGGATGAAATGGTAAAAATGTGGTAAGTGATTTAATATCCTCCACTCCTTTTGACTTAAATAGACATTTAGCCCCATTAAAAAGGTTGTAATTATACTGCATATGACTGCCAAATGTGTTTTAATTTGGCCAGGTTTTGAGTTAGACTTAAACTATTACATTGAAGAAAAAAACTGTCACACATTTGAGAAGTGAGTCTATTCATTTGAAAATAGTTCCCAAAAGGTTGCAGATATGTGGAATTTTCTCAATTTCATTTAGGCCTATGACTTGTAACACTGTAAAAGGCCAAAAATGAGTTATAAAACATTAGAAATCCATAATAATATAATCATCATCATAATCATAATCATAATCATAATCATAGGCCTAATAATAATATAGGCCCTATGATGTACTTAGGCTATTACGTTCAAATAGGCCTGGTAAACAGTTAGTGAATAGGCTACATTAGCCAACAAAAAAATGAGTCTACACAGTATCTATCTATCTATCTATCTATCTATCTATCTATCTATCTATCTATCTATCTATCTATCTATCTATCTATCTATCTATCTATCTATCTATCTATCTATCTATCTATCTAATCACAAAAGGTCAGAGGTCAAACAAATGGGAACACCCCCTGATGAAACAGATGACGTGCATTCATTCACGTTTTGTTTACATTTGTAGTTGGTGAGCAATGGATTAGCCAGGAATGATAACTACACTGAGCTAGCTAATAACCATTGCTTGGACTAAACACTGACTCTACACCAAAGTATTGTATGGATATAAGACAGGACAAGAAAGACTGACTGATGTAAACTTCTCCAAACTATCTGCACGAAAGGTAAGACATCCTACAGTATCTCTGTATAGCGATTTGATGAAGCTGGAAACATCAGTGTCTGAGGTGTCAGTGGAAGTTAGCGCCGAACTAAGTTATCAACTTGACATCTGTGGCAAAGATTCACAGTGGTATCGTTTTATTCTGAACGTGGCATGTATCACTCAAATCGCTGTAATCACAGTCCAACATGGGAAGATCATCTTCCAGCACTTGCGATGACTTGGTGCATGTCAAATCGAAATCCCTACTCTGCGCTGTTGACACCTTGCACTGTATATGTAGCTTGCGTCACGGTTTCCCTGGCGTAATTTCGGAGCCTGCAATAATATTTTGAATCTTATGTGCAGCGTGGAAAAGGCAGCAATTATCTATAAAGTGGTTTGGTGTTGTAGTGAATAGACTAACATGAGTGTTGTTCAGCAGATGAGCAGAAACTTCTGCCGAAATTGCGGTAGGCTACCTCTAGGTAATAGGGAACTTGTAGCTTGGCTACCGCGGTCACACACCATGAACACAAATATTTGCGTCATGCGTTTCAAAGCTTGAACAGTCAATTTATTCGTATGCTGGGCTATAGTTGTATGAAGGATTTAAGTATCACAAGTCCAACTATTATACAACTGCCATGGCCAGATCGAGGGATAAACTGTAGGCTATTGAAATGCGACTGTATTCATATCAGCTGAAGCAGCTGCCGAGCGCAGACTGGTAGCTTACATCTCGTGATAAAATTATTTCTAAAAGTAATCAAATACAGACAAATCGATAATGGGAAAAGCACCAAATGGGGTCTGAGATGTTATTAGTTGTATTTAAGCTGTAGAGATTGTCTGATTGCTTGTGTTCATTGAAGGAAAACGCCGTCGGTCCACATCTATTTTAAACTGAACAGCTGTTGGCAGCAGCAATGCAGCGCCAACTGGCACATCTCGTAATAATTCATAAATATCTAAAAATAATCAAATACAAACATATGCTTTTATTCATGAAAAAAGACAGAAAAGGGTCTACATTTGTTGTATTTATTGTATTTTAGCTTTAGAAGTTGACGGATGGCTTGTATTTATCAATGATGTAAGAGCGGCCATCCACGGCCGCTATGGGGAGTTACAGCACGGCCGTTTGCAGCCGCTATGGGGTATAGAGGGTTAATGAGAGGAAGTTTTTTTTTTGTCAGGCTCTGACACTAAAATCAGTAGCCTACCTGTGTTAAAATCAGAGGGCAAGAAAGTAGACTACTGTCACAGGTGCTTTACTTTCAAAAATGATTTTGCTATGCTACTTTTGAGATTATTATAGTAAAAGGAGATGTTTTTGTCGTGACATTTCCTCTTGCTCTGAGCTAATGCCCTGCCCTGATTGTTCCTAAGGACACTTCTGTCACCTACAGGAACAGTTAGAACATGAGTAGAGCTCTGAAATTTTCACACAATATAGGACAGACCGTTCTCAAGGCGTGGCTGTAAAAAAATGCAATTATCGGCGGACACCGCCAAAGGCAGGGGGCGTCACTATTCAAAATTACGTCATTCGCCGCCCAAGGCAGCCAATCAGTTAACTGGCTTTAGAATAGCCATCTATGTCCATAAGACCACCCTGAACATTTGCTTTCAAAAGGATGCATCTCACCAAGTAGTTGAAGCACTGATTCCTTCAGTAACTAATTTCAGTTAATTCTGAAGGTGGACCGCAGCATAACTTACATCATATATACAGTAAAGCTTTACACATCCAGTTATACGGTAAGTATAGTATATGTATTTAAGGATTTGTATTATCCCTGTGTAAAGGTTTGTCCAGACCGAGACGGAAAGTGGATTTGCGAAAATGCGGAAAGCGGAAAAAGTGTCTAAAAAAAATTTGCAAAAAAATTTGCGGAGCGATTTTTCAGTTTTCCACATTCTATTCCACACTGTTTTCACGACTGCCAGTCTGCGCGAATGCAATAGGCCAATAAAGTGAACTTATTATGAAGACATGATATTGTCTGATGGATTAAATGCACCCTCACTGGCATGCAATATGGTTAAACTGTAAATGTAACTGCAAACAATAGGACAAATAAGGAAACATAAGGACAGATGGTCTTCAGACATGTACGTAGGACTGGACACAAGATCAGATGCATCACATGGATTGGGAATGAGATGAGATGAGGTGGGAGACCAAAATAGGATTTACTTAACAAAATCAAGAAAAAACACTTAAAACACATTTGATCAGGGATATTGCTGAGTTTTGAGATCTCTCAACTCACACTGACCGACTTCTTCGATCTCTACCTCCTTCCATCTCTCTCTCTCTCTCTCTCTCTCTCTCGCTCTCTCTCTCCTCTATTCCGCTTTCCCTCCCCTCTCCTCCACTCCCTCCTCATCCTCCTCCCATCTGTCCATCCACCTCTTTCTCTCTGCATCTCCCTTCCTCCCCGCTCTCTCTTCATTCATCCCCCTCTCTTCCACTACCCTCCACTCGCCACTCTCCTCCCCTACCTCCACCTCCACCTCCACCTCACACCCCCTCATCCTCCTCTTTTCTTTAGAAAAGGGCAAGGAGAGATGAGCGCAGCGAGAGAATCTGGCGGCCATTGTGTGTCAATCACGGCGTGTCATGGTCGCTCCCCCCCTCCTGGGTGATTAGCTCTGTGCCAGTGGCACTGCTGTATCTCACCCGCCGAATCAACGCAGGGAGCCAGAGAGAGAGAGAGAGAGGCAGAGAGAGAGAGACAGAGAGGAGGAGGAAAGGGAGAGAGAGAGGGAGAGAGTAAGGCCTTGGCCAGCCGCACTCCGCCACAATCCAATTACCAAGCCTCTTTTGTTGTTGCCTCTGCTGCTGCTGCTGCTGCTGCTGCTGCTGCTCTGCACACCAAACACCACTACACTCCCTTTCCTCTCCCTCTCCCTCTTTCCTCTTTTCACTCTCTCCCCTCCTCTCTCTCTCTCTCTCTCTCTCTCTCTCTCTCTCTCTCTCTCGCCCTCTTAATTCCTCTCTCCCTCTTATGGTCTTTCCTCCCTCTCGCTTTTTCTATCCTACCGTATGCTCTCCTGCTCTGTGCCCTCTTCTC
>NC_085869.1:31662345-31664845 GCF_034702125.1 Engraulis encrasicolus | reverse complement strand
TCCCATTCAGTCTCTCTCTCTCTCTCTCTCTCTCTCTCTCTCTCTCTCTCATCTTGTCCCCCCCTTTTCATAAGAGGTGCCGTTAGCTCTGGTGAAATTGTAGGATTTCAAACAGACCAGTGGGAGAGGCTAAGCAGATATGTGTACCATTAGATTGAAATATTACGAGAATAGCATAACAACCCACCATTTCACCAAGGGCGTCACTCACTAGGGCTGTTTTTATTTTAGATATAAGTGTGGGTGTAGGAAGAAAGTGCTTGCCTTGCCTACCCCTCCAAAAAATAGTAGGATATGATCTAATGCTGAAAATGGGGTTTATCTTATCATTTTCTCTTTCAACTGGCAATCTGGAATCTCGCCATTCACTGTAATCTATCTGGTATTTTCTTGAGGAGGAGCAGAAAGAAATGGAGATTCTTCTGCAAAATGGTGTCAACACTGTTCGCTATGTAAAATCTGTGTAGTTAGGGTAATAGAATAGAAATATAAATAGAAAAATATAATAGAAATATATATATATGTAAATTCTGCACAGCAGTATCACCCCCCAAATAATACTATCCAGCTAATTCTCTGTTTTAGTAGTACTGTTTTTGGCTATCATTTCAGTGTACCTCTAAAATCCAATTAACAACTAAGTAATATAGATTAGAGGTAGGATTCCAGAATTTCAAGCCTTTGCATCTTGAGAAGATTTCTTTGGCTTTGACAATAGGTATATGCCCTTTTCTGATTATATCACCTGGTCATGTCATGATAACCCAAATCCTTCAGTGTTGATCATAGCCAAAATGTAAAATACATGTTTATGGTACAAGGTAAAGGTCAAATACGATAGGCTACTACCCAAATAGGATCCCATGGCCACACTATAGTAGGCTAAATGAAATCACTCTCTCGGAAAGCACCTGTTGTAAGTGGATGTGTGCCGTGCTGGCTGCAGCGTATGGCAGTAGTGCAAAGCCCCCATTCAAACTGCACCTCTAGGAGACCTAGAGTGCACCCTCACAAAGGGCTGTTTGAGAGCCCATAACATTACAACCACCCCCTTATCCCCATCACCTCACCTCTATCTGACATATCTAAAGATGCCGGAAAATCTCGCCTATATTTGTCTGCAGCAAATGATTTACAGTAGGACTGAGATATATCTAAAATAAAAATAAATACACTAAAAAAATAAATGTTGATTAATTATAATTAATAAAATATAATTAATTTGATATTAATTACAGTTACAGCATGATAATTCTCATTTCCCTTTTTAACCAAGATTTTCAGCTATATTAATTAGTTACTTACAGTATGTTCATTTTCTATTTCAGTAAGCATACAGTAGCTCTTTCCACAGACACCCCTTGTGCTAGTTAGAGAAAATGAAACTGTTTCTTTCCCTCCTCTCTGCACCTGGCAGTCAAATGTCTTTCTGTGTGACATATTGTTTCCCCAGTGTGAGAGGGGGAATTGTGTTTGTGTGCGTGTGTGTGCGTGCGTCTGTCCATCAGTCTGTGTGTGTGTGCGTGTGCGTGCGTGCGTGCAACAGTGCGACCGTGCGACCGTTCATCCGTGTGTGTGTGTGTGTGTGCAAGCGTGTATGTGCGTGCGTCCGTGCGCGTGTATGTGCGTACGAGCGTGTGTGTGCGTGCGCGTGCCTGCGGTGCGTGCGTGCGTGCGTGTGTGCGTGTGTGTGTGTGAGTGTTTTGTTTGTTTGTAAAAGGGTGAACAGAGGGGGGGAGGGGGGAGGTTGGTTTGGTAATGGGTATTCTGTGCTACTATGGGGCCAGGATGTCAAGCAAATTTGCCAGACTTTTCTTTGCCTTTTCTCCTCCTCTTTTTCTTGCAGGGCTAAATGGGCCCTTTTGTATTTCCACCACCACATAATCTTGGCCAGTGGCTATACGGGCATTTAACAAGCCTGCGTGTTACACACCAGGCTGGCCACCCCAACAGACACACAGACAGGCAGACAGACAGGCAGGCAGGCAAACTGCAATGCACCCTGAGGTCTTACAGTATGCACCCCTCTCAGTACCCAGTACGTTGGTCATGATTCGTTTGCGGCGACCGAGGGTGAGTGAGTGAGATGATCTTGGCCAGTGGCTTTACGGGCATTTAACAAGCCTGCATGTTACACATCAGGGTTGGCCAACCCGAACAGACACACAGACTGTGATGTAATGTAGGTCTTAGGCACCCTTCACTGCTCAGTAAGTTTGTCATGTTTCGGTTGCACGGTGAGTGAGTGAGTGAGTGAGTGAGTGAGATACTTTAGCTAGCGTAACATAATAAGCGCGGCCGTAAAACTGCTGTGATTGTAGCGCAGCACCGCAGCAGACTGCTATGGTCTGTTCAAGGTCTCAAAAGGGGGGCATGGTGTGTGTGTGTGTGTGTGTGTGTGTGTGTGTGTGTGTGTGTGTGTGTGTGTGTGTGTGTGTGTGTGTGTGTGTCTGTGTCTGTGTCTGTGTCTGTGTGTGTGTGTGTGTGTGTGTGTGTGTGT
>NC_085869.1:31644845-31659845 GCF_034702125.1 Engraulis encrasicolus | reverse complement strand
CTGCAGCATTATCCTGTAAAAGGTATGCATGAACCCCAATGCAACTGATTTTATTTTAGTCTTATCTGCGACTCATAATGGCCTATCACTGACAAAAAACTCACATTTGTAACACAAGAGTTAAAATGTCATTTTTAATTGTATGTGTTATGTATCTGCCTACTGTATGTCTGGCCTGTTACATTACCTGTGCTCATATACTGTAATGATGTGAAACAAAAACTAAATACAGTAATTTACAGTACATTTTTGCAGTGCTATATCACACTGAGAAGCGGTTTACATGTACACTATATGGATACATGGAGTTCTTGTTTTTTTTAGATGCGTCCCAGCATCTCTATAAGAGGGTCTGCCTGTCCGTCCGTCCATCCGCTGTCCGTCCATCTGAAACGTATTCCTTCAATTGTTCCTTCCTGCGTCCACAAGGCGGAGGCAGAGAGGCATTTTGGCCTGGAGCGAATGCGTGCCAAAGCGTAAATGATATGGTACCAAACCGGCAAGGTTAAGTTGATTACATTGTGAGACAACTGAGGGGGGCGTTCAATTTTCGGCATTGTTTTGCGTTTGGACAGTGGGAGGCAACTTTGTTCCTTCTCCACAGCACACCAACACCACTGTGAGTGTCACTTAATGTTCACGGTCTTGTGATACACTTCGGCTCATGAGGATGTCAAACGTGAAGGGGACTTTATCATGTTGTGTATGATAGTGTCGCGTTGTGCTCAGCTATTTTGGTTCATCAGAAACTCGCGGAAATGAACAATTTAGAAGTCGGCAGGCAGTATTTGACACAGATGTTTGTGCTCGGATAGAGGTGCGTTAGCATGGCATAAACTTCATTCAAAAACTGTTAGAAAGATCACATGTATGACTCCAATCTGTGAACAGGACATGTGCCAATTCTTTTTAGTTTTTTAACAACAGCAGCAAGGTTCCATCTCAATTGTCACTTTCTCTCAACATTCTATTCTTAACGAGCGTCTGCAACCACCATTCTAGAAGTCTATTGTTCAGTTCTTCAATGCAATGTGATATTGTCTTGCTGGAATGTTTATAACAGCCAGCTGCTTGACTCAATGGTAAAGGTGCTGGATTAGAGATATGGAGGTTGGTATGGTGTTATAATGTGGACAAAAGGTCCACGAGCGCCACTTACTGTACACGCGAGGTATTTTATTCTGCGCGCGCGTAGACACTGTCGCGCGCGCGAAGACACTGTCGCGCGCGCGATTTTGCTCTGCGCGCGCGCGCAAACGCTGCCACGCGCGCGCAAACACCGTCTCACGCGCGAGAGGTGACATGAATTTCCTCACGCGCGCGAGCAGAAATATGAATATTTAAATTATCTCCTCCCACTGGTTAGCATAACAAATGAGGCGGAAGTTTGTTTAGTCCATAGTAGTCAAACACGGAGATCTCAGATCTCAATTGCTGATAGACTATCGTTGCTACGGTGGCTGCAAACGACCACCTTTGAAACACAACTGAAACGCAACTCACGGCTGCGCTGACAAGGGCATTCACCTCTTTATTAGTAAACCCATTTTATTTTTTGGTGGATGAAAACATTGTGTCAATATGCTATGTCTATGTTCGCCTTATTCACCCGGAACGTTCTAAAGACGTTGAGGGGTACACTTCAGGGGTACATTCGGCAACGCACCAGCTGTCATGCCGCCTCACTTTTGTGTGCCCAAATGTTCGTCCTCAAAGAGAAAAAAATCCTACCGTGGACAGACTTTCCACCGTTTCCCCAAAGAGCAGGCACTTCGCCGTGAATGTATAAATCACATCAAGAGGGATCCTGGTCCATATTTCAAGGTAAGATGCAAAATTATGTTCAATCATACGCATTAGCTAGCACAAATAAGCTAGCTCGCCAAACTTGTCGTGGCTCGTGTAGCCTAATGACGCGAATGCCTCGGTGAAATAAAAACATATGAATGTGTAATTACACAACGCTACATTTATATGATATTTCCAGATCGCTATTTTCAAGATTAGGCTTTTAATTGTGTGGTAAGCGATCCGATGGCCATTGATTTTGTGCTACCAGAACCAGTAGCATAGGCCTACTTGATTCCCTGATTGTCGCTCCCAACGCAGGACGCTCCCCGGTCAGCTCGCTCCCACTAGCCAGACTATCGATCCCACCGCCATATAACGGAGCTAGTTATCTTTTTGATGTTAGTTTTTTGTTTCTAACCCTAAACCTAACCATAACCCTAAACCTAACCCTAACCCTAAATGGCTTGTATGTGGCAGTGTATGATAATACGTGAAATATAATCGGGTGGGACTACACGTCCGGGAGTGATAGAAACACCTGGGACTACACGTCCGGGAGCGATCTCAGTTGGGAGTGTCCATCTACCTCCCGGCCTACTTGTGCCAAAATCAAGTTGTTTTGCTAACGAACTAAAATGCATACCCTGGTATTTATGGTTACAGATCAACGCTGAGACCAAGGTTTGCTCTGAGCACTTTGAGAAGCAGTGTTTTGTAAAGACCGCCCGTGGTATCACAAAGCTTATAAGGATGCCGTGCCACTTTGTTCGCCTGAACTTCAGAGAGGCCAAAGAGGAGAATCATCATTCGCAGACCGAGGTTAGTTTGTTCAGTCAATATTCAACTGACATGTGTTTAGCAACCCTCTAATAATAATAATAATAAACTGAGCATAACCGCGTTCGTCCCGCGACCGTTCCGCCTTGGTATGTTTTGACCCCTTACATATCGCACGAAGCAAAGCGCTCAGGCCTGGGCAGGTTGCCGTGGCAACGCTTCGCACAGCCCTGGCTGGTAGAGCTGTGAAGGATTTTGAATGCCAGGCAGCCAGTAGGGTACAGGGTACAGTACAGGCAGTGTTGGGTAAGTTACTTTTTAAAAGTAGTGAGTTACTTTACTTTAGTTACTGCGTTCAATTGTAACTGAATTACTTTACTTATTACTAAATTTAAAAAGTAACTTGTTACTTATTACTTTACTTTTTCACGGGAAAACGGATTTTAACCAGCACACCTCATAATACACCTGCTTCCCAGGTTGTAAGCCGGCTGTGTAAATGGCCTAATATTTTAATCTGTGCAAACTGTAGGCCTACCTCTATGGAATCCCTCATATAGGCCTATTGTCATTCTCACATCTAAAATGCATTTCATGGTTGCCCTGTAGGCCTGTTTATAAAAGTGTCAATACATTTGAATCTAGTCTAACATTACGCCATAGAATAGAATTTTGTATTTTATTGTCATGTCAGTATTAAAAATACTTTTGGTCTCACAGAATAAAAACAGAATGAGTAAGGTGAGATATACCATACCATACCAAACAGAAATGTTGTAGGTAGGACACTCTGCTTACATCCTCTCCCAGATGTTGCAGCTCAGGCTACTCCAAAGCCTTTCAGTTTCCTGCGCATTGCATTGCATATGCATCAACATTATTATTAAAGATTCTGCCGAATGCAGAATCCGTTCGTGCTGGAAGACGGTTTGATCAGGCACATTTGAATAGCCTGAAGAACGTGGCGGCCTCAACGCCATGGTGTTGCTTGCGCTGTTGTTCTCACGTTATTATTCCCAATTACTTGACTCGCGCTGGCAGCTGCTGCTGAAGGAGCAACCCAAATTGTTTTTTTTTTTTTTGCCGTGTAGCCTATTTAGCTGTCATCAGTGAGCACAAAAGAGGCTATGGCATTTGCGATATGGGGTACAGCTGTTTTAGAATGCATTAGCGTAACGATGAACTCGGAATGACTGTAGATTTAACTGCGCAGCGAATCACTTTCACTTTCCCTCTATGGCGTAAATTAAAAGGTTAGAAAAATTGATGGTGGAACTCCAAATATTGGAGTATGGTTAACCACATCACAGCGCAATGGGCTCATGAAAGTCCCAGTGAAAGACCTTGCATGCACGAGGAAGGAACAGCAGTCTACATGCGCGCGCTCTCACACACCCACACCTGAGAGCCCGAGAAGGGCTGGGGAAAACGGGACCCACTAGTTTGACGCCCTCTCGGTACTTCACATGGTAATCAAACATTTCAAACAAGCGATTTAAACAGCCATTCGTGCATCTAGAACTACTAATAACAGCAGACCTTAAGATGATTTCAAGGCTGAAATTTATAACGAGTAACGACCGTTACGGCAGCGCAGTAACTGTAATTAAATTACTGAAATTTGAAGAGTAATGCGTTACGTTCCTACGTTAGTGCCAAAAGTAATTAAATTACGTAACGACGTTACTTTGTAACGCGTTACACCCAACACTGAGTACAGGGTAAGCTCGCTTTTATGCTGTTATTGAGAATTTGATTGAATGAGCAGGCGTTGTAAACTATTCTATGCATCAAAAAGCCCTATGTTCTGCGCAGTGCTCCTCCCTCCGAGTCCAGTGACTTTTTAATAACTCACTTTTCTAAAGTTTTAACTTGGATTTCTGTCACGTTTAAACGCCACCGCTCCTGGATCTCTCTCTATGCTGTGCCCTGCCTAGTATTTCTGAGTCCCCTGAAATAGGCTGTCTGCATTCTCTTTTTTAATGCACTGGGCCCTTTCTTTCAAATTAGTCAGTTTGTTTCAGATCTTGTCATTTCTGCTATAGGTGACTGCTCAAGATGTGGCTTCCTGTAGTTCAGAGATAGTTTTCAAAACTGCCTCAAGCTTATGTAGTAGTGTTAAGAATAAACAGGTGTGGAACATATGGCCTATATTTGAATAGTTGTGGGAATAACTGTGGGAACATGGAGCAGCAAGAATAAGCTGTGGGACCAATGGGCTGTGGGAACATAGAGCAGCTGACCCCCAACAGGGTCTTCATGGTTGTATGACCTGAATACATTTTCAAAGCGGAGCCACAGGATGCGGACTTCTACTCTTTTCCACTATTAGACGCGCCTTTGTCCTGCACCTGGCCTCAGCGAGGTGGGATGTGCATACTCTTACTTTTATAAAAATGTTGTATATTGACCACTAATTCTGTGCATGCTGTCATACAGAGATGATGACCCATTCCTGAAGTTGGACGCCAGAATGCAGGAAGGTGCTGTTTAAGAGCCTAGGTAGGTATTTGCTCTCAAGACACTTGTCTGCGACAATTTAGGAAACACTGTCAAAGTGTGTGAATGACGAAGACCAGCTTACAATGTTTTCTCTTCTCTTTTCTTTTGTTTCTGTGCTGTGTGGGACATGTTTGACATGTAAATAGACCACTAGGCTAGTTCAGTTGTTGGCGGTGGATTTATGTTGATTATAAATACAAGTCCTTTAGTAGGCTAGTAGGCTAACTAATTAATGTGAGCATGACCTACTGTGTCATGCTAAACAAGCAGGAAGCTGGGCATTCTTGGCGACTCTGAGAACTATAATACAGGCCAAGTCGTCATTGTTATAAGATGGTAATAACATCATCAAATATTTGCCCTGTTGAATGGATGTACGTTTTTGCGTCACATCCTGTTGATGCTAAAATTACGTGCACTGTTACATCAAGATCCATGAACTTGTCAGCAGTGCAGCCAGCCTTCTTTCTATGGTCGTAATGTAATCGTTTACAGCTCTCGAAATGAGCAGACAGCTCAGCTGCTTGGTGCATGCTCTTACCAATCGGTCTATATTATTCCCTCTTGCATTATTTATTTTCAGGCGGTGGAAGAAGCACTTGCAGGTATGCTACCGACCAGGCTCCTCAACATCAATCCGAGACCGAAGATGAACCGGGATGAAGCAGTTAGATTGAGGTAAACATCTACACACCCCTGTTCAAATTCCAGGTTTTTGTTACGTAAAAAAATGACAGAAAACAAACTTAAAGCTTTAAAAGGAAAGAATAGAAAATAAAAAACTTCTATCTACATCGTTGCATAAATATGCACACCCTTAACCTAATACCTTGTTGCAGCACCTTTGGCTTCTATTACAGCACTCAGTCTTTTTGGGTAAGAGTCTATCAGCATGGCAAACATAGAAGTGACAATATTTGTACACTTATCTTTGCAAAAGTACTCAAAATCTGACAGATTGCGAATGCATCTCATCTGCACAGTCCTCCTCAGATTGCCCAACAGATTTTCGGTGTCATACAGGTCTGAACTCTGTCTGGGTCTTTCCAAAACCTCAATCTTATTCTAATGAAGCCATTTTTTGTTGATTTTTGGCATTTGCCTAAAAGTAATTGTCGTTCTGAATGATTAAGGTAATCCGCATCATTACCTTTCTAACAGGGGGCAGTATGTTTTATGCCACTACAATGGCCCCTGTGGAACTGTTCTAAATTCCAACCTCCCAGTTACAGCTGAAGAACGATAATCACATAGCATGATGCTGGCACCTTCATGCTTCACTTTACGCTTGGTGTTACCTTGGCAATGAGGTGTTGTTACCTTTTGTAATTATGTCCAAAATGTTAAACCTCGGTTTCACCTGACCATAATACGTCTTCCCACATGCATTTGGGAGATTACAGAAATATTTTTTGCAAAATGTACTCCACCAAGATTGAACTTTTTGGTCATAATTCGAAAGGGTATATTTGGCAAAAAACATCACCCCAATAACACCATACTTAAAGTGAAGTATGGTGGTGGGAGGGTTCTTTTGTGCTGTTTTTCTTCAGCTGTCACTGGGGCCTTCATTAGGTAGGAGGCAATTATGAACATTTCCACAGGGGCTGTGGTAGTGGCACAAAATCTTCGCCCCCCTGGTAGAAAGGTGAAGATGCAGAGGAACTAATCTTTCACAACGACAATTTCCCTAAGCGCACACCTAAATCTACTAAAGACTGGCTTCACCAAAATAAAATGGAGGTTTTGGAATGGCCCAGATTGGGGGCCTTGTTGGGTGATCTGAGGAGGACTGTGGGAGATTGCACTCGCAATCTTTCTGATTTGGAGGGCTTTGCAAAGAGGGGTGAACGAATATTCAAGTGAAAAGAGAAGTCCGCGACACTGCTTGTCTATTTATTATTTAATCGAGCAACGTTTTGACCTTCAGGTCTTCATCAGGCAAAGACACTTTTATTAAATAATTAATTAATTAATAAATAATTAAATAATAAATAGACAAGCAGTGTCGCGTTCTTCTCTTTTCACTTGGATTTACTCTCATTGTCCTGCACCTGGCCCATCGAGTGGGATGTGCACACATCTACTTCTCTGAGGGTGAACGAATATTGCCATATTAATGTGTGCCATGCTGAGACTCTTACCCACAAAAGACTGTGCTGTAATGAAGGCCAAATGTGCTGCAACTAAGTATTAATTTAAAGGTGTGTACATTTTTGCATTGCATTGCATTGAATAATAGTTTAGATTGAAGGAGGGAAAAGCTGTGAATTTATTTGTCTCTCTGTCATTTTTTTTACATCACAAAAACCTTGCATTTGAAGAGGGGTGTGTAGACTTTTGGGAGCCACTGTACATGTAGAAATTATGTGTTCATATCACTAACCCTCTTGGTTTAGCACGATAATGAAAAGAACTGTGAGCAAAAATGTGGCTAGCAGAAAACCAGAGTGGCTAGTGACTTGGGAAAACCACTAGCCACTGTGGCCGGAGAGCAAAACATAATGTCAAACCCTTGTCTGTACCCAGACATGGGTTCTACCAGCTGTACGGATACCCAAACACAGCCTGTCACATCGTATGCAAAGCGCAAGTCTGAATTAAATTTTCTAAACACATGTACCTAAAAAGTGGACCACAGTCACCTTGTAGTTTGAATACTTTTACTTGAAGGAGAGGATTGTGCACATCCCAGAGAAAGGTGCAGTACGAAGGTCAACTGTAGTTTTCAGAGTGAGGAGTCTGCACACTTAGAATCGTTTTTGTTGCGTTTTATTTTTTCATGGCAGGATAACGTTTCTACCTCAACAGTCTTCTTCAGATTCTCAGATTCAGATTTTTCATTGTTTTTGGACAAGTTGGGTAAGACTGTATTATGTGCCAGTGCTTGAGTATTACCTGTTTGATTTCATTTGCCAACAATTAGAATTATTTTACACTGTCTGGACAAGATGTAGAAAACTACTACTGACCGACAGTGATCTGTCATGTTCTTAATACTGTATATCCTGTCATTACAGACAAGGCGGCCGGAAACTTTGATGACCTCAATGACACTGGCTAGGTGAAGGACATCAAGAAAATGGCATCCGGTCACCAGACATCAGCTCATAAGCCACAACGTCATCAACCATTTTGCGCCAAAAATGAAGCCGTTCACATACCATGGCATCCTAAGCAGGTAATTTCATACCTCTCAGTAACCTCAGAATGTTGCTGGTGAAGGAGAACATCCCGTTCAATATCAATATTACACAGAATAAACAAAATCATCACTTCCCATAATTTCTACCACATGTTTCAATAGGCAGCACCACACTACTGTGCAACAGTGAGAGAGAGCGGGCAAGGACAAGTAAAACGGACCTACACTACAGCAAGACTTTGACACTTCTCCACGTGAGAGGCAGCCATCGCCCCCACCGTGGAGCAGTGTGTACCCAGTACCCCCAAAAGAGGAGATGATCCGACGCCATCACAGCCGATTTCCAAAATTGTACACCAAACTCTGTATGGGCGTGTGTGTGTGTGTGTGTGAGATATTGTAAAACTTTTCAGTCCTTCTTCTATACTATACAGTGTATAAATATGCATGTGAAAACCTAAATATGCATTAAAAACCATTACTGAGGTTAAGAAATGCATTATAACAAATACATCTGATTCAGGTGTACTGTACATTGAAATGTCTTTATTTGCCACAAATACATCACATCCTGGAAACCTGTACAATGTGTGGATTCAAAGGTCTGCCAGATCTTTGTGATGGCACAGGATTGCAGTGGAACCCAAACATAGCCTAGGAGCTCCCACGCCATCTCACCAACTGCCGATATGCAGTATGCCTGAATTTCCTGTACAGCAAAGAAATGTAGAGATTGTGCCTTCATCGAGAATAGGTCATTTGGAATCACAACAATTATTCAATTTACTTTGTGCGTGTGGTGTAGCTATTGCTGTTATTATGTTACTACTAGTGACCCATTTAGTTGAGCTTAATAGTCTACATGACATCTCTGCACTTGTGTTACCACTATTGGGATTGGCTGCTCCCTAAATGAAAATGAGAAAAACTTGCCCGGATGAAATGTTATGAACTGTGTGCGTTGTGCTGCTTGCTGAAGTAACATGACACCCACATCACCTTCCAGAAATAAAGTGTATACAGGCTACCTAACCAGAGTCCTAGAGACCTGTTGCTGCTGTGTGATGAAATCCAGGCAAAGACCCACCTGCTTTGGCAATTGCTGCAACATGTAAAAAAGGTAGACAGATTAGGCCCCTGTAGATATGGCATGTGTAGATGGATTCACTTAATTCTTTAACCACTTAAATGGCTTGGGTCAGACAAGCTGGGCTGCACACTGACCTCTTCCATGTTGCCCATGTGGTTTCGTTGGCTGTGTGTGACCACCTCCGTACAGGGGCAGATTTATTTATTTATTATTTATTTATTTATTTATTAAAATGTCTGCACCTTTTTATTAAATGTATTGCATTGCACTGGTATCACATTGCATTAAATGTACTAGCCAAGTGACACAAACAGAGCAGGTAAATACAGTCTTGATCTGTACCATTTATGTCACTTCTTAAAGATTCAATTATTCAACTCTATATTCGAAGAGGCCGGTATTGCGCTACCATTTTCCATGAACCAGTCAACTTCTGGGAGTCATTGCAGTACTTTGAGAAAGTGATCTTACTTTCTAGCCTAATCATTCATTGTGCTTGTGTCAGTATTGTAGTGTCATTGGTTATTTACAGTGTGTCGACGCCATCTACTGGATACTCCACTCACGGTTCATTTTCTATCCACTTAATCATTTCATTCCAAAGCACAGAGTGAGCTCTTTGATGCAATGTAGGCTAAATTCACCCAGAGCTCTAGTTGTGTATACCCGTTGGATCGCTGAATACATAGCCTACATTAAATCCATATTTCAGCCTCCGGTATCAAGTCAACTGCGGCCGTCTTGTACAGTGTCGTCACCAGCTATGGAGAACAGTGGCAAAATGAATGATTGTTCCAACCGATTTCAATAAAGGGTTTCTGATCTGACCGCTTGAATTGACTATCCAGCTCCCTCTTTTATTGCAATGCTTACCAGCAAAAGTATCAAACACACTTGAATCCTTACACATTACAAATATCTGACTGGACCATCGTAGGAAACAGGTTTGTACCGGTAGGCCTATGTCTCTCAGTCATGAATCATGCACGGAGCTGGATTTCAGTGAAACATTGCACTTACAACATGTTAACTTAAGGTCTATGTAAACGTGCATTTTGGTCTTCTTTGCAAAACAACTATGTCATCATGCCAAATACCTAGCCTGCTAACTTTAAGCTCTTAAAACACACTCGTCGTGAGCAAAATGAAGCTTGACAGGAATAGTCCTAGGCTACAACACGAACCATATTCAGTTGATGAAATGTCTACTCACTTTATTCCTCATCTGCTGTCTGCGAATCTCAACAAGTTCGCCCATGAAATAAACAATTAAAAACAATGTTTTCATAAAAATGGGTAAGAAATAGAGGTAAATGCCCTTGTCAGCAACCTTCAGTCATTCCACTCGTCAGTAAACGCGAGCTGCAGTCACAGTAGCAACGATATAAACAATTGATCTTGATATCTGTGTATGACTATTTCGGACTAAACAAACTTCCGCCCCGTTGGTTATGCTAATCAGTGGGAGGAGATAATTTAAAGATCGCCTCTCAACGTTATTTCATTAATACTGCCGTGTTCCCCAATGTTATTGAATGTGTTACGCGTTGGTCCTGTTTTAAAAAACGCACTGGTTGCTTTGTTTCAAGACGTTTTTGCAAGCTGGCAAGGTGGCTTGTGGAGAAACGAGAGAGTGTTCCGTGTTTCTCGTGGAAATGCGTCTCTGATTGGCTCACTCCTCCTGCTCTCGAAGAAACGCGTCTCTGATTGGCTCAGTCCTCTAGTTCTTGGAGGGAATGTAATGGCAAACAGAGTCGCCACTTCCCCGGGTGGTACTGCACTATAGGGGCGCCAGCGGAGGCGTGCAGGCTCCATTCAGGGCTGTGCTCTTTCGACAGCGACCCCTAGGCTTGCTGCAGGCACGGAGCAACCAGAGTGAGTTGGCTTTATATATGAGGCTTTGTGCTGTGTGTGTACCTGAGAGTAGCAACCAGCTGATAGCTAAGCTAAGCTATGTTTCGGGCCACCAGACGTTGCTTGTTTTGAAAACAAGCAGAAAAAAAATACTCGACATGTTTTTAGATAAATGGGTCGATATAAACCTTTGTGGGCAACGCCTTCTTTCGACGTGACGAAACACAGAAAGGCTTTCGTGATTCGCTCGTTTCTCTGCATTATTAATGTAAATTGGGAAACACCGGGAAACACAGCCAGGAGAGTTGACGCACCGCTATGAGAGCCTTGCAAGTGAGTTTAACTTGGGGTGACCGTCCGATCTTCGAAAGGAGTGAGTAAAACTGAGTTTTATCGGAAGTTGGCCTTTAAATATTCATGTTTCTGCTCGCGCGCGTGAGGAAATTCATGTCACCTCTCGCGCGTGAGGCGGTGTTTGCGCGCGCGTGGCAGCGTTTGCGCGCGCGCGCAGAGCAAAATCGCGCGCGCGACAGTGTCTACGCGCGCGCGCAGAATAAAATACCTCGCGTGTGCAGTAAGTGGCGCTCGTTGACCTTTTGTCCACATTATGACGCCATAGGTTGGGAGTTCGAATCCTACTTGGACCCATGTTGATTTTCAAAATTATATCATATGCAATGTTCCTCAGCCAACTGGTGCTGGATTAGAGATATGGAGGTTGTGAGTTCGAATCCCACTCGGACCCATGTTGATTTTCAAAATTATATCATATGCAGTGTTCCTTACCCAACTTAAAATACCATGTATGTCATTTAGTATCAATGGCAAAGGCGCTGGATTAGATATATGGAGGTTGTGAGTTCGAATCCCACTCGGACCCCTGTTGATTTTCAAAATTATATCATATGCAGTGTTCCTTAGCCAACTTAAAATACCATGTACAGTATGTCATTTAGTATATCCCCAAAACACGGAGCTACAACACTTTCAAGATGGCTGAATCGAAGATGGCTGAATTGTTTGGCCCATAACTTCTGACTGGGTGGATGGATTTTTTCCAACATTTCTTTTACCTTTGTTTTCTCAATAGTAGTTTGTTTTTAATTTAGGGATAGAGATATCAATCATCTCTGCCCCAAAAGGCAAGCCCGCTTCCAGCATTTTCTGTGAGAATGCAATCTGATGGTGAAAAGCTGGCATTGAAAATTAAGCGCATAATTCACCCAAACGGTTTTATTTATTTATTATTTGGCGATGTTTAGATTCTTTCCCACAGGCACATGATGCTGAAATGGCGTGATACTAAAGGTTGATAAATAGCCTACTACTAATGTCTGGTAATTTGTAATGTAGCCTATTTGAACTATGTGAAATCTGAAATTAGATGGTTCTTTTCCAAATCCAAGCATGATGGGCTTATTATAGCCTAAACTGCAAAAAAATAAAGCCCTCTCTCATCATTTCGCTGCCTGCCACATTATTTGGAGTTTCCATGGGCAATATGACCAATAAACAAAAAGCACATCCTCAGGGGGGGCCTTGACAGGTTAGGAGGAGGCCAGCGGGCGTTTGGGGGAAAAAAGGTTGGAACTGGCATAGAGGGACGCATCTGTTGTCCGCCTGTCGGCCTTGTTATCCACATGTCCTGTTTATACGTACATGGATAAAATATATTTTCTTTTCTCTTTTCTCTTTTCTAAAAATCTCTGCACGCGTGTAACCAGGACCTTAGACAGTAGGACCAAATTCGCTCAAATGAATAGTGTTAAAAAAGTGTTATTATCTTAGTATTTTATGTTTTCATTCTGCTTGACCAAGTCATGCTTTTAGCATTTTTTTTTATTGTTTAACTTGAGTCTTTAAGACAATGTACAGCACTTTGGCCCGTTTTCACTCTTTTTAAATGTTGATAAAGCTTATACTTACTTACTATGTTAAACTGTTGAATGCATGTTAAATCAAGCATATACTTGGTCCTACTTTCCTACTTTGTGTGTTCCTGCGTGCTTGCGTAAATGAGGGAGACCAATTGATTACCTCATACCTGCAGTGCAGTATACTACCTTGTCCACTAGACTACATTAAAACATTTTAGTGTATGTTGTATGCATCTGTTCATTTTACATATTTGTGAATATACAGTATATAGTTTTATATCCATGCATTCAACCAATTGAAAAAAAATGCGCCTTTGCATTGTTCTGTGATGGAATGGTGTCGTCAAATAAGTTGGAGGTTGGAGCAGACATCACGCAAAAAAAGTTTTCTTTTCTTTTAGTGTGCTGACCAAAATAATGCATATAATAACTGAAAAATAATATCAACTTTGTATGTGTAATTGTGTTACATAGTGTAATAGTGTAGTCAAATAGAATGTTGACATACTGCACAATAAGTGCTCATTTCAATATTACAAGAGTAGGAGCAACTGGAAGAGTGTCAAAGTTTGACTATGTGCATGTTGAATTAACACTGTAAAATGTACAGTGTATATAGCAATTAGTGTATACTGTAGCTTGTGGTGTAGTATGATAGCTGTTCTGCAGTGGGTTGCACCAGCTGATCACAAGTTAGAATGCAAGTTTGGGTGTAAGGTCCAGCTTAGCCTTTTTTAGGACAAAAATAAATAAAAGTCATGGACCAGATAATATCTGTGGGCGTGTAATTAAGACATGTGCAAGACAGCTGAGCCCAATATTCATGTGTATTTTTAATAAATCTCTGCAGACACAACATGTACCCAAGGTCTGGAAACATGCTGTTGTGGTCCCTGTCCCCAAATGTGGTAGACCAAATACTTTGAATGATTTTAGACCCATCGCCCTAACCTCAATTTTAATGAAAAACTTTGAAAAATTGATAAGGTCGCACATTTTAAGGAATGTCGAAAATGATTTAGACCCCATGCAGTTTGCCTACAGGCCAAACAGAGGAGTAGAAGATGCCACCATCACCCTATCTCATCAGCTCCTGAAGCATCTTGAAGTGAGTGGGTCACACGCACAAGTATTATTTATTGACTTTTCATCAGCTTTTAATACCATTCAACCACACATTTTAGTAAACCGTCTTCTTACACAGTTTTCTTTAAGTTTTAATCTTGTTGGTTGGATTTTAGACTTTTTAATTAATCGAACACAGAAAGTTAGGGTGAATGGAGTTATGTCCAGTCAGCTTTCCTCCTCCACAGGCTCGCCACAAGGGTGCGCACTCTCACCCCTCCTGTTTATCCTGTATACAAACATGTGTCAGAGTAAATATGCCAATAGAACCATCATCAAATATGCCGATGACTCTGTTATCGTAAGTTTGTTACAGAAAGAGGAAAGAGGTCATGGACCGATAATTGAAGACTTTGTCCAGTGGTGTGACGAATCACACCTTAAACTGAATATATCCAAAACTAAGGATATGCACCTTGATTTTGGGAAAAAATCAAGGTATGTTGATATGAAAGGTCAACTAGTGGAACAAGTTAAATCCTACAAATACTTAGGGACCATCTTTGACTCCAAATTAAATTTCCAGGACAATTGTGAAGCTGTATGCAAAAAAGGTCAACAGCGTTTACACTGCTTGAGGAAGCTTTGCCAGTTTAATGTTGATAAGTCCATGATGATTTTGTTTTATCGTTCCTTTATTGAATCAATTTTGTCTTTTTCTTTAGCTTCATGGTTTGGCAATGTCCCCCTTACACACAAGAACCGCCTATACCAAATTGTTAAGTGGTCAAGTAAACTGATCGGTGAACCACAGCTGCACCCTTCTTCCCTGTATGCAAAGCAACTACAGCGGATAGCAATGGCTATCCTAGATGATAGCCGACACCCTTTGCATAGTG
>NC_085869.1:31627345-31629845 GCF_034702125.1 Engraulis encrasicolus | reverse complement strand
CTGCCTGCCTCACAGCCCCAGGAGGAGTTGGTGTGTGTGTGTGTGTGTGTGTGTGTGTGTGTGTGTGTGTGTGTGTGTGTGTGTGTGTGTGTGTGTGTGTGTGTGTGTGTGTGTGTGTGTGTGTGTGTGTGTGTGTGTGTGTGTGTGTGCATGTGTGCGCGTGCACGCGTGCATGTGTGTGTGGGTTGGAGAGGAATTAAGTTGTGCTACTGAGCCCCTGGGTGAAAGTCCCCATAGTGGCATGAGAGAGAGAGAGAGAGAGAGAGAGAGAGAGAGAATAATAAAACGTAGAGAAGAAAGATTGGTACAGTGAGAGAGGAAAAGAAAGAGAGAGAGAGAAGACAGAGAGAGGGTAAGAAAAGAGAGAAAGAGAGAGATATGCGTTTGGATTGATTTATTGGGCCCAGAGCATGAGGGGCTGGTGCGGTAGACAGAGGACGGGGTGTAGCCACAGTTACAATATGGCTTCTGGGGATACACCACAGAGAGAAGCCCACACCTGTGTGTGTGTGTGTGTGTGCGTGCGTGCATGCGTGTGTGTGTGTCAAGGACAGAGTTCACATTCATGGAGGCAGCCTGGTGCATGTTAACCTGGTTCTCACGAAGTATAACGAAGATGCACGAAGCGCGAAGGGTCTGCGCGACCCAGGCTAGGTGCATGTTACTGTAGCTGCATGATAATAGCAGGAAAAAGAAAAGCATGATGATGTAAGGTAACCTATGGATAGGAATGATACAGTTGAGGGCGTCATGCATGTACAACCACTCTATCTAGAGCTAGAGTGTGAACATGTGAAAGCTCTTCCTTCCTGCTCATGGTATTCAACGGTGTGTTTCTGGACAATGATTTGAATCAGGAAAGTTGCCAAACATTACGTATGAGCTTATATGAGTCATATGATGGCTTTCTGTCTGCTTCCTGAGACCACAAAAGACCTGAAGGCCGAAATGTTGTCACGTAAAAAAAAAACCCTTACCAGGACCTTCACCAGGATTCAAACTGTCTACTTCACCCTACTCTCTTTTTCTCTCCTCTCCTGTCCTCTCCTCTCACGTAAGTTGGAGTGTGCAGCATTGTTACGCTTATTCAAACTTTTGTCCCAGGCCACCAAACCACAGCAACACACCAAGTGCCAACACCACTTTAACTACTATGTGTTTGTTCCCGTCCGTATGCAGTATGCCTCTTTGGACAATCTCATGACTCATCATGTCTTACTCTGCCACATGACAAATGAGTGTCACAGCGAGGCTACCTTGTCCTCTTTGTGTCCTTCACAGAAAATGAGTCCTGCTTCCTCTGTTCCAGTCCATCGCTTTTATGACATGTATCCTGTCCAGTACTGCGTATACGTAGCTTACCTCCATTGCAATTACGGCACAATGAAGTAGTGGCACGAAGACAGATGCGTACCTGCGGACTGAAAGAGACTGTTAACTAAGCATCTTTAAAACAGACAGAGAGAGAGAATTTTTCGATGACAGTGATTAATTCTTTTCTGATTGATTTGACTTTTGCCAACATGTCAGGCTCTGTGTCATTTGTGTATACCGCCCATGTCTCTATTATTTAATTGAATTCCTTTTGTTTAAATGTCCTTGGGGAAACTTACTGCGAAACTTCCGGAGCAAAATGAATTGAAATGAAATGAGGTTGACAGGGTTCAGACATGGTTCAAGTGTTTGAGTAGCTGAACTTGAAGCCCAGGGTCTAACTCCTTGTGTTTCTAAACGGCACATTTTTTTAAATGAGAGTGAGGGAAAAAAGGAATAATTAAAAGTTTTCCGTGCCGCGCTGCAGTCCTCTGGTGTACTTCGACAGATTCTCTCCAGCCTCCACTGTGGCTGCTGCAGTGCCTAATTAAAATACAGAAATACAGAAAAGTATGTCTGGTGTGTGTGTGTGTGTGTGTGTGTGTGTGTGTGTGTGTGTGTGTGTGTGTGTGTGTGTGTGTGTGTGTGTGTGTGTGTGTGTGTGTGTGTGTGTGTGTGTGTGTGTGTGTGCATCCGTATGCATGTGCGCGTGCATGCATGTACGTGTGTGCACAGAGACCTTGTAGCTGGTATTTCAGCCTCTTGGCAAACGTGTCCAAGGCCCCATCCACCTCTGTAAGAGTATTCAGGCGCTCTCTTTAGATGTAGAGGTTGGAGCAGATCAGAAGGTTGCCTAATGAATAACCCAAATGCTGAAAATCTCGTCTTTTGAAATTCACTGCAAAATGGGACTGCCACCGTGACTGAAATGTTTAAGGTGAAAGTACCCTTTAAGGACACTTTCAGACCTAGTCAGGCCTTGTCCCCCTGGGTGGGGACTCGCAATGATCCGATTGATTCAGCACTGATGCTGTGTTCCATTATTCACCCTCTGTACTGTGTACCTTGTTTGAGTGCAGTGAAGTACCCTTTCCACCCTCCGCAATTCACGAGGTGAGTACATTCCGATTCCCGTTCTGTCTGATACACTTAACGGAAATGACGGTTGGTCGCGTGACATCCGAGT
>NC_085869.1:31619845-31622345 GCF_034702125.1 Engraulis encrasicolus | reverse complement strand
CCTGTAGTTGCAGATCAGATTAACAAAACAATCTGGATGTATCTGGTCTCCCTCTTCTTTAGAGAACTGCCTCTCGTCAGCAAGGTTAATGGGATGTCTGGAGTGCATAATTTTTTGACTTCATGCCATATAATCTCAATTGATTTTTGTCAGGGCTTTGACTGGGCTATTCCAGAATGTGTATTTCATTATTATGAAGCCATTCTAAAGTCGATTTGCTTCTAAAGTATGGGTTGTTGTCACATTTCAGGACCCATACTCTTGTGTGCTTCAACTCTGTGACGGACTACCTCACCTTTTTCTGTAAAATATCTCGATAAACTTCTGAGTTCATTGTTCCACTGATAATAGCAAACTATCAAGGGCCTGAGGCAGCAAGGTAGCCGCATATAATGATGCTCCCGCCACCATACTCAAAGGTGGAGATGATGTTTTGGTGAAGGTGTGGTTCTCTAGTTCTCCTCCAAACATTACATTGTGTGTTCCCCTGAACAATTGAACTTTGGTTTCAACGTTGGTCTACAGAATATTTTGCAGTAATTCTATGAAGCATATAAATGCTTTTTCGCAAACCTCAAAGGTGCAGCAATATTTTTTTGGACAGAAACCCCATTAATTTTATATTGGCAGAATGAATCCCATATTTAGCTATTCTTGGTTACATCTCCTTTTCTGAGTATGGTGGCGGGAGCATCATTATATGCGGCTACCTTGCTGCCTCAGGCCCTTGACAGTTTGCTATTATCAGTGGAACAATGAACTCAAGTTTATTGTGATATTTTACAGAAAAAACTTGAGGAAGTCTGTCACACAGTTGAAGCACACAAGAGTATGGGTCCTGAAATGTGACAACAACCCATACTTTAGAAGCAAATTGACTTTAGAATGGCTTCATAATAATGAAATACACATTCTGAAATAGCCCAGTCAAAGCCCTGACAAAAAACAATTGAGATTATATGGCATGAAGTCAAGAAAGCTATGCACTCCAGACATCCCACAAACCTTGCTGACGAGAGGCAGTTCTCTAAAGAAGAGGGAGACAAGATACAAAACAGATTGTTTTGTTAATCTGATCTGCAACTATAGGACAAGTCTGGTTGATGATATTGCAACTAACTGAGGGTTAAAACCTACTTAATGCAAGGGTGTACTTACTTATGCCCTGCTCTCCTGTGAATGTTATGGCCTTATGATCAATACAAATATGATAACATGTAAATTTTTGGGTGGAATTAATTAAAGCAGACTCTGATTGTTCCTTCTTGAGATTTCCGGGAAGATCAGACCATGTTTTATGATCAATTTTGACAGAAATGTAAGAAATTTCAAAGGGTGTACAAACTTTTTCCTGGGACTGTATATATAATAATATACTTTATATCTTTGATGAACAGGTGAATAGCCCCATTTGGTGAACTAGGCCATTTATATTAGTTGGTAAACCTCAGAAGTTTGAGTCAGTATGTTCGTGTTTTCAATGGTGTGGTGAATGGCAGGCGATGCCGAGCCTACATCCTTGTCTCTCTGACTGTTCCAACAATGGAGGGATTGTGATAGGCGCAGAAAGAAAAATGCCTGTTTGAACACCCAGTGTAAGCCTACGAGTAACATGAACGCCGTCAAATAGTGTCGCCTGTAGCAAATATAAAAGAAGAAGAAGAAAAAGACTTTCCCCAGAACAACAACACACGGCTGCTGTCAATCATGTCCAGTAACTCTTTTAGAATGCCTCATCGGCCACTGACACTTCTCTCTTCTCTCTTTCTTTTCACCTGAGGAATGAAGATGGCGCAGAAATGTGTGTGTGTGCGTGCGTGCGTGCATGCGCGCGCGTGTTTTCGTTCTTTTTCACCATCTCCTTCCATCTTCCGTCCATTAGAGAAACAAATGCTTTTTCATCTCTCCTCCTCCTCTTTCAAGGCTGGGGGGGCATTCATCTGGGATGTCACAGCATCGGCCTTGAAGACATCTGGAAAGAAATCCAGCCCTGGCTTCTTCTTTTTGTGTCCGCGTAGCTTGAAACACACCAAACAGAGTTGAGGAAGAAAGTGTGTAGATAATCACTGGCATAGTAGGTTATAGCCTCAACCCCCTCTCCTTGTCATTCCAATAGACCAGCCTGCACAGACGGGGTTTACGCGAAGAAAAGACAGACATTGAAATATCCATAGAGCTGTGAGGCCTTTTTTATATTGGTGACAATAAATTTGAGAAGCGAGACAGTGACAGAGACAGGGATGTGGGGTTCCTGTTAAATGAATGGCCTTTCACATTAGTGACAATAGTTGTGAAAAGATAGAGTTCCTGAAATAATGATAAAGATGTTTCTTTTTATTGCCTTCAGGCTTTATATTAGTGACAATAATTTTGGTTAGGAATGGGAAATGCATTGTGGAAATTGCCATGAACCATTTTAGTTCATCCATTTGATCTTGTGCAAACCTTTCCTGCTGTTCAGGTGCTGATAGAGTTCTTTCCTAGTTAATTCAATTTTCAA
>NC_085869.1:31597345-31609845 GCF_034702125.1 Engraulis encrasicolus | reverse complement strand
ATGGTGTTGGTCATGGACATGTGTGTGGTGGTAAATGTTTTGAAGTGTGTATATATGTATTCCTGCATGCGAGTGCAAGTGTGTGTGCATTCGAGTATGTGTGTATGCGTTCGTGTGTCTGTGTTTGTGCATGCGGGCAGTGTATGTGTGTGAGTGAACATAATGTGTTTGCATGTGTGCATGAGGTGTATGTTTGGGAGCACTGGCGTGCACAGACATTTTGGGGGGCAGGTCCTGAGGTTTTGGTGGGGGGCATGTGGAACTGGCGGCTGCAATAACGGTTCGGTGATTTTTAAAAAAAAAAAATCACATTTTGAACATTCCACAGTACGCTAAACAAAACATTTCATTTTTTTAAATGATGAATATTATGTTGGAAAGTTAAAATAATTAGATTACCATGCCTACTGCATAATTTACCGCATGGACTAAAAAGTGTACTGTCGCTTTAAATGCGTGTCTCCAGCGCAGTGATCAGGAAGCGATTCATTCTAACAGATTCCTTACTTGGAAAACTCTGCATCTCCGGTCATTTTTCCTCCATTAGTACCGATTTTAATTAGTCCATGTGTGTTTTCAAACTGTTAAAACGAATATTAAAGCTTAACTCGCATTTCAAGACGTTGTCAGAAGGATTTAGTCTATTACACGGCCGGGTATTGTGAGTGAAAACTGCTACTTTGGGTCGGAGGTTTTATCCGTGTAGGCTACACTTTTCTGGAGGTGTCAAGCACAATCCTCTTTATAGCCTACCTGTTTCCCCCCAAATAAGACATTGCTATGTGCACCCTGCTTTAATTGCTGTGCTGTGCAGAAGGCTATAAGTGGCAGATTTGCTGGAATTTACGCACAACCTTTTTTTTCTCCCTGGCCGTGACCGCTGTTCTGTTCCATGCCGTCGGTCACAAATGTGATTTGGTGCGTTGCATATTTCATCAGGAGGCCAACGTTTCCCAAACATACATGAATCCTCTTGCTGTTTCCCAAACGTTCTGTTAATCTTTAGACCTGGAACTGTTTGAGCAACTTCTGGATTCATTAGGCTAATATAATGGTTTTTGCAATCATGTTACACGTGTTAATTGTTGACATAACTTTGGCTACCTCTTCTGCGGTAGATTTGATAGGGCCTAAATGCACAATTTGCAAAGTCTCATTATGAAAGCCAGGGCTCTCTTTAGATCACTTCCAAAGTCACACGCAACTTTCAACATCATAAATAGGCTATTGACTGTTACCTGGCTGGAGGGGAGAACAGCAGGTGGGGCTGCCCGCCACACTGCTGCCTGTGCAACGCGCTTCCGAATCTGTCAGTTCAAGCGCGCTCACGTTGACAAAGGGAGAGATGTGTGCCGTTGGAGGGGGCATGAGGCATTTTGGGGCATTATTATCACGCGATTTTAATTGACAATTATGTCTAAATGATGATGGGAACATCGAATACAGCGCTAACCCTACATTTAAGGAATAAAATAATTAAAAATAAAAATAAAAAACGAACTTTCAAAAGGGCACTTTTGTCTGTTAAAGGCAACTTGGTGTTGCCCAAGCAACACCACGTGTCTATCTGTGCACGCCTATGTTTGGGAGAGAGTACTGTGTGTGTGTGTGTGTGTGTGTGTGTGTGTGTGTGTGTGTGTGTGTGTGTGTGTGTGTGTGTGTGTGTGTGTGTGTGTGTGTGTGTGTGTGTGTGTGTGTGTGTGTTTGTGTGCGTGCGAGCGTGCATTCATGTATGTGTGTGCGTGTGTCTGCGCCCACTTTGGGAGTTCAAAGCCAAGGTCTCCAGACTAATTACTGTGTGTGTACGTGTGTGTGTGTGTGTGTGTGTGTGTGTGTGTGTGTGTGTGTGTGTGTGTGTGTGTGTGTGTCTGTGTGTGTGTGTGTGTGTGTGTGTGTGTGTGTGTGTGTGTGTGTGTGTGTGTGTGTGTGTCTGTGTGTGTGTGTGTGTGTTTGTGCGTGAGTGAACTTTTCTCCTACACTCTGTGAACATGTATTAGGCTAGTCTGTAACACATACAGACACATCACCAATACACACTCAAATGCGCACTCAAACATACAGGAAATACTTAGTGTATATAACAGAGTGTGAGTGTGTGTTTTGTAAATTATGTGTGTGAGAAGAGAAGTGTGTTGGGGAGGCTGTCAAGGAGTGAAGAGAGGTGGAGAGGGATTAGGAAGATGGAGAGAACAGGGAAGGATAGTGGTGGAGGAGGAGTAGTGAGAGAAAAGGCTGGAGAGAGAAAACAAAAGCAAGGAGAGAGAGAGAGAGAGAGAGAGAGAGAGAGAGAGAGAGAGAGAGAGAGAGAGAGAGAGAGAGAGAGAGAGAGAGAGAGAGAGAGAGAGAGAGAGAGAGAGAGAGAAGGAGGGGAAAAGGGTTTATGGGTGTGTTGCTGAAAGTGAGGTTGTGTGTGCGTGTGTGCGTGTGTGTGTGTGTGTGTGTGTGTGTGTGTGTGTGTGTGTGTGTGTGTGTGTGTGTGTGTGTGTGTGCTGAGGGGGTGAGCTTAGGATCTTTTCATTCACTCTGTCCCATGGTTCTAGTCCTCTTTTAGCTCTTTCTATATCAACCCATACCTCCCACCGCCCCACACCTCACCCCCACTCCTCTATATCCACCCCTGAGGCAGCCACTTCACATCTCTCTCTCTCTCTCTCTCTCTCTCTCTCTCTCTCTCTCTCTCTCTCTCTCTCTCTCTCTCTCTCTCTCTCTCTCTCTCTCTCTCCGTCTTTGCCCTGTGGTTCCATGTCAATATAATGTCAGTAATTTAATTTGCAGTGTGCATAAATTAACAGAGCCGTGTGTGTGTGTGTGTGTGTGTGTGTGTGTGTGTGTGTGTGTGTGTGTGTGTGTGTGTGTGTGTGTGTGTGTGTGTGTGTGTGTGTGTGTGTGTGTGTGTGTGTGTGTGCACGTGTGCACGTGTGCACGTGTGCGTTTGTGTTTGTGCGTGCGTGCATATGTGCGTGTGTGCGTACGTACGTGCGTTTGTGCGTGCGTGCATATGTGCGTGTGTGCGTACATGTGTGTGTGCGTACATGTGTGTATGTGCGTGTGTGTGTGTGAGTGCGTGCGCGCATTTGTGCGGGCATGCATACGTACGTTTGTGTAGAGGTGGAGCTGAGTAAATTAGGCAGACTCTCTGTCAGTTTGTCGTCTGCCACCATACGCTTGAGAGACCTTTCAGGGAGATGAGTACTCGTAGACAAAGGGGAAAAGGAGAGAACACAGAAGAAAGAGATAACTGAAAGAATGAGTAATAATAAATAAAGAAAGACTGAAAGGGAAACAAAAAAAATGAAATGAAAATGCTGGAGGCACGAAGGCTTTTCTCTTTATCAACCGAGTAGAGACATTTCTGGAGCTCCACAGAGGAATAAATACGGATGGATACGGACAGGCATCCGTAAATACGGACAGACATCCTGGACCGGGGGTGGGGGGGTGGGGGGGGGTTGTGCCAGATTAGATGATCCGAACGCCAAAAATTATCCTCGAAACATCCGCTGCAGAGATGCCATCCTCCTATTAGGCCCAACAAATCCTGTGCACCATCAGAGCCACAATGTGATATATGTATCATATACGGTATGCACAGATGTGGAGGAGCATATGACATGAGGAGAGAATTAATCAGTTGTTTGGCGAAGTAGTTTTTTTATTTAAGCATGAAGGTCACAGAGGTGAAGAGATGAGGGGAGAAGAGAAGAGACCCAAACATGCAAGTAGCGACAATGAAGAATGAGAGATGAAGAAAGAAAAAAAAAGAAAGAGAGAGGGGAAAAATATGGGTGTGAGAGAAACAGGGAAAGAGAGGGAAGAGAGAGTGAGAGAGAGATGTACAGAGGGGTTTTGGAGAAAAAAACGAGAGCATCCAGCCCTTGTATCCCCGATGGAGAGAGAGAGAGAGAGAGAGAGAGAGAGAGAGAGAGAGAGAGAGAGAGAGAGAGAGAGAGAGAGAGAGAGAGAGAGAGAGAGAGAGAGAGAGAGAGAGAGGGGTAGGGTTGGGAGACAGACAAATAGACAAGCAGATGAATTGATTCAGAGGGGACAGCCATCTTTCAATTTGCTCCATATTTATAAATCTGTTTCAGCGGCACCTCCTCCCTGGCCTGTGCTTTTCAACTCTAAATTAAAGGTATGGGGAAGAGCCAAGCCTTTCATCTTCACCAAGCATGTGCGAGTGTGTGTGCGTGTGCATTTGCGTACATGTCCGTGCGTGTGTGTCTGTGTGCACACATGTGTGTGTGTGTGTGTGTGTGTGCGTGTGTGTGTGTGTGTGTGTGTGTGTGTGTGTGTGTGTGTGTGTGTGTGTGTGTGTGTGTGTGTGTGTGTGTGTGTGTGTGTGTGTGTGTGTGTGTCTCTGTGTCTGTGTGTCTGTGTGTGTATGTGTGTGTTACAGACTAACACACATAGCAGAATGCTTTCCACCCACATCTCCACACACCATCTCCCATGCAAACACACACACACACACACACACACACACACACACACACACACACACACACACACACACACACACACACACACACACACACACACACACACACACACACACACACACCTCATGTCTCGGTGTCCACTGCCGACACCTGGCGAAAATTATTCATGGCTTGGAGGACCACAACCTCCCTCCTCTTTCTCTGCCTTTTCATCCCTCACTCCTCTTCCATCCTTCTCTCTTTCTCTCACCCCCTCTCAGTCTATCTTTCTTGCCCTCTCTCTCTCACTACCACCAGTCCCAATCTCTCTCTCTCTCCCCCCTCTGCTTCTGTGAAAACAGCAGTTCAAAGGTTTTGGCTCAGCAAGTGTGCGGACGGTGCCCCACTGAAGAGGGTGGGAGCGGAGAGGGCACTTTTGTGACCCAGCAATGTGTGTGTGAGTGCGTGCATGTGTGTATATTAGAGAGCAAAACACCCTGTCCATGGGCCATTTTGGTGAATGCGATGTGGCATTTTGCATTTTGTCTGTACTCCATATATGGTGTGTGTGTGCATGGGAGTCTGAGTGTTTTTTACACACACACACACACACCGCACACACACAGACAGACACACACACACACACACACACACACACACACACACACACACACACACACACACACACACACACACACACACACAGATGTACGCATGCACGCACGTGCACACACACTTAGACGCACACACATGCACACTCACGCGCACACACACAAATGGAGAGGCAGAAAACCCTTCCTGTACATTATAAAGGGTCCATATAATCTTGTTCCAGTCCAAAGCTCCAGCACTCAGTACTTTTGCATGCCTTGCTCTTCCCTTCCCTGCCATTCATAAGCACATAAGCCCATTTAGACTCTAGACACACAAACGCATGCACGCACACATGCACACACGCATACACACATGAACGCATGCACACATGCTCAGCCACATGCAGACATACACACAAACATCCGCACGCCTGCACGGACGGATGCACGAACATACGAAATCGAACACAAACGGGCACGCGCACCTGCACACACAAACACTCTCCACACAGACACAAGCAAACACTCAAATTTTTACATTCACACATTAATATTAACACTGACACACACACACGCACACACACACACACACACACACACACACACACACACACACACACACACACACACACACACACACACACACACACACACACACACACACACACACACACACACACACACACACACACACACATTTGATTACTTTTATTTGGACCCAAGAGACAAGCATTAAGGTACAAGATCCAAATATTTTGGAATAGGCTATTGACAGGCTGGCAGATTTTAAAAGACTTACACACTTACTTATGCCAGCCTTGTTGTTACAAAAGATGAAACATCATTCAAGGATAAACAAAACATCTTCGTCTCCATATTTGCATGCTACCTATTATAGCTGAAACAGAGCAAAATTTTGCTAGTGTTTTTGCGCTCCCTTTCTGCAGTCCCGCAATCTGCAGTCCTCTGACAACATTCTTATGTATGTGGCCTAAGCTACCAAAAATTAGGACTATTAATTTGCATTGATATCCCAGCTGGAGGATGCGTTCCTGTAATGGTTGGTATTTCAGTAGCTTGGAATAATAGCAGGTGTCCATGTAAAAATCAAAACAGCACGCAACCTCAATAATAAGCACAGAATTATCTGAAGTGTTTACCATTACAATGTCTGGAGTATTTGGGATGTTTTTAAAATAGTCATTATCAGCATCATGGTTATGGTTAAACCAGTCCATCTTCACAGTATTGTGTAGGAAAAAATTGCAGTCATATCAAAGGTTAACGTTTTTCAAGTCTTTTGCAACCAGACTGACAAGGCGGTCGTGCCTGGCCACATACTGTCCTTTGTAATAATGGCTCAGCCACATGCAGACACACACACAAACATCCGCACGCCTGCACGGACGGATGCATGAACATACGAAATCGAACACAAACGGGCACGCGCACCTGCACACACAAACACTCTCCACACAGACACAAGCAAACACTCAAATTTTTACATTCACACATTAATATTAACACTGACACACACACACGCACACACACACACACACACACACACACACACACACACACACACACACACACACACACACACACACACACACACACACACACACACACACACACACACACACACGGACACAGACACACACACGGACACACATGAACGCGTTACACATATTAAGTTGTGTCAGTCACTATTTATTTATTTATTTATTTCTCCTACTTTTTGGCTGCCTCTGGGTCCTACTTGCATCCATTCCTCTTCCTCTTCCTGCTGGCCTCTGCCACCATCAACTTCATCATCATCATGATCATCATAATCAGGGCTCTAAATTAACTTTTTCCACCACCAGCCAATTTGGCTAGTAGACATTTTTCTTACTAGCCAAATGGAAGGTCAACTAGCCATTTTTTTCTCACCAAAATAAACCATGCGTTAATTATGTTGCTTTTAATTATTTTATTAAACTAGGCTATGTCCTCAACACAGATAAACAATATAAATATTATACTCAATATAATTCAGTCTATTCTATAATTATTTAGAAATTGTATTTTTATTACCTGCATTTCATTATTTTTCATTCCATTTCCATATACTGCACAGACAGCCAAACACTAGCCTATTACCTCACACACCATCACCCAAACCTCATACAGTATAGGCCTACAACTCACACAAACACAGCATGCCTTCAACACTAATGTCACACACATACCAGACTTTCAACATACACTAGCCAAACACACACAACCAAACACTGCAAAACCACATATCCCCTACACAGCATCACTTCACACACAGTGGGCCAAATACCATGGACAATGCACAGAAGACAGGTGAAGGGGAGAAGAGATGAAGGGAGGAGAAGGAGACGGAGAGGAGAAGGACAGGAGACACCCGCGCGCGCACACACACACACACACACACACACACACACACACACACCTACACAGTGCGTGAATGATGTCTGCATTGTGTGTTTATGCTGCTGCTGCGTGACACCTTCAAGTTCCTCCAGGTCAAATTAATATTAGGTTTACTTACGATGCGCTTGGAATGACAATTACCGTTACGCTATGTCAACTAGATATCCAATAACACCACGGACACCACGCTTAGGCTACTTTGTTACTTTCGTCGCTAGTTTTTGTTATCTTTTTTTTCACTTACTCGTACTGTATATCCATGTCAAACTCGTGCAGGGTCTTTGCGATGGCGTGGGCGTTATTAGGAAACGACAACTCCATCGTTTGTAGTTGCGAGGACCTCGCAAATATCAGACGGCTTCTGACGGCAACGACACTGTTTTGACAGACAGCTGTCCTGTCCCTCCACTCCTCACGCCGTTTTCGCTCCACCAATACTCTATTTCACGTCACAACAGTTACTCAGCTATTACTTGCATTCATCGGCACATAACCGTGCTTTAACCACTGCCACATTATTTTTCATCTAACAAACCTACAAAACCAAAGTAATCGGCGCTAGTCCGCTCATTGAACATATTTTATTAACACTAGTTCGAGCGGCGCGCGGGTATCAAACACGCAGCCAATGGATGTGAGGCTGCCTTATTGTGATTAACGGTCAGCCAATGGGTGTGGGCTACATCATGACGGTAGGACTAATGTTCATGGGTAATGTAGGCGACGTTTTAACGTTCATCAGACGGCAGCTACAGATCTGTGCGGGCAGCTGTTTAACGTCCGATCGGGCGCGCGCCACCGGCCAATTTGGCTAGTGGATGATTTTTTCTACCAGCCAAAATGATTTTTCACCCGCATTTGGCGTGTTGGCGTGCGTTAATTTAGAGCCCTGATCATCATGATCATCATCAGCAGCAGCAGAAGCACCATCATCATCATCATCATCATCATCATCATCATCATCATCATCATCATCATCATCCTCTTTTTCCATTCTCCTCCTGCTTTCTGCACACTATTACAATCCTTCTCCTCTTCCTCCTCCTCCTCCTCTCTTTTCTGCTCCTCTTCATCCTTCTCTTCCTCTCCCCTCCTCCTGTTCCTCCTCCTGCTCTTCCTCCTCGTTTTCCTCTTCCTTCTCTTCTCCTCTCCTCTCCTCCTCCTCCTCCTCTCCTCTACTCTCCAAGCTGTGATAAAGCCTGTTTCTCCACAATAGCCGATTAGCAGCTAAATCGAGTTGTGCGGATGTGCGTTCGCGTATTAGCGTCCTTTATGAAAAAGATGCTGAGTTGACATCTCGTATCTTTACAGGCAAGAAATGGAAATAATGAAATACAAAAATAAAAATTACTTGCACATGTTTTGGGAGTTAGAGGCCAGGGGCCAAACAGAGAAACTAGCAGTAGAAGCGATATCTATTATTATTTCAGAAATTATTCCATTTACGGGTGTGTGATAGATTCATGATACCAATAACATTTGCTTATTAAAAGCATGAGACTGGACTGTGTGTGTGTGTGTGTGTGTGTGTGTGTGTGTGTGTGTGTGTGTGTGTGTGTGTGTGTGTGTGTGTGTGTGTGTGTGTGTGTGTGTGTGTGTGTGTGTGTGTGTGTGTGTGTGCGTGTGTGCGTAAGTGCGCGTGTGTGTCTAAGTGAGTGAGTTGGCAGTTGAGAATTGCATGTATTGCTAAGTGTTGCCACACACACACAAACACACACACACACAAAACACACAAAAAACACAGAACACACACACACACAAACACACACACACACACACACACACACGTCTCGTCTCATCTCGTTTCAGGATCCTCCACAGGTCACCTGTGAAGTGAAAACAATCTCCCCACAGGTTAACGAGCCATCGCCCCCTCCCACACCCACAACCCTCTCCCTCCCTTCAGACACACACACACACACACACACACACACACACACACACACACACACACACACACACACACACACACACACACACACACACACACACACACACACACACACACACACACACACACACACACACACATACATACGCACACACACACACACACCAAACTCACAGCCCTCTCCCTCCCCTCACTCACACACACACACACACACACACACACACACACACACACACACACACACACACACACACACACACACACACACACACACACACACACACACACACACACCATCTTTTACAGACCCCACTCGCCCCAACGCGCTGCTTTCAGTCGTTGGGCCCCCATGTTCCCAGTGTCCCGTGCCGGGTGCGATGATTAATTGATGTGTGTAATCTGCGGTGCCAATGAAATATTCAGGCAGGTGGAGTCGGACACATGACATGGACGCATGAACACAGAGAGGACAGGTGAAGCGCGGGCAGGGTGGGTGGGTGGTTGGGGGGTTAGATAGCCACAGGGAAGCTGACAAGGTGGAGAACAGGCATCCGTTGTCCTGGGCCCAGGGAGAAAGGTGGCCCAGAATATTGGGTCCTCATTACATTGAATGTATTTTGTCGGAAGGCGGCCTTTCAAATGACTTTTGACCTGGGGCTGACCGGTGCTGCCAGTGGCCCTGTTTATTGCCACAGCGGTTACGGAGAGCCGAGGTCCACCGGGCAGGGTGAGCGACCGCAAAGTAAACACTCCACCGCCCGCTGCTCCACCGCGGCTACAGGGGTCATGTGATCCCGCTGACTGAGGAGAGAGCTCATTAGCTGCCCTACTGATCAGGGGGTTGCGGACTGTGTGTGTGTGTGTGTGTTTGTGTGTGTGTGTGTGTGTGTGTGTGTGTGTGTGTGTGTGTGTGTGTGTGTGTGTGTGTGTGTGTGTGTGTGTGTGTGTGTGTGTGTGTGTGTGTGTGTGTGTGTGTGTGTGTGTGTGCGTGCGTGTGCATTTGTGCGTGCGTGTGTTGAGGGTGGGGATCAGAGGGGTCGAGTGTAACAGCCGTAAAATACGAGTGACCTGAGTGGAAATGAGACCGTGACAGGTGACTGTCAGACTCGGAAGCCATCAGAGGGGGACAAAGGGCCAGTTGTTCTGGGCCCTCGGGAGAAAGGGGAACCCAAAATTTGGTTTTCATTTCATTGTAGGCCTTTACAGTATATTGGGTGGGGTGGCCTTTGAGAAGACTTTGTCTTGGGCCCTGCTGTCACATAGGCACGGGACCGCCCGCCTGACCGCAGACTTGGAGCTCCAGTTCAACAGTCGCCACCACAAACGTTTTCATTCTCTCCCTCTCACATCTGCAGCCACAGGTGATTTTTCCTGAAATTCTGTCATCCAAGTAAACTAACTGACCTATCTCACTCCCCATCACCCTACCACCCACACACACACACACACACACACACACACACACACACACACACACACACACACACACACACACACACACACACACACACACACACACACACACACACACACACACACACACACACACACACACACATTTCTCCATGGAGACGCTTTTGCCAAAACAGCTGGAAAGTTTTCTCAGTTTCTACTCAGTCTCAGTTTTACTAAACTACTTACCAGTGTCTCTTTGTCTAGGTTTCTCTCTCAAACCTTCTCCCCCACCCCCTATCAATTATTTTTTTTTCCTAATTAATGGAGTCTGCTCCTGTTATTCCAGCAAAGGTGTATGAGTGCTGCTAAATTATTGAGTTAGTATTTGGAAGCGGTGTGTTTTGTTTGTGTTTGTTTGTGAGAGAGTTTGCCTGCTTGATGCGTGCGTGCGTGTGTTCGTCCGTACACGTGTCTGTGTGTGAATGAATTATTAAGGCTGTATTAGTGTGGTGCCTGTGCAGGGTCAGCAAGCTGATGTTAATATTAAGTGTCACCTTTTGGCCCACCAGATGATCAAGTGGTGTGGGTGGCCATATTTTTACCCTCATTTTTATTTTATTTTATTTTTTTAATTCCCTCAATCTCTCTATGCTGTAGGCCTATGTTCATTCACCACAAAGAAAAAAAAACAACTGGCAATGTTCCACGGTTGGAGAAATTTTGGCCGATGATGAAGGAGAGGGAGAGACAGAGAGAGGAGGAGAGAAGCTGAAAAGATGAATGGCAAGTCCTGCAATGCTGGTCCTTTTGTGTGTCTGAATGGGAGGCAGTGGGATTGTGTAATGTGTTGGGATTAAAGTGGATTTCCTGTATGTTTTTACAGGGGGGTGGACACCTTCTGTCAAACTCTCCTGGACTTGGCCGTGTGTGTGTGTGTGTGTGTGTGTGTGTGTGTGTGTGTGTGTGTGTGTGTGTGTGTGTGTGTGTGTGTGTGTGTGTGTGTGTGTGTGTGTGTGTGTGTGTGTGTGTGTGTGTGTGTGTGTGTGTGTGTGTGCTTGTGTGCTTGTGTGTGTGTGTGTGTGTGTGTGTGTGTGTGTGTGTGTGTGTGTGTGTGTGTGTGTGTGTGCTTGTGTGCTTGTGTGTGTGTGTGTGTGTGTGTGTGTGTGTGTGTGTGTGTGCTTGCGTGTACATATACGTGCGTGTGTATGCATGCATGCATGTTTATCCATGTGCATGTGTGTTGTGTGTGTTTCTTGTTTGTTGTGCTCACCTTCATTTCATTTGTCTGGCGTGACACAGATCCCACTAAAGGACCTGTCACATCAGCCCCCTGTCCCTGTCCCTGTCCCATGGGACTTAGCACTAAGCTACAGTACACACTAAAGCACCCCTTAACAAGATGGGGCCGGCACTGACAGAAATCCCCTCTGCGCTGGGGAGTGGGAGATGGAAAAACACACTCTTTTATCCCTTCACCCTCCTTACTCCTCTTTCATCATCATCTCTCTCCTCCCTTTCTTTCTCTCTCTCTCTCTCTCTCTCTCTCTCTCTCTCTCTCTCTCTCTCTCTCTCTCTCTCTTCCTCTCCACTTGACATTTGCTTTTTTCTCTGAAAGACTACTGTCATCTTCTGTTGTGGAGAGTTAAGTTAAGCCCTGGTTCTTGTGTGGTGAGAGAAGGACTTGGTAATTGAATTGAAATTAGAAAAAAAGAAAAAAAGCTTTTTTCGGTGCAGTAAGCCTACTCAATCAATCATTCTAAA
>NC_085869.1:31589845-31594845 GCF_034702125.1 Engraulis encrasicolus | reverse complement strand
GTGTGTGTGTGTGTGTGTGTGTGTGTGTGTGTGTGTGTGTGTGTGTGTGTGTGTGTGTGTGTGTGTTGGGGGAAGTGGGGGTTGGGGGGTATTAAAAATGAATAGAGACAGAATGAGAGGGACAGGGGAGAAGAGGAGGAGAGGAGGAGGGGGGTTGGCGTATTACCCCCTTCATTTTTCTGTGTATTATTAAGCAGGTGGCTGAATATGATAGCGGGGCCTGTCAGGTCTTTAATTAGGGCCATTTTCCATCGGCTCACATTACAGTCCCACGCCAGGGCAGGGGTTCACTTCGCACGACCAGGCCAGGCCGAGACCCAGGGCTGCCTCTGTGACACATACACACACACACACACACACACACACGTACACAAACACACTCACACACACATATACAGTACATACACGCATACACAGACACAGACACAGACACAGACACACACACACACACACACACACACACACACACACACACACACACACACACACACACACACACACACACACACACACACACACACACACACACACACACACACACACCTTGACTCATCGGCACAGCACCACAGAAGTACCCCTTCATGTCCATGATTCACAATTGGCCTCAGTATGTCTGGCTGCAGCACTCTGACTCACAGTATTCCCCTCTCTCTCTGCCGTCCTGGTGCAGCAGATCTCGTCTTATCATCAGTACCTCACGCTGCGGTTTGAAAGTAATACAGGCAACTGTAATAACAGGCCTACACAGGGTGCAATTTGTAGGGGGGGATGGGGGGGATTGTCCCTCCTTCTGGTTTTGATATTGCCACTTTTTATACATAATTTTAATCACAGTTTAATGTTATTCCATTGATATTGCTTGAAATCTGAAACGTATCCCCCCTTATGGTTTTCCGACAAATCGCACCCTGGGCCTACAGTACCTTTTTGCCCTGCATGGTTCTTGAAGTTATCACTGGAGTATGTGGCATGGTGGTTCATGATGGTTTTGTGGTCTGGAGGGATATTATCAGTTGCCATATGTAACAAAACTAAGGTCACAAATTAACAGTGATATCAGCTGGCTGTGCATGGATGTAATGTGTTGCATATAATATATCTTTTGCATGGAATAGCCCTGAAAGATGTAGGAGTTTAGCTACAAAGTTGAGTACAGTACACAGTAGCACTAACATATAGCTATGTTACTAACACTTCTGGAATCTTTCTCTAGGAATATTGTTATTGTGTTTATGTTTGTGTTTGTGTGCCTGTGTCTATGTGCACTTTCTCACACGAACCCTGGACAATTGGCGCCGTGCGTCAGCCTGCGGAGCTGGTGTGTGAATGTGTATATATGTGTGTGTGTATTTTGAAAGCGCTTTGAGACAACTTTAGTCGTGATATTGCGCTATATAAATGCAGGTTGTATTACTGTAACCATAGCATGATGTCCGTTTTGTCCTTGAGTGAAGCATCAAGTTAAGTGAATGTATGGGACATTTCACTTAGTACATTGTTAATGCTGCAGTTTGTGCCCTATTTGTTTCTCTACCTTTCTATTCACTTGAGTGTGACATTAGCACAATCTGTGACGGACTGGTTGATCTGCCCTGCTACCTTTTAGATGGACAGGAGAAAAGGGATATCCCCATAGAATGTTCTTATATTCTTACAGCCCGTCTCACTACGACACAGGAGGTCATAGTGTTGTGTGACAGTTCAGTCAGAGGCCAAGGGATCCTGTTATGCAACTATAAAACAGCACCAAATAGTTCACAGTATTTCATAAAGCAGTAATTCTCCAAAGTGTTGTCCAGGCACCACTGGTGGTCCACAAGATACCTCAGGTTGTCTGCGAGGAGATTTCCAAGAAAAAAAAAAACAGTAAATGCTGTACAGTATTTGTGCAAACTACAATATTGGTGTACAGTATATCTAAATGTGTTCTTTCGTTACAATAAGATCTAGATGAATTTGAATTTGCTGTGCCTAAAACTTGTAGCGTGATGGAGCACAGCAATTCAACTGACAGTTGTTCACGATTCCAAACAGTACAATGCCAAACTGTAGGGCCGGTGTCCTGTCTATATGAGCGACCCATCGAGATGTGATTCTCTTCGCTACTGAGCATGCGCACGCATGCGCACACCCTCGCAGTGGTTTTCGCGGGTGATTGCCCATCGAATTGTGAGACCGCAAGTTACGATAGGATCCCCTGAGAGTGTCAACTTTAGTGACTCAAACTGTAGCCTATGTCCTCCTGAGGTTACCACCAGTCATCATAGTCTAGTTAGCATAGCTTGTAAAAACGACTTTCATGGACTGAAAGTTACGATATATCCCCTGGGGGGAAAACGGGAAATAGCGTGGATCATCCAGCAGATCATTGGAAAATCTGCGAAATAGCGTGGCCTCGAACATTTGCTACTTTGTTGCCTAACCGTAATCGCTCACACACTCAGCCTCGAACATTGTAACATCGATCAGAAAACACTATTTATGTAGAGGAGGCGTTCTCATTGCAAAATGGAAAAAATCGCCACCTCTGATTGAGCTGTCAAAATGCTCCCTCCACCCTTTTCACTCAAGAATTTGAATCGACTGCATTGTAAAATGCCTGAACATGGTAATAAGAAATGCACTGGTGGGGATGTTATGAAAATATGATTCCGGTCATTAAAAGACAGACATCTGCCAAAACAAAGCCACAATACGCTATCTGCTATCTGGGAATATCTAAACCGCGCTTGTTTATCCCCATAGCACATGATTTCATGTGGCAATTTGCCTTGCGAGCCCACGTCGCATTGAAACCAAACCAACAGCAAATGACTGCATTAAACAACCCCAGGCCCTGATCCCAAACACTTTCTCCAGTATTTGCGCAAACTCAACTCTCTTTCATATGGCACGTTTCTTAACTTACTCAAACGAGAGGCTCACGGTTGTTTAGTGGTCAGCAGCCGCACGTTCTTATTAGCCTAAACTCCACACGAACGATTGCACACCACTGTCCGTGAAATAAACAAAGTTATGGTTATTAAAACAGTCCTACGTGGACCGATTGAAACGCCTTCCGTGGAAAATCAAGGTCGCTCATTTAGATGAGGCATCGCAAATCGATAGAACACCACTATCGAATAGGGCGACCGGTCGCTCATCTCGACGAGGCAACACATCTCGACAGAACACCGGTCTGAAACCAGATAAGCCAGCTTTTGGTAATGCACCCCTCATTGTGTAGTATTACTAGTAGCTTTTATTTGCCCCAGTATGGCCAATTGTTTTTCAGTAGTAGTGCCCCTCACACACACACACACACACACACACACACACACACACACACACACACACACACACACACACACACACACACACACACACACACACACACACACACACACACACACACACACACACACACACACACACACACACACAAACACAAACACAAACACACACACACACACACACACACACACAAAACATTATAAAAATACATAAATGAAATAATGGAGAAATCAGTGCACAGTGTATTTGTGCTACCTCAATGATACACAGGCACGTTGACCTAATAAATGTTGATTCAACAAAATCAATAAGCAAGGTCAAGAGACCTAAGCCGCATGCTAACCCTCAGAAAAGCAACATAGTTTCCGACCAACAGGCATAGCGGCTTGTTATGAATTATTTTTATGAAGAGATAAGTAAAGAAATGCTAAATTCTACCAGAACTTTTTTTCATGTTCCATGTTCGCATGTAAAGAACAGCAACAATCTCACCTGTGTTTCAGCGGTGCATAAAATCACGAGTCAAAATTTCCCTCAACATTACCATTTAATGTAGGCCTACTCCTATTTTTGAATTACAAGTAGGCCTATTAGTCAACTTTAAAATATTTTTTTTCTATCTAGTTGGCACAGATTCTACTGGGTTGGAACACCAAGTTGTGTCCTTTACCTTCCACAGATAGTATTGCGGGTGGTTCTGGCTTTTCCAAACAGACAGAGAAATGTGCACCGAATTCTGAGCTGCCTTGCGACTCCAATAATCATCTGCTTTTGTCTCCGCATCGTGTCTGACCTCTGGCAACAATGGAAAAGCCCACGATCGTTTTACTTGTCGTACAAAAGGCCGGAGTTCTTCGGCAGCCAACTGAACACCAGAGGCAAGGGGAGCAGACACACACACACACACACACACACACACACACACACACACACACACACACACACACACACACACACACACACACACACACACACACACACACACACACACACACACACACACACACACACACACACACACACACACACACACACACACTGGCAAAACAACATCAATTTCAACCCCTGGTTGAAAGCATTACACGATTTTAAGGTCACCAGCACCATTTGCTCTCTGCTCTTTCTTTTTGGGATTAAGTTGTGCCAACTCTTACTGCTGAAGATTGCCTGATGATAGCATGCTTGGTCTTCAAAAACACTACAATTGTCCGATTACAATAATCAAACAGTCATACAAACAGTCATGTTCTTTTTGGTGAGCAGAAGCAGTAGCTTTGTAGAGGCATGGTTATGGGTGTTTAAATGTATTCAAAAGTGAATTCTTTTGCAAGACATCATTGAATACAGGAATCTCATTTAACATCTTGCAAAAGCACAATTCAAATAATGTGTAATGGGGGGAGGGGGGGGGGGGGTTCCCCAAAAGTTGCTGTGCCTAGACTGACAGCTGTAATGTAATGTAATTTGAGATCGCGAGAACTGATGGAAAACCACTCAGTTGTATCTTACATCGTTAACAAAAAGAATTCGACTTCGAACTTCGAATTTGCTTCCAGATCCCATGGGATAATGGCTTCTGCTGTGGTTGGGGTAACACTTGTCACCCCTGGCTGACAAACAATCTGGACATTTAATAATCTGTTTGCTTCATTCACTGTCCAAAATGGTGTTTTTCCTCTGGACATAAAAAATGGGGAAATAAGGGAAAAGTGGAACAGGTGGCAACA
>NC_085869.1:31557345-31579845 GCF_034702125.1 Engraulis encrasicolus | reverse complement strand
GGGGGGGATAGAGAGAAGAGAAGACAGGAGAGAAAAATAGGAGAGGAAGCGAGTGAGATTAAAAAAAGGGTGAGAAGTAGCAAAAGATAAAGGAGAGACAAACGGATAGGAGAGAGCATGAGAGAGAGCACGTGCGCGTGCGAGAGAGAGAGAGAGAGAGAGAGAGAGAGCGAGAGAGAGAGAGAGAGAGAGAGAGAGAGAGAGAGAGAGAGAGAGAGAGAGCGAGCAGAGAGCTCTCCACTGATGAACAGACAATTGTTGGGTTTGCCTCCCAAATGATAGGCCTGCCCATCAGCATGATGAGTACATTTGCCTTCCTGAAGAGGAAGTGGAATTGCCTGTGTGTGTGTGTGTGTGTGTGTGTGTGTGTGTGTGTGTGTGTGTGTGTGTGTGTGTGTGTGTGTGTGTGTGTGTGTGTGTGTGTGTGTGTGTGTGTGTGTGTGTGTGTGTGTGCGCGCAGGGGAGCCGACAGGGGGGCACAGAGGGGTCTGTTGTCAAGGGCCCATGGAGAAGGGGGCCCCAGAGTCGGGTCCTCATTACATTCTATGTATGGAGTGGAGGGGCCTTTAAGATGACTTTGTCCCAGGCTCAGCCAAACCTGTGTGTGTGTGTGTGTGTGTGTGTGTGTGTGTGTGTGTGTGTGTGTGTGTGTGTGTGTGTGTGTGTGTGTGTGTGTGTGTGTGTGTGTGCATCACTGCGTGACTGCATGTGTGTTTCAGGTGTCCCCAATAAGTTCTCCACATGAAGCTCATCTTCAATTAGCCAGACCTGTATAGTTCCGCACACCTCCGTGAGCTCCACTCACTACTGCCATGTTTGAAATGGCACACTTCTGCACTTTGGGCACTATGTTTTAGTGCGCTCATGCTGAAGTCAAGTCAAGTCAAGTCAAGTCAGCTTTTATTGTCACTTTCTTCATATGCACAGACATACAAGGAAAATGAAATTACGCTTGAAAAGGTCGGTAAAGTCAATGCACCGAAAGTGCCTGCATGCTGCCCTAACAACATTCAAAACAAAGTGCATGAATGGTGGACACTAACACACTAAACGGCCGCCATGCTGTTAATGTGACAGAAGAAATGTGTCGTTCAGTTTAGTAGAAGAGTTTGGTCAACAGTCTCTTAATTATGTACTGTAAGTCATGGCGATGAGACACCAATCTCTTCATTTTTAGCTAAGTATTGTATGCAAGATAGTTACCATTTGGATAGAAGGAAATGTAAATGCAAGCACGAGATGCTGTGTAATGTAAACAGTAGCCAACCAATATTTTGGCAAGGTAATGATAGAGATAGTAGATTTTCAGAACGCATGGCTTTACTATCTTCTATATGTTGTTACTTGCCACTAACAAATTCTTTCAAAGCAGGGGTGGATTTCTCGAAACCAAAGTTGCTAACTACATTAGCTACTTTGTTGTATTCAATGCATTTTGCCATTGGCAACCACCGAAGTTGCTAACAGGCTAGCAACTTCTCTTTTGAGAAACTCACCCCAGTTCTCTCTTCATCTTTTAAAGGGATATGCCACCCCAGGTCAAATGGAGTGTCTCCCCACAGTCCGGAGAATTAAATGGATGAAAGTGGATGAAAGCGTTTTCCTGGCAATACAGCCATTGCTCAAATCTATCAGCACTGACAGTATCTTGGGTTTGGGTAGTAGCGGCATTCTGCCAGCGCCATCAAAAGATTTCGGCCAATTGCTTTCTGTGTCCTCTACATTCACATCGAGTCAAATGGCAGTGTGAATCAACAAGGAGGGCTTGATGTGGTCCTTTCAGTTTGGGAACTATTTTCCAGTATGTGACACCAAGCTATGACTGTTGTCTGAGTCCTCGCAGCACGCCACCATTGTTGTTGAAAGAACAATCAATTTGACATTGGAGATCGAAGAGCTCCCCAAAAGACCAGACCTGTGTGCGTAGCTTGTCTATTCCAATTAAGCATTTATTCCCTTTTTTGATTTTGATTACAAGCGTCCATGTAAACTTGTTCTATCTATCTCGACATTGTAAACTGGTCCGTGTATCATCCGATCATTCAACTATTCCATTCAATCTGGCAAACGGAAAACGAAATAATGACTCCATATTTTGTTTTCCCGTTTTTCTATATGGCCAAAAAATGGGGAGTTGTGTTGATTTTTCCTTTTCCCAACTCAAAACAGAACAAGTAATAAACGAGAAAACCAAAACGAAATAACAACTCTAATTTACGATTATTGGTCCCATTTCCCCTAGTGCTTTTCTATTGCTCGCCCAAGTAAGACACGGTAGGCTAGTGCACAAGTGGCCGCCAAACGCGCTGCTTAACGCATTTCCCCGAGGCGCCAGCCTGCTGATGCTCCTACTCCACAGAACATCTTTCTGTCCTACTGGTAGCCCCATTGTGTCGGTGCCTGTGGGTGGTAAAGATAGCCTAACTTAGCGTTTCTCAACGTGGGTACCAGCACCCCCCTGGGGACGTTCGAGAGCCGTTGGGGGGCACTGGCAACATGGCCACAGAAGGGGAGGGGGGCGATAGTGTCTTTCTTTTTTTTTAAGTGTGTTGAAACATCTACTGTTGAAACGATTTTGGAACATTAAACACATAAGATTTAATAGAATAGGCCTAAGTAAAAACCGTGTCAGCCTTTGTAAAGGCGATGTGCGATGTAGCCTAGGCCTAGCTGTTTATTTTGTGCGCATTTCAGTGCAGCATGCACTAGGGGCTGGCAAAAAGCGCCTGTGCATGCGCTTGTTGTCCGCTATGCACAGAGCCTCCCGAAAATGTATTCCCAGCGATCTTGCAAACATCCTGGCAGTCGCCTATTTCAGTGCATAGGATGAAACGGTGGCCAAAGTGCACAACTTGGAGACATGTTGTTTTAGTTATGTTCTTAAATATGTTCTTAGTTAGACTAAGCGCAACCTTGCACAGTCCTCGCAGAGACGCATCAGCTTTCTCACGTGCAAATTTGTAGCTTTAGTGTTGTATTTGAAGCGGCAATTGTGAGAGGACTATTTTCCGCAATTAAAAATGAGTGTCATTTAAAAATATATCGGCACGGGAGGATATTAGGCCTAATGCATTTGTTGCTTTTGCACCCTTCCTCAACCGGTCCTTTTAAAAAGATAAATAGTTTGCCTTTGATGCCGGCAAAGTTATCTATCCAATGGGCTAAGGCTCCACTAGATCATTGTATACTACAGGTGGAATTAAGTTTTGACCGTTGGTGCGTGAGTCGGAACAAACGTTTCTTCCACTGCTTGGTACCGTCTGCTGATCAATGATACAGTAAGTACTGCTGATAGCCTATTCCTGGGAACTGCTGCTACCAGATACGCCTCAACTGTGGAGGAGACCTCGCTGGTAGCAGTTCCCAGGAATAGGCTGTCAGTAGACGGTACCAAGCAGTTGAAGAAAAGTTTCTTCCGACTCACGAACCAATGGTCAAAACTTCATTCCACCTGTAATAATACAATGAACTAGTGGAAGGAGCCTTAGCCCATTGGACAGTCACAAATATTAATGAGGTTATGGGGTAGAGACATAGGCCTACTGGACCGAACAGTAGGCTACAGTGCGTAAAGGAGTTAGGCTATCTTTACCACCCACAGGCACCGACATAAGGGGCTACCAGTAGGACAGAAAGATGTTCTGTGGAGTAGGAGCATCAGCAGGCTGATTATAGGCCTTGGGGAAATGCGTAAAGCAGCGCTTTTGGCAGCCACTTGTGCACTATCGTGCCTTAGGCTACTTGGGCGAGCAACAGAAAAGCACCGTGGGAAATGGGACCAATAATCGTAAAATAGAGTTGTTATTTCGTTTTGGTTTTCTCGTTTATTACTTGTTCTGTTTTGAGTTGGGAAAAGGAAAATCAACATAACTCCCCATTTTTTGGCCATATGGAAAAACGGGAAAACAAAATATGGAGTAGTTATTTCGTTTTCCGTTTGCCAGAATGAATGGAATAATTGAATGATCGGATGATACACGGACCTAATACTAACATATTAGTGCAGGTGGATATGTCAGAAAAAAGAGGTTTAGGAACATTTCATATAGATTTTTCCAAATTGTGTTTTTTTTTCAACTACAAACCCCATAGTCTTCAAATCCACCTGTTTCCATTTTTTTCCCGAAATGGAAACGCCCAAAATCCAAGATGGCGGATATGCAGTCAGATTCTAACACAATTGAATGTAATGGAAGGACACATGTCATATACATTTTTTGAATTGGTGTTTTTTAACATCTCTTAGACCCCCTGAATACAAAACTACCTGATTCTATTTCCCCCCTTCATTTTTAGAACCAAAATCCAAGATGGCTGACATAACATATAGCAAAAATGACATGTTTGGTGTTTTGAGGTCTCTAAAGTCAGTGTTTTTTCCTTGTATTTTTAATATTCTTGATGTATACAGGACCGTTCAGTCAGTCATTACATGAACTTTTTCAAAAATCATTTAAAATGTATAAATGTTCAACATGACATCTAGAAAATGATTGCGCACCTCTCCAGTGTATATGGCCAGCTAATGTGTCTCATCCCAAATCTGAGCTGGCCCCTTTGATAATTTGTGTTTTATATTTCTAGGACCCCCTCTGAAAACAAAACAATCTGTTTCCAATTTTTAGAAGCAAAATCCAAGATGGCCAACATTGTAGCAAAATATGAACATTTGGTATTTTCAGGTTTATTAAGCTATTATGCTATTTTGTACGCCTATTGGTAATATTTTGATAGTCACATAACTGTCATTACATTAAATGTTTCGTCTCATAGGAAGAGCATCTGGAATTTGGGGTGACACACTGTAAATCTTGTGCGCACATGTCGGCTAGCAATTGGCTAGTTGCAAAAAGTTGGCCTGTTGCCTCCAACTAAACTCTCTAGACTGATCAGAAAGTAAAAGAAAATCCTATTAATTCATTTCATAGAACAACTGTCCAAAAGAATGGACAAGAGGACCACCTTCATGAAATTCCCAACATTACAGAATAATGTGCAGCATCATTGAGGGAGCCAGTTTCATTTCATTTTTATGTAAATTATTTTCATAAAAGATTCACACTTGTGCCACTTATACGGTACCTCATGATGCCAAAGGTCTCACAAAGGTCAGTGTATGATAGTGTGGCCATTACTAGGATCGTGGGTGTGCTCTCACTGTCAGGCCAATGAACCAGTCTCTTTGCTGCAGCTTTCAAAACTTTGCTGCAGCTATTATCTCTTTGCAGCAGCTGTCTGCTGTGGGAGCAGACTGGTTTTTAAAGGGATTTGGTGCACCTATGCACCATCTCCACTCATGAGCAATCAGCAGTCAGCGCACCTGCCAATCCTGCACCTGAAACACAGACAGACCAAGGAACCAGCAGGGAGGACAGCTAAGCCCCCTTGAGTCATGACATATGGTAGTACTTTGGGTTTTTGGTTCAAATAACAGAAGGCCTTGGTTCCAAGTCGTGTGAGCCCACTCTCCTCTTCTTCACAACACATGGCTTCAGAATTGGGATGACTTGCAGACCCGCAGAGACGTGATCTCAATGGATGCTACTGATGGGTGAAGCATAATATTAGACACCATGGATGATATAGGCCTAAGTAAGTTGGGAATTATATGAGGGACGTTCAAAGCGTGTGAAGCACATGAGTGGGCTTACCGTAGGGAATACCATATCAGGGTATGACCCATCACTAGAGTTGAGGATATTCTCTGACTGTCATGTCAGAGAGCCTAGTTCTGTGAGCAGAGAGCATGGCAAGATTTTTGGCATTGGAGGAATGCAACATCCTGGATAGAACATACGGTTTCACAGCCTTCAGATAAGATGAGGCCAACATTGAAGCAACTTTGTAGCCCTTTGCCTTGATATAGGCAGCCAATCCAGTGAATGTGCATATTACTGTACAGGTAGCACTGCATAATAGGTAGGCCTACTGTACATGAAGTGACTCATAGCAATTGTTGTTGGAACAATAATTTGGACCAGCACGGAATCCTCTGTGCTCGAATTCACAAATGAATGGCTTCAGAGTAGAGTAGAGTATCATTTATTGATTTATAGACCTGAAAGCACCATTAATGTTGATTTTGCCAAACAAAATGTCTTCCATCTTGGATTTTGTAATGGGTTTAGTTTATGTAATGGCTGACTTCGCATTCATGTAACAAATATTACCAAAACAAGTCAACAATGGCTTTATAGACTTCAAAATATGAAATATGCCAATTTCGCCATAAATTATATCAGTCATCTTGGATTTTGCCACAAAAAATGAAGGAAAACATTGAAAATAAGTTGTTATTTATTCAATGTTGCCCTGGAATTATAAAAAAAGTTCAATTGAACCTTAAAACGACACTAATGGTGAAATTTCTACACACAATGGCAGCCATCTTGAATTTGCCACTAAATGTTCACGAAAAAAATGGAAACAGGTGGATTTGTATTCGGGGGGGGGGGGGGGGGGTCCTAAAAGTAAAAAAACACCAAATGGAAAAATCTATATGAAATGTTCCAAAACTTACATATGGACCAATACTAACATATATGTTGAACTAACTCCTCAGGGCAGACTCTCGTTACTCTCATTACTCTCACTACTCTCATTATTGATGGCTTGCCACTTCCTCAAGGACTAGTTTGGTGCGTGGTGCCATGGTAAGAACTACATCAAAAGCATCAGAAGGACCATAGGTTGGGTTTGGATGACAACAACTTCCTTGAACAGCAGCAAGAGAAAAAAGGGTTTGGCACATGGCTGACTAGACGTGTTTTTAGGAGCTCCCGGTCGTTGAAGTAAATTACTCTGAAAAGCCGAAATTCACGGTCACTATCAAAGAGGGGGATGATGAGTAGACAAAGGAAAGACGAGGAAAAGAAAGAAAAGGAGCGAGGAAAGATGGGAGATAGAAAGAAAGACGACGGTGAGGACCGACCAAGTTATGATGACATGCTATCTAGCATGAAGGCTGGCTTCGACAGCGTGGCTAAGCAAATTGGGTCAAACAGCGAGGAGAATCGAAAAGAAATGAAGGACATTCGAGAAAGTATACAAAACATGGGAAGTATGCTCAGACGAGAATTTGCCACTTTCAAGGAAGAAATAGGCAAGCGATTTGAAACTGTGGATAAGGTCATGGAATCGCAAGGAAGAGACGTTAAAGACCTGCAGGATCGCGTGGTGGAGACCGAGGAGTGGAATTCAAATTTGAAAATGATTATCATCTCCTCTCTGAAGCAACAAAGGAAATTACAAGAGAAAGTGACGGATTTAGAATGGAGATCGAGAAGAAATAATATGCGGATCTGGGGAGTACCAGAGGGCACAGAGGAAGATTCAGTACACGGGTTCATAGAGAGTTTTCTCCGCGAGCACCTTAAAATCACGGAAGATGTCAAGCTACAAATCCAACGCGCACACAGAGTTATGGCATCCAGATCTGCCCCTAACAAAAATCCCAGAGCGATCATCGTCAATTTCTTGGAATTCCAACAGAAGGAGGACATTCTCAAAAAAGCATGGCAGACCAAAATTGAGATCGATGGAAAGAAAGTGACTTTTGACCATGACTATCCAGCGGAGGTCGCCGCAAAGCGCCGCGATTACGCAGGGCTGAAGCGTGTCCTAAAGGAGGAGGGCATTCGATTCCAGTCACCGAGAACGGCGCTCAAGATCCATTGGCAAGAGGGCGTGAAGACATACGACAGTCCACAAGAAGCGGCGCGGGCGATGGAGGAGAGGGGCCTACAGGTGGATGGATTGGTCGAGGAGCAGGTGATGTTGCCAGAACAGCAGCTTGAGGCCGCGTTCAAGTGGCGCAGAGTGGGAGACGAAGGCACGGACATCGCTGAGAGAGCAAGGAAGCAACTGAGACGTTTCTCCTGGAGTAAATGAGAGAAGAGAAGGAAATTCATGACTTCCTTGGACAGTCGCGAAATGTATGGTAGGCCTATCTTCTCTCTGCGCCTCTCTCAGAACTCTGAAGCAACAGTTTTTTTTTCTCCCTCTTTGGAAAACATGTAAGTAATGCCCTTTTTTAATTGACGAAAAACGGACTATATCCTATTGCTAAATTGCTGTAGGCCTACCTTATTAATGGAAACGAAAAGCTTGCAAGTTATAGGGCACCTGTGTAGACTAAATAAATAGGCGTAGGCCTATCCTTTTTTCTCTCTCTCCCTTAAGGAGGTTTAAAAATACCCCTTTACATTTTTTTTGTCTGGCTTTGGAGTGTAAAAAAAAAAAAACTGTTGAAAGACCGGGAGCAAGGACTGGTAAATGTTGGACACTTTTAGCGCGAACGGAGGACTTCAGTTTGTGGAGTTTTCCACCGCTAAGGGGGGCCCTCCCACAAGAGGATTTCCCTTCACCCCACCAACAGGGGAAGTGGGGACGGATAAAGAGCCCCAGCTTGCCTTTGAAGCTCACTTTTTTGTTTACTGTTATATAGTTAGAACAGCTGTTGCTGATGTGTTTTTTATGTTTGAGTTTAGCTTATGGGTGATGAAAGTGTATGGGGAAATGCATATAAATGCAGCATGATGGTGTTAAAGTGGTATCATTGAACGTAAATGGGTTAAGCAGTCCAATTAAAAGGGGGAAGATAATGGCTAAATTTAAAAGAGAAAAAAATCAGGTGATTTTTTTGCAGGAGACACATTTGTCCACAAAGGAGCATGAGAAACTTAAGAGATATGGGTACTACAATACATTTTATAGCACATACCACAAACATAACAACAGAAGAGGGGTAGCCATACTGATAACAAACTCAACGAAATTTGAACTTGAACAGGAAAAATGTGATAAGGAGGGAAGGTATATAATGGTAAAGGGTAAATTGGAGGGACAGAGAGTGACACTCATTAATGTATATGCACCCCCAGATAGCAAGAAAGCTCTTTTCAAGACATTATTTGACCTTATTACTGTTGAATTGCAGGGGATCCTAATTTGTGCTGGGGACTGGAACATAGTTTTAAATTATAATTTAGATACAACAAGCAAAAAAAAGAATAGGGCATGGCTCAATAGATATATGAATATGCAACTGTCTGATCTGGGATTAATAGATGTCTGGAGAGACCCACACCAAATGTATTCAAGGCTGGATTACTTCTTTATGACAAAGGGAGATATGTACAGAGTAAAGGACTGTAGGATAGGGGTAGCAGATTTATCAGACCATAACGCAATATACCTGACAATAAAATTAAACACGAGAAGAAGGACTACAGTGTGGAGGATGAACGTTGGGATACTGAATGATAAACACCTAGTGGAAAGGACAAAAGAAGATATTAAAAGATATATAGAGGATAATGACAATGGTGAGGTAGACCCAACCATTCTTTGGGACGCGCTCAAGGCAGTGATTAGGGGGAAGTTAATGGCATATACATCAAGCTGCAAGGTGGCCAGACTGCTACACTATGAGACATTAATTGGTCGCTTAAAAGATTTAGAGCAAAAACATAATACCAAGGGTGATCCAGAGGTACTGAAACAACTGAAAGAGACAAAGACAAAAATTGATAACATATTATTGACAGAAGTGGAAAAGAAAGCTAGATTTGTTAAACTAACTTACTATGAGGGAGGTGCTAAAGCCAGCAGATTACTTGCTAGACGTATAAGGAAACAACAAGCATTGAACAACATATACAAAATTAGAGATCCTCAGACAAATGACCTGATAACTGATCCAGGTGGAATAGAGCGAGTGTTCAGGGACTATTATCAAAATTTATATACACCACCAGCAATGGCAGATAAAAAGGATATAAGAAACTTCCTGGATGGGTTAGATTTACCATCAATAGGAGAGGAGCAAAATGACCTACTGACTGCAGAAATTACTGAAGAAGAAATGGAAAGGGCAATCTCTAGGATGAAGGGCAATAAATCTCCGGGAAGTGATGGATTTCCCTCAGAATTTTATAAAACGTTTAGACAAGAGTTATCCCCAGTACTGCTGGCCTCATTTAGATACACAATTGAAAAAGGAAAGATTCCACCTTCATGGAGAGAGGCCATTATAACGACTATACCAAAAGAGGGTAAGGATAAAGAACAGTGCAGTAGCTATAGACCCATTTCAGTACTAAATGTGGACTACAAGATGTACACCTCAATAATCTCTAAAAGATTTGAGACATTTATGACTGATATTATAGACGAAGACCAGACTGGGTTTATTAAAGGACGACAGACGCAGGACAATATTAGGAGGATGATGCACATTGTAGAAGAGACCCAACGTACAAGAAAGGGAACCACTTTGGTTAGTGTTGACGCGAAAGCAGCTTTTGACTCCACAAGTTGGACTTATTTGTATATGGTGCTAGAGAGGTTTGGTTTTAATGAAAAATCTGTCAACTGTATAAAAGCCTTATATCAAGAACCAACTGCCAGAATTAAGGTGAACGGCAGTCTCACAAAACCATTCTATCTGAAAAGGGGCACTAGACAAGGGTGTAGTCTCTCCCCAACTCTCTTTGCAATATTCATAGAGCCACTAGCACAGGCAATTAGGCAAGACCAGGACATCAGAGGGGTCGAGGTAAAAGGGGAAGAACACAAGATAGGACTCTTTGCAGATGATGTGGTGGCCTACTTGACACACCCCAGTAAGTCTTTTCCTGCACTGATGAATCAACTGGAGGAATACGGTTATTATTCAGGATACAAACTTAATGTTGACAAAACTCAGATATTGGCCATGTACTATGCCCCAACCCCAGAGTTAAAAGATAAATACAAAATTAAATGGAACTCAGAAACAATTAAATATTTGGGAGTGAACATTACAAAGGGAGTGGAAAAGCTGTACACTGCAAATTATACTCAGATTAATGAAGAACTCAGGCGGGACATAGCTAGATGGTCAATGTTACAGTTGGATCTTAGTTCAAGGATAGAAATAATTAAAATGAATGTATTACCAAGATTGCTCTACTTATTCCAAACTTTGCCAGTAATGATCCCACAAAAACAGTTTATTGAATGGGATAGACAGATTTCCAGGTTCATCTGGGCAGGCAGGAGGCCACGGATTAGATATCGCACCATGCAGCTTCCTAAAGTCAAAGGGGGCATGGCAGTGCCAAAGCTACAAGACTACTTCTATGCAGCACAACTCAGGGCAGTATTTTGCTGGTGCAATGGAAAATATATAGCCAGATGGAAAGATATAGAAATGAAAGAACAGGCTAGCCCACTACAAGTACTAATAACTGATAGGGAACTATTCAAGCGAGAAGAGACCATGTTGGGATCAATAAGCAAATTCACATTGGAGATCTGGCACCTGGTAATAAACAAATATAATCTACAAACAGAAGCAAAGATTTTGAGATGGCTATCCCATGATAAGAGGTTTAAACCAGGGGTAAATGATCAGGGCTTTGAGAGTTGGGCACAAAGGGGTATTACAGCCATGTGCACATTGCTTGAGAGGGGGGAGCTGCAGAGCTTTCAAGCTTTAAGAGAGAAATTTGGACTGGATGCAAGGGAACTTTATAGATACTTCCAGGTAAGGGATTACTATATAAAGGAAATTAAATTAAAAGAACCAAGAGAACAAAATGGGATCATTAAAGTAATAATAAATGCATATGAAGGAAGAACGTGCAGAGTAATTTCTGCTCTATACCAAGCCCTGGGAGCCAGTGGAGGTTATTCAACCACATATGTAAAAGAAAAATGGAAAAAGAGCTGGACATAGAAATAACGGAAGAAAACTGGAATAATGTGTGTAAAGCGCAACAGTCAGCTACGGGTTCAAGAATATGGCGTGAATTTGGGTGGAAGAATATCATAAGGTTCTTCATAACACCAAAGATAACAGGAAGATACACACCAGAGAAAAGCTCATGTTGGAGGCTATGTGGTCAAAAGGAGGCAGACCATGCACATGTATTCTGGCAATGTCAAAAAATAGAGGATTACTGGGAGGGAGTTTGGAAAAAGTTGAAAGAAATACTGGGGTATGAAATTCAAAAAACACCTCTGGTATTATATTTAGGATATATACCAGAAGACGAGGTTCAAGGAGAAGATACATACTTGCTTAAGGTACTACTTGCAGCTAGCCGAAAAGCAGTTACAAGAGCATGGCTTAAGGTAGACCCCCCAACTCAAGAAGACTGGCTTAGTACAGTGGAAGAGATATATAGCATGGAAAAGTTCTCACATTGTTTGAAAATGCGGGAGGAACTATTTGGAAGGAAATGGGTGAAATGGCTCTGGTACAAAAACAAAGATGATACCACTGAACAAATTATAGATGAATAGACTTGATTGTTTGCATTTATATATTAAAAAATGAAGACGATGAACCCATAAGCTGTTATATTATATTATGTTTTTGTTTTGTTCTTTATTATTGTGTTGTTTTGTCTTTTTTTTACATGCTTGTAACTTGATATCTGGATGTAAATAATTAATAAAAAAGAAAGTTAAAAAAAAATAAGAACAGCAACAATAAATATCAGCAAAAGAATCTGTGAAGTTCCAGTAAGGCAGGCAGCCTTTGCTAAGCAAGTACAGTCACCACAAACTGCACGGCCTTTCAGCTGGGTGGCCTAGTCAATTGCCTAGTTTGTTTGCCTGGTTGTGACAGACCCGACTGTCACGATAAAAAGTACCATACATTTCTGCATGGTCCCTTGAGGAAACGTGTCTGGTGTTGACCTCGTGTGAGAAGAAAGTGTGCTTTATTCCGACACAGCCAGCTGCTATGTGGGCCTTGAAAAGCTTCTGTTATTTGGACCTGCAGTAGGTGGATCGCATTTACTGAATTACTGAAGCCGGGGTAAAGTCAACCTCTCTGGATCCCTGCCCGAGCTATAATCTCCCACCAATCGTTTTGTTTCCGACCAAATGGCATCGAAAAGATCTGAGCTGCTCAGCTTTCTTTGAGTAGCTTTCAAGGCCAGTCGTAGAATTATTTATTTTTTTATTTTCTTTCGTTCTTAGATCAAACTTAAACTTTCTCTTCTCATGTTGGTTTGTGGGGACGAGTTGGGTGGTGGTTTTGTTTTTTTGCCTGCGCCTGGATTACTCCCTGAAAGCTGGCATAGTGGAGTGTGTGTGTGTGTGTGTGTGTGTGTGTGTGTGTGTGTGTGTGTGTGTGTGTGTGTGTGTGTGTGTGTGTGTGTGTGTGTGTGTGTGTGTGTGTGTGTGTGTGTGTGTGTCTGAGCTGGTGTGAGGGGGTGTGTTTCAGAATGGACATCTACTGCATGTTAATCTCTCTTTGCGTAGCTTTAGAAGCCCCACATTGAATACCACCGCGTTTGAAAAAAGAAAACATGCCTTCTCTTTTTCCCCTTTTGTTTGTCTGTTTGTTTTTGCTAGGTCTTAAGGCCCATGGTGTGCGTGTGTATCTGTGTGTGTGCGTGTGTATCCGTGTGTGTGTGTGTTTGCGTGCGTGCGTGCTTGCGTGCGTGCGTGCATGTGTACGTGCCTGTGCTTGTTTGGAGGCCTGGTTTAGAGAACCAAGAGTGGGCTCTGAGAGTAGAGAGTTTAGTTTCTGAAAGGCAGGACAGATCCCGCGCAGTAGGCAGCTGTAGCTACCCATAGCTGCCTTTAAAGACAGGGGGGCTAATCTTATTGGAAGTTTGAAGGTGTTTGTAAACAGATTAGTGGGTGAGAAAGAGGTTGTACAAGACATTGAAGTAGAGGATGAAGGAGAATTAAACGGAAAAAAAAAAGAAATCATGAAAAGGAAGTAAGACATACAAGGCAGAAAAGGGAGATCAGTAGAGTCCCTTTGCTCACCCTTTGTCGACGGAGCCGACAGATCGGGGCATCCAACAGAACAACAAACAAACAAACAAGCAAGCAAACAACTGGAGCAACAAGAGTAACAAGAACTTATTTTAATTTAAGAACTACTCGGACAGACTGTGCTGAGGTAATTGCGTTCAGGCTAGGGGGCAGCTGCAACTGTGTCTGTGTGTTTGTGTGTATGTGTGTGTGTGCATTTACTTATCTTAACGCTTGTTTAAAATTCATTAGTCTAGTAATCCTTTAATGGTCCCAATGCCATTTGCCCTTAAATAGCATCATCACACAAAATAAAGTCGATTTTGATGAACAACATTCACCTGGGTTAATGGAATATGCATTTTGGAAAGCCAAGTAATTATCTTTGGTCGTGTGTGGGCAGATGTATTTTTGTTTGGGGAGAGAGAGAGAGAGAGCGAGAGAGAGAGAAAGAGAGAGAGAGAGAGAGAGAGAGAGAGAAAGAGAGAGAGAGAGAGGGATGAGAGGGCCAAAATAAATTTAAACATTAATGGCGTGCTCGATTTGCATGAGAATGGCATCTTATTGGCTACAATTCTGGGCAGCAGTGAAAGTATATTTTTGAAGCCTCCGTACCCTTGAGGTTTCGTGTGTGTGTGTGTGTGTGTGTGTGTGTGTGTGTGTGTGTGTGTGTGTGTGTGTGTGTGTGTGTGTGTGTGTGTGTGTGTGTGTGTGTGTGTGTGTGTGTGTGTGTGTGTGTCTGTGTGTGTCTGTGGGTTTTTTTCATTGGGGTGTGTGTGCGTATGTGTGTGCATGTGCGTGCTTGTGTGTATGTGCGTGAACATATGTGTGTATGTGATGCATAAGCATTAATGCAAATATGGAGATGAGCCTGAAGATGAAGAATGTTATTTATTTTATTTATTTATTTCATTTATTCATCTACTTTTAAAAAGTGTCCCTTATCAGTCATAGGGAAAAGTGGATGAATGATGGTTCGGGTTCTAGTTGACTCTGCCCCTTTATCTGAACGTCTGACGTGGCCCTACCCCCACTAACGGTAGGGCACTCGTCTACTACGCGGCCGACCCTGGTTTGATTCCTGGCCCAGGTCCTTTGCTGGCCCTTCCCCATCTCTCTCTCTCAACTTTCTTCCTGTCTCTACTTCACTGTCCTGTCTGATTAACAACAATAAAGGCTTGTATACCCCCCCCCCAAAACACTGTAGCCTCTTACTGCAGATGGGGTCGCCGGCAGGCCTATTCACTATTTGCTGAAAATACTCAACTACATCATAACATTGCTACGACAGTGCCGAGAATCTTAAGTAACAGGTTAAGACATAGACATTACAATTTTGGTGACAGTAAGGTTATAACATAGGTGCTGCGCTAAGGGGTTAAAAAAAGAAGTGTGACGTGAAGCTGTATGGGACGTGAACATGTTTTTGCTTTTTTGGCGTTCAGACGTAAGCTGACTTGTCTTCAAAACTACCCACTCTGGAAGAAGTCTTCAGATTTTTGCATCTTCAAGCACCGATGGTGGGGTCGCCATGTAAACAAAAGGTGCATCTGATCAAATAGCCTACTTTGACATTTTCCCTCGCAATCGTCCTCGTTGCGTGTAAACGGCCCCTCTGAGAACGGGTCAGAAACAGTCAGACAGTAGGCAGCAACAGAAAACGAAAGCAAGTGAAAAAGAGAGAAGAGAGACAGGAAGGATGGTTATCGCACTTGTGCTGTGCACTACTGTAGGTTGGTCATGGTCAACATAAAACACATTTTACTGTATGAATTCAATTCTGAATGCATACCTATTGGGACGGGGAAGGTCGGTCGCACTCGACTAACATAACATTTCAATATGTGGAACGACACAGTTACTGTATTAGCTCAAATGTACTCTGTGTGTGTGTGTGTGTGTGTGTGTGTGTGTGTGTGTGTGTGTGTGTGTGTGTGTGTGTGTGTGTGTGTGTGTGTGTGTGTGTGTGTGTGTTGTCAGGGAGGGAGAAAGGAAAAGATGGAGGCAGGAAGAGAAAGAGAGGGAGTGAGGGAGGGAGAGAGAGAAAGAGGTAGTGATGGAGGGATAGAGGAAAAGAGTAAAAGTGTGAAAGGGTGAAGGGCAGGTGGGAAGAGAGGGCTTTGATATGGCCTTGCCTCCACGGAACCCTGACCTCATTTAGAATTCTAAGACTGTTTGAAAGGGAGAGCAAAGAGGTACACTGCCCACCAACGACTCCGCTCTTTATTTATCTGTCTCTTCTCCCCCTGTGTGTCTCTTTCTTTCTTTCTTTCTTTCTTTCTTTCTTTCTTTCTTTCTTTCTTTCTTTCTTTCTTTCTTTCTTTCGCCTCTCACTCTCCTTTGGCATCTCCATCATTCTCCCTCTTTCTCTTTACCTCCCATTCTCCTATCTTTTTCCCCTCTTTCCTGATACCAACTCTCTCTCTCTCTCTCTCTCTCTCTCTCTCTCTCTCTCTCTCTCTCTCTCTCTCTCTCTCTCTCTCTCTCTCTCTCTCTCTCTCTCTCTCTCTCTCATTCATTTTTATTTCTCAACCAATCGCCCAACAGTTCTTCCTTTAGGAACCCTCATACGCACACAGATACACCACATACACATACTGTACACCACACACACACACACATATACCACATACACATACACACACACACACACACTAACGCACACGCACACGCATGCACATGAAAAGACAGTGCCGAAAGTGGCACAGTTTGCACCCTGCACTTTTCTCCTGCTCCCTGTGCCCTGCTATTTCCACCTGAGAAGACAGAGAATTCAGAGTGAGAGAGAGAGAGAGAGAGAGAGAGAGAGAGAGAGAGAGAGAGAGAGAGAGAGAGAGAGAGAGAGAGAGAGAGAGAGAGAGAGAGAGAGAGAGAAGAGAAGAGAAGAGAAAAGAACGCGTGAGGAAAAAAAGAGAGTGGCTTCACCTTTCACCCTAATTTGCCTGCAGAGAGACTCGCTCTCTCACAAAAAGCCTCCTCCTCCAGTCATGCCGGAGCCCCCTCCCTGCCGCCCCTGACAGCCTGGGGCTAAAGTTATCCCCCTTCCCCAGGGGGAGAGTAGGGGGAGTGGGGGGAGGCCCCAGGGAGGTGGCCAGGGGGCTGGGGGTCAGGCTCCCTCGGGCCTGACCTCTCAACTGAGGGGCTTTGGGTTTGTGTTAGCGTGTCAGGAGCAATTAGCTTAGCGTCAGCAGGGGGGGCGAGGCGGAAAAGCAAGTGTGATGGTGGGAGAGTGGTGTTGGGTATGGCTGAGCTTGTGTGTGTGTGTGCAGAACACAGTCATTCTATAATTTTCCACCACACACACACACACACACACACACACACACACACACACACACACACACACACACACACACACACACACACACACACACACACACACACACACACACACACACACACACACACACACACACACAAACAGTACCCATGAGATGGGTTAAATGAGATTACAACCTCTCACTTACACAGTAGATCTTGCTCTCCCCTCATGGGCCTGTTAAATAGTGATTTCATACTCAGACTCAGACTTTGATGCTCTGTGTCTGTGCTGTGTGTGTGTGTGTGTGTGTGTGTGTGTGTGTGTGTGTGTGTGTGTGTGTGTGTGTGTGTGTGTGTGTGTGTGTGTGTGTGTGTGTGTGTGTGTGTGTGTGTGTGTGTGTGTGTTCATGTAGACTTCAAACCCCTAATATCAACAGTTTTGAATATTTTATGTTCGTCTGAAATTTTCCTTTTCCTTTTTTGACAGCCCTCTTGTTGACGCTTGTTATTCAGGCACGTCAAGTGCTCATTACACACTCAACACTGTTTACACTTTTCCACTCTTTTTTCGCCCCTTCTCACATAGCCATCAGTTGCCGACCGAGAGTCATTTGACAGGAAGTCAAATCCTTAAATCCTAACAATGATTGTATGTCTGACCTTATTTGTTTTCCAGTGTTCGTCCACAACAAAACAGTCAAAATGATCCTTAAACCTCTTACAGCAGGCGTACAGAGTCCATTGTTTTGTAACAGATTTGATTTTTTAAGTTGAGTATTTGTACTGTATGTTTGTCTTTTTTTGGCCGCACGAAATGCACGTTTTGTAAACTTAAGTTCGGGAGAAGCGTAATTAAATTTGGCATGCCTAATTTACCACCCAGATTCTATTCTCAGCTTAACTGTCATTCGTCTGAATTAAGTGCGAAAAGATAGGCACGCCTTTTTAAACAACTGCATCTCATTCTCCGCTCTGCCGTCCTTCTGTGGAATTTCAACTCACTGAAATTCGGAATTTAATTAACTATTCAGCATTTATTCTCTTCTCACCTGTCTCCAGACAGATATTTTCTTTCTCGGTCACCCCACCACCTCCCCGTTCGCCTCCCCTCTGCCACTATTTGATCAATTCGTCAGACGTCTTCCCTTATTCTCTCCAGTTCACCTTGCTCCATTGCCCCCTGACCATCATCGGCCGGAGCGTGATCGCTCAGACCTGGTACATATCTGTGGGCGCAGATACTGCCTGAGCTCTCAGTGGCGCCCCGTATTCCCGAGCTCAAGAATGTTTACTGCATAGACATTTCTCGGCCGTGGCAGTACTTCAGCACCATGGCCAGCGATCTTGCCCAATATGCCGCGTAATTTGTCTTAGCTTCTTGGGTGCAGTGGTCCGCGCGGACCCCGTGAAACACTTTGATGATCGGTCAACAGCGTGGACAGCCACTCTCCTACGAGAGCCGGACGATCCATCTCTCCATTCTCCATTCTCCAGGGAGAACGAAGATGTATGCATATGCTTCATCCAATTTTCAGATAGTGAACTAATGAAATGGTGGATCAATAGAATTTCACCAAAATAGTTCTAACTGTATTGTTTGTATTTATTTTATTATAGCTACATAAGCAATTTGTCATTTTGTAAAATAATATTTCCTGTTGTCTTTGTTTGTCTATGTCTTTGGCCAGAACATACTCTATATGCTGACCTCGACTATAAATGTAGTAACTAAGGGGCCGTGATCTAAGGGTTAGGGAGGGTTTTAGGTTCGAATCCTACTCTTACCTCTCCCCTACATCTCCATCCATGTGTGTAGTGCTGGAGCAAGGCACCTAACCTCACAATGCTTCAGGGACTGTAACCAATATCCTGTAAATAACTATAAGTCACATTGGATAATAGCATCAGCTATGTGTTATATAATGTAATGTAATGTAACGTACAGAGAACACTCTGCACTCTCTCTCTCTCCATTGCTCTGTGTATTACAGAAATCCTGTACCTGCCTTATTTTCTTCACCCCCCTCTCTCTCTTATGCACACACACACACACACACACACACACACACACACACACACACACACACACACACACACACACACACACACACACACACACACACACACACACACACACACACACACACACACACTGCGGCAGGCCTGGACTGGGAGAACAAAATGGCCCGGGTATTTTTGGCCCAGACCGGCCCCTCATAATCAGCGGAGCACATCCGACTACTTATTGACCAAGCGGCCTATGCGAAAAGGCACAATATTCATGCATGAATCTCTCTTTCAGCTACCAGAAAACACCAGGAAATGTGCGCTGACTATATCAACTATTTATTTAAAATGAATCTTAGTTTGGGCAGTGGTTTAGAAATGCAATAGATGACCACACTCACAGCAAAAGTAATCTAGGCCTACTCTACTGCTCTCTCTGACTCAACCTCATCCTGGCCTGGTTTGACTAGATGAGAAGAGGGAGATAGATACAATGTAGCCTATGCAGCACTTGCAAAATATTCAAATTAATATAGTATTCAGTGTATAGCCTACTCATAAATTGACCTAGATTAATGTTAAATTGAGGGTTTCTTCTAACAGGTGCATTAGAAGAGGGGTTAATTTCCTGTTATCAAAATGCATCTCTCATTGCACAAGGAAGCTACTTTAATAGCTTGAATGATGAAAGAAAATCATCACACACAATGATTTAATGTGTCAAATATGTTAAGGAAGCATTAACATACTGAAGTTTCAAAATGAGCAGTGCTGAAAGTGGTAGGCTACATATAAAACTGTATCAAAAGCTTATTCAAAAGAAATTCTTCAATCATTTATCATTTCTAATTGTCCTGGATAAAATAACACCTGAGAGAGAGAGAGAGAGAGAGAGAGAGAGAGAGAGAGAGATGCTAGGTCTTTACCTACAGAATATGGTTTGATTATGTTCCAAGAGGAGTTACAATTTTTAAAAAATCCGTTTGCCAAATCTTTTCCACACGCCAGACGCGACAACCGTTACGCGACATAGCCTATGGACATTTTCACTGCGTGGGAAATGTGATTACGCAAACTATCGCTGAATATTTAGCGAGAGTATAGGCACAGTTTGACAGTCTTCGAAACGCATTTGGTACACGGAATGCTTTAGAACAACACCACTGGTGTTCCATTTAATTAAGCAATATGATGCGAGTGGGAGGGATGATGTGCACTGACATCCTCCCTGGTGTGGTTCGGCCATAGGCAAGGCTTCGTGGCTACTATATTGTTAATATTATTCACGTCAGTGGTTTGGTGTATGGAATGTTTGTCTTCTCAATTGCCTATGTCCGTGAGTCGTGCGACCGGTTCAAAGCACTCAAGCACACTTATGGTGGTGGAAATTAATGGCCTATTTAATTAATATTAATGTTTAATGCTGAAGTGAGAGTTGGGGAGAGGCATGGAGTATCCTAAAGTTTGAAAGAACAGATCTTGACTTGGCTCATACCTGTCTCGTAGAGGCTACTACTGCCGCTTTCGCTCACCTGCTGTCTCCTAGCGTGCTCCTTCACTTCCAACATGCAGAAGTTGTTGTCCCTCTCCTGCTGCTACAACACTACATGCGTGAACACATTATCTTGCCTCAGCTGCAAGTTTTTTTTATCCCTTTTCCGCAAGCTTTTCCACACCACCTTTTAGTTTTCGCCTCTCCATCGCTTGTGTCTCAAATTTGCGCGCGTAATGCAGGGTAGGGGTGGGGCCGCAATGAATAGTTAAGTCCGACTCAGATGCACCAATGGGACACCCCCTCCCTCTACCCCCTTTATGTGTGGGCTGATGTCATTGGAGGAGGGCCGAGGGCCGTCAGCACGAAATTGTGGGCCGCCGGTCACATTTTTTTTCAAACATTAATAACAATTATTTTTAAAAACCTACATCACCAGCTGTTGTAGAGTAGCCTCGTGGCCAGGAGAAATTGAGCAATGCAGTGACAAAAAGTAGGGGTGAAAAAATGATGGGTTTTTTATTAAACCAAAGTCTCAATAAAGTGCAGAAAACTATATACAAAAGTAAAGAAGATGAGAAGAAAATAAAATAAGAACGTACAAAAAGTAAGCTAACAAAAAGAAAATGGTGGAGTCAAACACATGACTAAAAAAGAGCCACCAAAAGGAACCCAACACCTTGCATCAGGTGGGGTGACAGCACTCATGTGCTTCAGAAACAAAAATGAGCCTCCTGAGTTCCCTACACCGGGATTCAAATAGACAAGGCAGTCAAGACATTAGCCAATCACATGGCACTACCAATTAGGCTATTCTAATTGGAAATCATCTGGCTACACAGCCAATTGAGGGCACCTCGTTAAACCAGCCCATTAAGGGCACATGCGCATTCCACCAAACACATCAAACTAAATTAGGCTTATACTTTAAACATACAAATAAATCAAGAAAAACAAAAAGCAGTACAAAACAAAAAGCAGTACAGCACCTATGTGCACCTAGGACACTGACTTTTAAACAAACATGAAAAACAAGCAAATAAATCAACTTAAAATGAGTCAAACTAGTGCGGTGGGGTTCACACCGTCACACACCCCCACCCATATGTCAAGGCGTGCCGGCTCGCCGAAGACACGGAGGAGAGGCAATGCTACATCTTGCAGATAGCACTCATATGCTTACCCCACTAAAAATACATCAGAAACAGGAAAGAAAAATAAAGACAGTAGACCATTGGTCGGTCAAAAAAGAAATACTGGGACAACCCAATTCAGAGGAAACAAAACCAAACCACCCCAAGTACATACAAAGAACACAGGCAGTACTACAAGAGTCACAAAAGTGATAAATTGTGGACCACAAATGCCCCCAGTTAGATGCATATGGCTTAAAAGCCGCTTCGGGTGGAATCACAAGTCCACGCAATGGTCCTACACTCACACACGGAGGTATAGGAGTCCAAACTTGCTTTTCAGCTGGCACTGACCCAAAGACATTAGCAGGTGGTATCGGTTTGTGCTGGCAATGCCTCTTTGCAAGAGACGCACGCCTTTTGTGTCTCTGTCGCGAATGTACATGTGTCTTAGAAAACGGACTCACGTGTGTGTGGGCCTCTGCAGGCCCGGCTGTTGAGTCACATGGTGAAGGATCTGGTGCTGCACAAGCCAAAACTGGCTTCACAGCTGCAGGTGGATCAGGGACGGTTGTTGGTGCTGCTGGACAGGTCTCGGTAGACCCAGCCACCAGTATCTGCGGCCATGCAGCTGCTGAAGGGGGCTCAGTTGGCGGAGCTTGTTCAGGCTCCGCTGGAACGCAAGCCTCCATAGGCCCCAATGCTGGAACCACTGATGTGCTGGCCTCTGTGCTCTCCAACGCCCATGGCTGGTGGAGCACACACATGGCCAAACTATGGCCATACCTTCTGCAATGGCCACACCATCGCTCTGGACGATCTGGACAGGTGGTTGAGTGGTGG